>NC_081409.1:74824538-75429538 GCF_030272615.1 Cryptomeria japonica
AAATAGGGCAATTGATGGTCAAGATTGGATAATGTTATCAAGGGCTAGTATTGAAAGTTCCTCAATCCATGTTTACAATTCTCACCAATGAAATTGTGACAATTGTCAACAAGAGAATGCTTGAGAGGAGATGCAAGAAGCATTAAATGATTGAGAAGACATGAAGGTTACCTTAGGAGGTAAGGGGTAAGGTTAGGGTAGGGTTATCCATTGGACAAATCTTTTACCCAAGGGGTAAAATCTTGTGCAAGGGTTTAGGAGATAACCAAGGGTAAAGCCATGAGTACTTGATGAGACCCCTCGGTTAGATGAAGGTTGAGTTAGGCAAAAAGTCTCTAACCATGCCAAAAGGGTGAGTTAACCATTAATGGTTTGGAAGACTTTGAGGACAAATTTGTAAGAGTCCTTCCAAATTTGGGGGAAATCAACAAGTTATCTTGTTGAAGACATAAAGGCTTTAATGCTTTTGGAAGACTTTCCTCCAAATTTGAGAAGTGACATCCTCAAATTTAGGGAAAGGGGATGATTGAAGGGTTTAGGCTAATTGATTAGGATTAAATGGGTTCTAGAAGAATTTAGGAAGAGGATTTAGGAGGCAAGTGGGTGAGGGAAAATAAAATTTAATTAAAATAAAATAAAATTAATTTATTTCAATTGTGGTTGCAACTTGCATTTGTAGGATTTTGCAAGTGGGGGGATTTAATTAAATGTAAATTTAATTAAATGGGCTAGAAGGGGGATTTAATTAAATGTGAATTTTATTAAATGGCTTAGATAGAAGAAGGGTATATTAATTAAATCTTAATTTAATTAATAGGTGACTAGAAGAATAGGGATATTAATTAATAGGAAGAATTAAGAATAATTAAATGAATAAAATTCACTTAATTCATTGTGCAACTTTTGGGTGTCTACAGTTTCAGACAGAGACACTAAGTTTGTTGGCTATTTTTGGAGAACACTTTGGAAGAAGATGAAGACAGATTTGAAGTTCAGTTCTACTTTTCATCCACAGACTGATGGACAAACAGAAGTAGTTAACCAGAGCTTGGGAAATTTGTTGAGATGTTTAGTTGGAGATAAAACCAGAAGTTGGGATTTGATTCTTGCACAATCAGAGTTTTCCTACAACAATTTAGTAAACAAGAGTATTGGAAGAACACCTTTTGAGATTGTTACCAAAGTACATCCTAGAGGTATATCAAAATTAAGAGATAATAGAAGTGAAGACCGGAGAAGTTCAGAAGAAGAAGAATTTGCAGATCACATGAATGACTTACATATTCAAGTTAAGCAACATTTGGAGGACATGAAAAACAAGTATAAGGAGAAGGCATATGAGAAGAGGAGACATAAGGAGTTTGAAGTTGGTGATGAAGTGATGGTGTATCTGAGAAAAACAAAATTCCCGGTTGGAACTTATAACAAGTTGCAGATGAGAAAGTCTGGACCTTGCAGGATCTTGAGAAAGTTCAGTTCTGGGAATGCATATGAAGTGGAGTTACCGGATAGTCTGAGTATTTCACCTATGTTTAACATTACAAATCTTCATCAATATCATGAACCAAAATTTAGTGAGGACAATATTGTGCTGGAATTTGCATGAAGATTGAATTAATGATATGTTATGTTGTCATTGATGTCAATTAACTGATAATGATATTGTTGATATTGGTGTAATATTGTTTTATAATCGGTAGGAAGAATTTGTGGAGTGAACCGGTATTGCTATATATTGGAGAGTTGAACCGATAACCGGTAAACCCTACCTGTTGTTTTTGATAAACCCTAATCGATTAAGTTTGATTATATTGGTTTATGATCTGATGATGAGTGGCAATGATTATGACACGTATGACTATTGTATGAAGACAATTTCAAGTGATTTTGGTGAGTTGTTGTAATGGCTTTTTGTCTAGGGAATGAGCAGGTATATTGCATATAATGCAAAGTGTGTGATGAGTTACTGAGATCAATGAAGCGGGGATCAAGGAGCGATCAAGGTTTTCTTAATTGATGTGCAGAGATTGCTATGTAATCCAATGGTCATACTTGAACTGATTTGTTTGTAATCTCTATAAGGATTAGGTTTTTGTTGTGTTACCGACCTAATTGATTTGTTTATAAGGTTGATGAATTTGTTTATTTTAAGGGTTGGTAAGTGTTGGCAAAAGATTAGTTGAGTGTGTGGTTGTCGAACCGGATGATGTATCTGCAGTTTGAGTAAAGGCAGATAGGAGCATGAAAAGGATCTAGTCAATCAAGTGTAGTGCTATTCAGATAGATCAACAAACTCCTGTTGTTTTCTAACAATTAAAGCAGAATTGAAATCCCCTAACCAGGTAAGCTCTAACAAGCTTGGTACTATTCAAATCCTCTAACAAGGTGATCCATTAGCTTGGGTTTTCAAATCCTCTATCGAGGTTACTCCTTACAAGGTATTGCTTCTAACAAGGCATTGTAGTCAATCCCTTAATAGGGTGGTTCCTAATAGGATCAGTTCTTAACAGGACTTTTGTAAAGATTTAACAGGCTAGGCTCCTAATAGGGAAAACTTTAGAAGAGCTCAGATAGTTATCTTGTGAGTCTCATCTCACCATGGTTTTTCCCATTTGGGTTTCCACGTCAAAAATATTTGTGTCAAGTGGTGAATGTTTTTGTGGTTATTTTCTTATGGATGATTTACTTAACTACTTAACTACTTTGATAAGTCATGATAACCAAAAGAATTGAGAAATTAAGTCTATTGACATATGAAAAAGCATTTGGATGTTTATGAGTTTGAAGTTGTTTAGTAATAAATTATTGTAACAGTCAACCAGTTTATCTTATGATTTTTTATCTTGACAATGGTATTACATTGATAGTTCTAAGTTTACTTTGAGAGATTGATTTTTGAGATTGGTGAAGTTTGTATCAGTTTTTCTATCTACTGATTCACCCCCCCCTCTTAG
Organism: Cryptomeria japonica; assembly: GCF_030272615.1. Taxonomy (NCBI): domain Eukaryota; kingdom Viridiplantae; phylum Streptophyta; class Pinopsida; order Cupressales; family Cupressaceae; genus Cryptomeria; species Cryptomeria japonica. The sequence continues at coordinate 74,827,493 of NC_081409.1, forward strand.
TAGTTGACCGGATACTTATTCTTTAATCATACCATCAATTGGTATCAGAGCCTATAAGGTCCTCTAAGGTCTAAGTCTAGGAGCTTGAGGTAAAGATCTTGTAGATCATGATGAAGAAGGAAGGTTCAAAGTTTAATAGAGAGAACTATAGGATATGGAGTGACAGAATGAAAATATATATCAAATGTCTTGTTAACCAGTATTGGGAACATGTCAATACTCAATATGTTGCACCTATTGGGATGTTGACTTATGATTAGAACAAAGAGAAACAAAAAAATCATCAAGCATTAAAGGCCATTATTAGTTATTTGTCTGATGCAGAGTATGTAGATGTTCATGGTCTAGAGACTACATATGAGGTATGGAAAAAACTTGAAGAGATTTATAGTGGTGATGAACATGTTAATATTGCTAGAGAAGAGAGTCTAAGAGGAAAGTTTGATGACATGTGGATGGATAAAGATGAGAATATCCAGCAGTATGGTCAAAAGATAAAAGAGATAGTCAGTGAAATTAAGAGTGCAAGAGGTAAAGTGGAAGATGCCACAGTGATCAGTAAGGTAATGAGAACCCTACTACTGGTCTATGCTATCCGAGTTACATATATTCAAGAGCTAAAGTCTAGAGACAAAACTAAGGCAACTCTTAACTCCATCATTGGCAAGCTTACTGCTTTTGAATTAAATGGTTATGATGGTAGTGTACATAAATTTGAGTCTGCATTTAAAGCTTATATTTCTAACCCATCTGTGAGAAAAAATAGAGATGCCAGTCACAGTTATGAATCCAAATCCAATAGAGAAGTTGATGATGAAGACAATTTAGTTGAGCTTGAAGAATTATTGGCCAAGAGGTTGCCTAGAGGTATAGGTAAATATAGAGGTAAATTACCTTTGAAATGTTTTGCATGCAACAAGATTGGACACATTGCTGCTAACTGTCCTAATGGTGATAATGAGCACAAACAAGAGAAATTCAAGAAGTATAAGGGTAAAGGAAAAAGAGACTGTCTTATTACTGTTGATGGTGGTATCACTGATGAGAAATCTGATGGTGATGCTAATGAAGACATTGTGTTTGTAGCTATTAAAGAAGAGATATCAAACCAAAAGCCATTAGTATCTAGGATGGATAACTCTGATGATTGGATCATTGATAGTGGTTGTTCACATCACATGACCAGTGATTGGAGCAAATTTATTTCTTTGAAGGAATTTGATGGCAGAGTTGTAAGATTTGGTAATGAATCACCCTGAATGGTTAAAGGTAAGGGAACTATTTCTCTTAATGGAAAAAACAATGCAGATGATGTCTATTGGGTTGAAGGTTTAAAGCACAATCTTTTGAGTGTGGCACAACTCAATGACAGAGGATACCCATTGTCTAGTTTAAGAATGGTATGTGCAAAATCTATGACAAAAAAGGTGAACTGATTGCAACCAGTAAGCAAACTAAAGGTAACTTGTTTCACCTTAATCCTAAAGTCAGCAATTGTTTAATTACAAAGATAGATGATAGTTGGCTTTGGCATAGGAGATTTTGTCATATAAACTTTGATAACATTGTTAAAGTGAGTAAGTCCAAGATAGTAAGAGGTTTGTCTCAGTTGGACAAACTGGTTAACGCTCTATGTAAAGAATTTCAGCTGGGAAAGATGACATCCTCAACTTTCAAGAGAAATTTTTTTTCAACGGAACATTTGTTAGATTTGGTTCATACAAATCTTTGTGGACCAATAAGAACAAAAAGATTCAAGGTGACAAATATTTTATGATCTTAATTGATGATTTCTCAAGGATGATGTGGGTCACATTCTTGAAGGATAAGACTAAAGCTTTTGGTAAGTTCAAGGCATTTAGGGCCTTAGCTGAGAACGAGAGCGATAAGAAGATAAAGTGTCTGAGGACAGATCAAGGCAATGAATTTACTTATGAGGAATTCACTAGGTATTGTGAAGAAAATGGTATCAAACAACAACTTTCTGCACCAAGGACACCAAAGAAGAATGGTATCATGGAGAGAAACAACCGGTCAGTCGTTGAAGCTACTAGGATGGTGTTGGTACAAGGAGGTGTAGTGAAACATTTCTAGAGGGAAGTTGTCAGCACATTTGTCTACACTATGAACCGGGTTCTGGTAAAGAGAGGTAAGGACAAGACTCCTTATGGAAGCTAATATGCCTCATATCTACTAGAGAGAAGCTGTGAGAATGATGGTATACACATTCAACGGAGTTCATATCAAAGGAGACACCAGTAAGACACCTAATGTGTTATGGTTTGGTCATACACCTATAGTTAAGTATTTCAGAATCTTTGGTAGTAAATGCTATATCAAAAGAGATGATTCCATTGGAAAGTTTGATCATAGATGTGATGAAGGGATATTTCTTCGATATTCTAATGAAAGAAAAGTATATAGATGTTATAATGAAAGATTGCAGAGAATTATGGAGAGCACTTATGTCAAAGTGGATGAGCTGAACATAAGTTAAATAAGAACTTATGAGAGAGAACCGGTAGTGGAAATGATCATAACTGAACTGGTAGCACCTACACTTGAACAAAATGTTGAACTAGTTACTCTGGCAGTATCCAAAAATTCACTAGTAACTGAAGATCAAAGAAGAGGACCAGAAAGTCAAAAGACTCCTAAGTATGTTAGGTCAAATCATTCAGAAGATCATATCTTTGGAGACAAGATTAAAAGAGTGATGACAAGAAGAAGGTTGGCAACTGATGAGGTATGCTTAATTTCTCAAATTGAACTGGTATCAGTAATTGACACATGTAAAGATGAATGTTGGATGAGAGATATGGAAGAAGAGTTAGATCATATAGAAAATAATAACACATGGACTTTAGTTACCTGACCTAAAAATAAGAATGTTATTGGAACTAAATGGGTTTTTAGGAATAAATTGAATGAAGATGGACAAGTTGTGAGGAATAAGGCTAGATTGGTTTGTAAAGGATATTCTCAGAAGGAAGGAATTGATTATGATGACACTTTGCTCTGGTAGTTAGGATTGAAGATGTGAGATTATTTCTTGCTTATGTTGCCCATAAGAACTACAAGGTTTATCAGATGGATGTTAAGTGTGCATTTCTGAATGAAGATATTGAAGAAGAAGTTTACATTGAGCAACCTAATGGATTTTCACTTTCAGATGACAAAAACATGGTTTGTAGGTTAAGGAAAGCTTTATATGGATTGAAACAAGCCCCTAGAGCTTGGTATGCAAGATTGGATAAATATCTTTTGAAGTTTGGTTTCACTAGAGGTAATGCTGACATTAATTTATATTATAAGATCATCGATGATGACATATTGATTGTTGAAGTCTTTGTTGATGATATCATTTTTAGAGGTAAGGATAAGTTATGTATGGAAATCTTTGATAATATGAAGAATGAAATTAAGATGTCTATGATTGGGGAGATGAAATTTTTCTTAAGTTTGCAGAATACTCAGACTGATAAAGGTATTTTCATCTGTCAAACTAATTATGCAAGGGAGTTGTTGAAGAAATTTGGTATGGAAAATTCTAAACCGATTGGTACTCCTATGTTTACAAGTGAGAAATTAACTAAGATAGATGCATCAGCACCAGTAAATCCTACAAGGTACAAGTCTATGATTGGAGGTTTGTTATATCTGACTCAGACTAGATCAGATATAATGAATGTAGTTTGTATTGTATCAAGATATTAGAGTGATCCTAGAGAGAATCATGAGAGTGCGGTGAAAAGGATTTTTTAGGTATTTGCAAGGAACAACTGAATATGTTTTGTGGTATCCTAAAGATGATAGTTTTACACTATGTGCATATACAGATGCAAATAGGGTTAGAGATGTTGATGAATGGAAGAACACATCTGGTGGAGCTTTCTTTCTTGGAAAGAAACTTGTTTCATGGATGAGAAAGAAGCAATCATGTACCTCTTTATCTACTATTGAAGCTGAGTATGTTGTTGTTGCGACTAACTGTACACAAATTCTATGGATGAAGCAAATGTTGAAGGATATAAGGGTGGATTGTAATGAACCAGTAGTTATTCACTGTGATAACTCTGCTGCTATTGACATATCAAAGAATCCAATATTTCATTCTAAGACAAAGCACATATCTATCAAGTACAACATTTTGAAGGAGAAGGTGGAAATAAATGAAGTCAGACTAGTTTATGTGAACACTAAAGAGAAGATTGCAGATATATTCACTAAACCTTTACCTAAAGAATCATTTGAGTACTTTAGAGATAGATTGGGGGTTTCTGCCCCTTTGGTAGAGAGTTGAGTGATGTTGATTAGCATCAGTTTGGTATGCTTTTACAGAGGTACTATTCATTTTGGATTGATGTGTTGGTGCTACTACTCAGGGTGGATAGTCATTTGTGTGGTTTAGTGGATTTTTGATTTTTCTTTGATGTTTATGTCAGATTTTTGGCATTGATGTCAAAGGGGGAGAGATAAATGTGAAAAAAAGAGCTTAACAAAATACCAGTCAAAGGGGAGAGATCAAAGCTTAACAGGGATATCATTCACATGTGGAGTTTGTTAACTTCATTGTTGTATACACCTAAAAATGGTTTGAAGATAGTTAATTAAATACATGGTTATTTGATTAATCCCCCTTCCCAATTAATTGAATTCACAAGAAATTTGATTAATTTCTCTATTCATCTACTAGTAAATAAATCTACATGACTTATTTACATAGTTCATTTCATATCTCCCTTTGATTAATTAACTCTAAATTAATTAATTTCCCCCATCTAAATCAATTCTTCTAATCCCTAATTAAAATTAACAAACTCAAGTTTGTTGAGATTAATTATCATTTTCCAAATTATTTGAAATTCTAAATTCAAATGAGCACATGGCTCCTAACTTTTAACCACCTAACCTAGCCATCCCCTAACCTAAACCATTCCACCTACCCCTAGGTTTAACTAACCCTATCCTATCTTGCACATTCTAACCTTCTTATCCTAATCTCCTATGGTGTGGATATTCTCCCCTTGAGAAACATGGCACTTTTCCCACATGTCTCCTCCCTTGGACACTTTCCCTCTCATGAGCAAGGCTCCTTGACACTTGTCACCGCAGAGATGACAAGTGTCCCTTCCTCCAACCTCTTCTCCAACTTCCTCAATCTTGGCCCTTGATATCTTCAGATCAAATCTGGACCGTCGATTCCTGCCACCTCAGATTTGGCCTTGGAATTCCTATAAATATCCTCCATTTTGGAGAAATAAGGATCCCTTGCATCCATAGTTTTAGCATCATTACTATAGGCATTTTTATTTCAATCATCTAGTAATTAGCATTTTGGATTAATCATAGCATGTTAATCTAGTTTCTTATATCATGCATTTCATATCATTTGCATAATCAATCATGATCAAGTAGCTAATCATCTCTTGAGTTTCCACTTTGGAGGTCATTTCTCTATTGAGAGCCAATCAATCCAACACCTTCAAGGTCCTCAAGAATAGAGGAAAATGGGAAATTTCAAGGAAGGTTTATGGTTTGAATCTATAATTTAGTTTTCAATTAAGCTTTCCATTATGTTTTTTTGTCTCATTATATGTGTATGCCTTTCTTATATAACATATTTTTAGCATCACAATTGTAATATCATCTTATGGGAGATTGTTGGTTGTCTTCCTTTGGGGGAGACTTGTTTGGAATTTCTTGGCACTTAGATGTTTTTCACATCTAGTGTTGCCATCAATGCCAAAGGGGGAGATTGTTGGAAAATTGGAGGGTTTGATTATGTGTTGCATTGATGTTTTGTTATTGATGGCAACACTAGTTATTTTGGTTGTTTACCGGTTTCCGATAGTTTTCGGTAGAGCGATTGGATTATGATATTGATCTGTTATGCTCTGGTATGCTTTGCTTTGTGGAATTGGTTTGGATCCGTCATTCATGTTATTTAGATGCATATCATGATTAGTTGGTTCGGGATTTGATGACTTAGGAGCTATCATTTGTTCTAGTAAGGGTTTTATCGATAAAGGTTTGTTGAAGATCTTTTGATGCACTTGATAAGTGGTGTTGGTGCGGCTTCTAGATAGCTTTCGGGATTTTGTTGGTTATCTTGTTCATGTTCCTGTTGATCGATGGTGTTGCATTTAGGACTAGAACTAATGCTATCTTATTCTGCTAGGTTTAATGACTAGTTTATGTAACGTGTTGGTGGATGATCCCAATGTGTTATCGGTTGGATCTATTGATTGGATTATGTTGTTTCGGCCTTAGGCCAACTTGGTTGATCATTGGATTGCAGGTTTATGTTATGAACTTAATGTATTATATTTTAGGTGACCGACCTAATTGTTTAGGTCTCAGGTTGGTATAAATAATATGTAAGTATCTTTGTAGATCATGGTTATGGTTATGGGTTCATAGTTTCAGGGGTTATGCAATTATCTGTGTGCAAATAAGGTTGTAATAATATGTAGAGGTTTTGGTTGATCATAGCTGATTGAATTGTGTTGGTGAAAGAGTTTTAAGACCTCTAGTACTGAGCTTAATTGGAACTATACATAGGCATAGGAGATGTTATTCTTGCAGTTCACTCTTCTTTCTGGATTGTACTCTGGATTTATTTTGTAGTCAGTGAGGCTCCTTTTGTGATGAGCAGTGCACTCTAGGTTGTTGGCCTTCCTGCATTTGCAAACCCCTCTTTTTATAATCACATACTTACTGCAGAAGTATTAACTGACTATGGGTAGGCTTCCCACCGTGGTTTTTCCCTTTACCAAGTTTTCCAAGTACAAATCTTGGTGTTATCTTTTGTGGATGGTTGGTAAATGTTTTGTGGTTTATATTTGTGCTTAACTATTATATCTACTATTCCAGTATTTAGTTTATGTATTATGGTAATAAGGTTTTAATGCTTAAAGTTCTATAATCTGTTGACAACTGATTCACCCCCCCTGTCTCAGTTGTCCACCGATTATCTGAGTTGTCTAACAAGAAGAAGTGTTATTATTTTGTTGATGAAGGTGTGACAGATGATGAGTCGGATAAGGTAAATTCAGGAGATGAATTTGTGTTCATTGCTATCAAAGAAGATGATCCTGTAACTACAGGTTCTACAAGTTGCACTAAAGAGGAGAAAGCTTTAGCTGCTAAGGTTGAGGAGAAAGATGAATGAGTAATTTATAGTGGTTTCTCTCATTATATGACAGGTGATAAGAGTAAATTTGTAAACTTTGAAAAGTATGATGGTGGTATAGTAAGATTTGGTGATAAAAAAGCTTGTGTAATCTATGGTAGAGGTTCTATTTCTCTTGATGATAAGCACAATATTGCTGATGTGTTGTATGTTGAAGGTTTAAAGCATAATATTTTGAGTGTTGGTCAGATGGTTGATAAGGGATATAACTTACAATTCAAGAATGGTAAATGTGAGATCTTGAGTATCTTTGGAATTGAGATTGCATCAAGGACACAGACTAAAGGTAATATCTTTCACTTGAATGCTGGTGGTAAAATTTGTTTGATTGCTCAAGTTGATGAAAGTTGGTTATGACATAGAAGATCATGTCATGTAAATTTTTATTGCATGGTTAAGATAAGTTCTACTCAAGCCATGAGAGATCTATCGCAGTTAATAAAGCCTTCTAATCTGATATGTAAGGAATGCCAATTAGGGAAGAAGACAAGAGTTACTTATAAGAGCAAACAATATAATTCTAATGGATTGTTAGATCTTGTGCATACTAATCTGTGTGGTCCTTCTAGAGTGAAAAGCTTGCAGGGTGACATATATTTCATGTTTTTGATTGATTATTATTCAAGAATGATGCGGGTTACCTTCTTAAGGGAGAAGTATGAAGCATTGGAGAAGTTCAAGATTTTGAAGGCTAGAGTTGAAAATGAGATTGAATTGAAGGTGAAGTGTCTGAGATCTGATAGAGGTGGAGAATTCACTTTCGGTGAGTTTAATACATATTGTGAAGGGAATGGAGTTAAGATATGATTATCTTCTCCTAGGACACCACAACATAATGGTATTGTGGAAAGAAAGAATAGAACAGTTCAAGAAGCTGCTAGAACCATGAAGATTGAAGGAAATGTTCTGCATGTGTATTGGAGAGAAGTTATGAGTATTGCAGTATACACTCTTAACTGACTAAAAGTCAAAGGTGATACTGGTAAGACTCCTTATGAGCTATGGTTTGGTCATGCCCCTACTATTAGATATTTTAAAAATTTTGGTAGTAAATTATATATCAAAAGAGATGAAGATCTTGGAAAGTTTGATGCTAGATGTGATGAAGGAATCTTTCTTGGTTATTCTACTAAAAGTAAGGCCTATAGGTGTTATAATAAAATATTGAGAAAGATAATTGAAATTACTAATGTGAAGGTTGATGAAGGTAATGTGAGACAGATCAAATCTTGTAGATATGATTCTGATGATTAGGATGCATGTTTAGATAAAGGAAAACAAGTGTAGACCCAAAGTCAAGTTCAAATTGCTCCGAAAAAGCCTGAGAATGAAGGTGGAGATTCTAATGCGGAAGAAATAGATCAAGAGCATGAAATTCAAGAAAATTCTAAAACTCCCAGGTATGTGAGGTTAAATCATTCATAAAATCAGATTATTGGTGATAAGAATAAAGGTATGATGACTAGGAGAAGACTTGTTGAAGAAATTTGTTTGATTTGTAAGATTGAACCTAAAAGTATTGATGAAGCATGTAAAGATGAAAATTGGATTAAAGCTATGGAAGAAGAATTGAATCATATTGAGAAAAATGATACATGGATTCTTGTTCCTAGACCTAAGGATAAAAATGTAATTGGAACTAAAAGGGTTTTCTGGAATTAGTTGAATGAATAAGGTGAAGTTATTCAAAATAAAGCTAAACTTGTGCATAAGGGTTATTCATAGGTGGAAGAAATTGATTAGGGATACTTTTTCTTCGACAACTAGAATTGAAGCTGTTAGATTATTTCTTGCCTATGTTGCTCACAAAGATTTCAAGGTTTATCAAATGGATGTCAAATCAGCCTTTCTTAATGGTGAGTTGGAATAAGAAGTCTACATTTGTTAGGTCTTAGAGACAACAGAAAGAGGGGGGGGGGTGAATCAGTTGTCAAATAAATTCAAACCAAAAACTACTTAACCAACCTTAATGCTTAATATCGGTAAACCAAACTTAATGTCGGTAGACATTTTATTAGTTAATTGTAGTATCGGTAAAGATTAATGCATGAAACAGAAAACAATAAAATCCACAACAAATAACACCAATATTTGTATGTGGAAACCTTGTAAGGGGAAAAACCACGGTGGGAAACCTTACCCACAATCAAATGATACTACTGCAGATAGTATGTGTATACAAATGGGGTCTGCACATGCAGAAAGGCCAAGTGCCTAGAGCTCACTGCTCAAACACAGATAGGAGTCACACTGACTACAATTGGATGGTTAAATCCAATAATGATGTAGTGCTCAAAATAGCATCTTCATATGTTGGATTCAGTACTGGTTTAGTTCTGATATGTCTTCACAGAAACCTTCCTTCAACCTTCAAATAATGTCTGCGTGTATAGCTCTACTTATATTTGCATATACCGAATTACAATCCTTCTCACATTTGCATATCGATCTTACAAATAAGATCTTACATATATATCAAAGCCTAAGACCAATTGAGTAAGTCGGCTCTACAAAAGATATTACAATAAAACAATTTACAATTAAAACAATAACCAATGCAATATTCAATTCAACATGTTAGCTTAATACATTTACAACAATATTAAATCATCTCCATAGCGTGTCGTGTTGATCTGAAATAGATAAGCCTATTGGTGCTTATCCTGGACCTATTTGTCGGTAACAACAAATATACAAACACGAATATACCAATGAACAAATCTTCAAGACATAGTGTCCAAATGATGTCTTCAACATAACCAATTATTTTCCATGTCATTCCAAGTTTCGGTGAACAATATATCCTTCTAGTGTACCAGATACCAGTGACTGTGCATAAGTCACTTGCTTGTCGGTGAACATTGCCAATTTTCCAAGTGTCAGAGTTGATAAGTGCTAATAGGTGTTGACATCAATGATAAAACCATATCAACATATCCAAAATACCAACAATATCCCCCTTTGGCATTGATGGCAACACAAGATGGAAAAATCATCAAAGTGCCAAAACAGAAATGCCAAATACCAAAAACCAACAATCTCCCAAAAGAGATCAAAACCATAAATCAAAATTTAGGTACAAAGAGTAATCAATTTCTCCCAAAATAACAATCTCTCCCCCTAGGAGTAACATGTGTTTTTCAATATCAATCTCTCCCCCTTTGACATCAAATGCCAAAGCAATATAAAAACCAAGTTCAAATACAAAATACCAACTTGTTCAGTATACCAACTACTCCCCCTGAGAAGTAGCTCACCTCATCAAAAACCGGAGTAAAAGATTTCTCTATTAGTTATGTTGGTTGATGACAAACATCAACTGTCTAAGTCTCTACCAGTGGGGGTATGACCCCAAGTTGATCTCTGAGATATTCAAAAGTCTCCTTAGGCAAAGGCTTAGTGAAAATATATGCAATCTGCTCTTTAGTATTCACATAAACCAGTTTTACTTCTTTTGCTTCAACATTCTCCTTTAGAAAATTCAGTTTGATAGAAACATGTTTAGTTTTAGAATGTAGTACTGGATTCTTAGATATATCAATTGTTGCAGTGTTATCACAATAGATAGTTATAGGTTCCTTACATTTTACCTTTATGTCCTTCAACATTTGCTTAAGACATAATACCTATGTACAGTTAGTTGTTGCTGCAACATATTCTGATTCTGTTGTTGATAAATATGTGCAACTTTGTTTCTTAATCAACCAAGAAATTAATCTGCTTCCAAGAAAAAATGCTCCGCCTGTGGTGCTTTTTCTGTCATCTACATCTCTTGCCCAATTTTCATCTATGTATGCACATAATTCAAAGTTTTCATCTCTAGGATACCATAGGCCAAGATGTTTAGTGCCTTGTAAGTACCGAAAAATCCTTTTTACTGTTGATTCATGATTTTCTTTAGGATTACTCTGAAATATTGAAACAATACATATTGCATTCATAATATCAGGTCTTGTTTGTGTCAAATACAATAAACCTCCTATCATAGATTTGTACGTAGTCGGATTGACGGGTGTAGATTCATCCCTTAGTGATAATTTGTCATTTGTAGTCATAGCTGTGCTTACTGGTTTAGAGTTTTCCATGCCAAATTTCTTTAGAAACTCCTTCAAGTACTTAGATTGACTCAAGAATATACCTTTATCAGTCTATGAAATCTGCAATCCTAAAAATAATTTTATTTCTCCAATCATAGACATTTCAAATTCTTGCTGCATTTCACTAGAAAAGTCTTTACATAATCCATCTTCTCCTCCAAATATTATATCATCAACAAAAACTTCTATAACCAAGATGTCATCATTAGTCACTTTATAGTATAAGTTGTTGTCAGCATTACCTTTAGAAAAACCCGTTGTCTTTAAAATCTGATTCACTTCAATATTCTTATAATAATATGATAACTTTGTGCAGAAGAGATATTAAAGGGAAGGAAACTCTTAGGACAACATATCACAAGGTTTGATTTAACCTTCTACACTTCAGACCTACTCAGAGTCCAGGCGGGTATACCTTTGTGAACTAAATTCACACTTTAAAAGATAAATCCATAGCAAACCAGTCCAGAAAACCAGTGGATCTAATCACCTTAAAACTTACTAAAACAAAGGAAAGAAAACTGTACTCATATTCAGTATTTGACCTATAAAACATGTAATAGACAACCTCAATCTATACCGGTGCCTTATCCAAGGTCACAGAGTCATCTAAGTTCAAACAATACTCCCACAGTCAAATATCTATACATATCCCATTAGTCGGTTTCTGTAGATCCCTATATATGCCTGACACATGTGAAAATTTATGCATACCAAAGTAAACTATGCTCATCAAGATTCAAAATATCTCACAAGGAATTTACTGGTAGAAGTGATCCTCGCATATTTAATTTCCCTTCTAAAGAGAAAACCCAGCAAACACATCTACTGAAAGTTGCCTTACAACCCCTATTCAAACAAAATAACCTTGGATTATCTAGAATGAAACAGTAAACACATGCAAACACATTTGAAGACAACACAAAGTTTTACTTGAAACCAATGGTCTATATATTGATATTCTTCTTCAAAAAAGTATTACAAGAAACCTTCAAATATTCTCCATTAAAATTTGGAAAAGCTTAGATAAATTTCTGCAGCATTTTCTTACAATTCTTTTGTGATCCTCTTTTCGCTAGTCCTGGTATCCATTTATAACAATATGGATGCACATAGCTTCAGACTTTCCTAGGAGAATTTGTTACACTCATTTCTTCTCAAGAAGAAGTTACAAAATCTTTTACAAATATGGTTACAAGTACTTTTCGACCTCCGCAGCTTCTTCTACTTGTTGTCCGGTTGCAACCTCTTCTAACTGCTCTACATCCTGGATGGCATATTTTCTCCATCCTTCTCTTTTATAAGGTCCATTCCACTTGTAAGATAATCACCACCTTTGAACAAAAATAGATGCATGAGGAGTGAATACCATCCGAAAGGCCTATCAACCTTTCCATTCTTTATTCCTATCAACCCTCCATGGATAGCATCAGTAATAAAAGAAGCATAATCAAAGGTTACTGCAAGAGAAAGATTCAAAATCTGAGCAATCATTAGCATGTAATGATTGGGCATATTTTCCTCAGCATCCTCTCCCAAAATCTGGCAAAGTGACCAATACACTCCCTTAGCCCTAAGGGTGAACAGATTCAATGAGAAGGGCTCTTTAGTGTTGGGTCCTACAACTGTCAACCCACCTATCTTCACAAAAAATTCCTTAAGAGGCCCATTTCTAAGGTGGTTCCTCTATGCACTGTATACTTGAGCTAATGATTTGAAGTTAATGGGTTCCAGAAAATTGGTAAACTCATTAAGCCCAAAAGCACTTCTAAATTCCTCATTATTTATTTCAATGAGGGCTTTCCCATTTATATCCCTAATTCTCCTTGTGACTGGATCATAATTATGTGCAATCTGAGTTAGGAGATCCATATCCATGAATACTCCTGGAACTACAAATTTTCCAGCATCTAACTCCCAGATGCTATTTTGTGGGGCTGGGGAATTTGTCATGCCAAATCCAACTTTGAACAACCCCAACCCAGACAACCCAACCTGTGGAGCTCTCAGCGAGTTGCTCTTATCATATAACCCCTCTCCTATTTTCAAACGAGGAGCTCTTGGCACTAATTCTTTCACCTTTGATGCCTGATTAGTTGACAATGTCAACTGTTCAAGAAAATCATCACAAATGGCCCTTTCCTGGTAATTAACTTTCCCTGAAAAATTCTCTCTTAGGTGCCATCTTAAAATATGCAAGCAATTTAAACTATTACCCCAACTAGTTTTTTTACAAAATCAAGACCTCAATTAACATGCACTGCTAAGGAATTACCACACAAAAGTACAAGAAAACCTATTTCAGCTTGAAGGAATCTGCTCTGCAACTGAATGATTTTGCTCTGTATTTGAAGAAAATAGCTCTGCAACTGCTCCTCTGCAATAATTCTTTGGAATGATACCTTTACTCAATCGATAGGAGATCATATATGGTACTTAGGCTCTTAACTATGACATTGATACCGCATGCTTTGGCTGTCTTTTCAGAATTGAATTCATGAGAGAATTCAAATTTTCGCTCCAACGGGTCACAACATACCTATACATCTTTTCTCTTTCACTCTTTCAATGTTTCGCAAAGCATAACCTTCAAACAATTTCGTTAAACGAAATCACACCAACCATCCGATCAAAGGAAACTTGATCGGCCTTTACATTGACTTAACAACTTTGCCTTTGCACCGGGCCCTACCTCTTTTTGCCATTTCATGGGCTTTGTCTTCCAAGCACTTTTCCTTCATGAAGCCGCACCAGGCATTAGATGGAACTTTAACTGCTCAACGTTTAACTCTTACCGAGACCATCAACTTCTTCATTAACCGCGCCTTTATCCTGACTGCTAACGGTCTTTCGCTATTTCGCATAGCTTAAATAGCTTTCAACTTCGGGCCACAAAACAACACGAAGCGTTGGATCAAATCGGAGATGACCATCCTTTAAGGTGGACCTTTATGCTTGCTTTACTTACGCCGCTTTATCATTGGTTACTGAATACCACGTGGCAGTCAACCATTAGCCTTGGAAAACTCTTCAAGTTTAGTTCAACGTCAGCCATGTGTCTTTCCCTTATAACTGTCGGTTACACCTGGGCAGGCCCTCAACTTCTTCTAAAACCACGTGTCCATGGACACGTCACCATCTAGCATTACACCTGGATGAGCCCTTTTTCCTTTCGCTATTTCATGAAGCATATCCTTCAGTTGGTTTGCAACCACGAAACAACGCAAGCCCTTGGATCAAAACGGAGTTGATCCCCTTTTAAACTTCATGCTTTATCCGTCTTCGGGGCCCAAAAACCTTTTCGCTATTTTGCAAGGCATAAAACACGAGCACTTTACCATTGCAAATTCACGTGGGCCATTGGATTATATTTGACTTGCTCAGTACTTAACAACTTAACTGAATTCGGCAAACGTGGGCCCTCTAACTCAAACTCCATCCACCTGGCATCTAGTCACCTTTTAAACTGACATGTCAACCTTTCATTTGCTGAGAGAAAACACTGGATTCCACCTCATCCTTGACACCTATATTTGCCAGGTCATTTCTTATCCCACGGCATGACTCACCTCTGGGACCCACCGTTTAATCCTTAAATCTGACTTGCTGACTATGTTGACCCTCTGCCATGTGCCATCATCTTACTCGCCATCTCGACCGACTGGACTACCTGCTTGGAGTGCCACGTTATTTCACTACTTCGCGAAAACTAACTGTCGAGCATCTTCATCCTGCAAAACAGCACGAACCGTCGGATCAAATTGGACTTGATCACCTTTTAGTCGCTTGGAAAGTCTTCATTGCAGGGTCCCACCAAACGCTTTCACCATTTCATGAAAGGTATTTCACTCACAAATTTCGGCTATGAAATAATGCCAGCTGTTAGATCTTGAATGAGATGAAGCCATTTTAAACCGGACCAAATGCGCCATTTAGAACGCATTTCCCTTTCACCATTTCATGAGTCTTAAACCACGCGCAACTTCACCTAACGAAATAGTGAAAACCATAGATACATTTGAAAGCTGTATACAACTTACTGGGCCCAACAACATTAGGAAGAAAAGGCATAAGGCCTGAATTTTTACAATTAATTCAAACAACCGCCTAGGCAAAACACATGGGGGGACACCACATACGACCCCAAGATCCATTACTTAAGTGGATAAAGTAACGAAGGAATGGAAACCAGAGGGTTTTGATCAAACATTGAATGATTTAAAATTAAAACCCTAAACCCTCAAGAACTAACACAGAGCTTGAAGCAATTGATAGTGTGTCTAACTCAAAATTTCAAAAACTTAACCAATTATGGGGAAAGAAAACCCATTTTTTAACAGTGATAACAGTGGCTCTGATTGGGGATAGTTGATCGCAAGGTCGACACAAGAAAACTTAGAAACTCCGAAGAAACAGACCAAAACATAGACCCAAACAAAACAACAGGAAGGAAACAAAATATATACAAACAAAGGACCTACTGTGCATGGACATCAAGAGAAATAATGTTTCAGGAATTGTCCGTGCACTGGAAATTCGTGTACTTCATCATTCATATTTTTCACAAAATATGGATCCTTTCCATTTAAGTCACAGACCACAAAAGAGCCAATCCATAATGATTCAAATTTTTTATGCTTTCCCTTGTCCTATCCTTTTGCATTCCACTAAAGAACAATATCATCAATTTGAAACATCCTTAATGATGTCCTTTTATCAAAAAGGTATTTGGACTGCAATTGGATCTTCTGATTTCTTTTATGAGCTAGAGTTCTGAGCTCTTCCACCTCCACAATTTGGATCATTCTATTTTCCATTGGTTTAGATATCTCCATATCCTCATCTTTCAAGAGCTTATAAACTAGAAGAAGATTATTCACTGACAATCTGACTTGCATACCATAAACCAATTCAAAAGGTGACATTCCAATGGCCTTCTTAACTATTATTCTATCTGCCCACAAAGCTAACTTCAATTTTTGATCCCAAGATCTCTTGTTTTCTTCTAGGATTTTCTTGATGATGTTCAAAAGACTTTTATTACTGGATTCTGCTTGTCCATTCCCCTGAGGGTGATAGGGTGAAGAGTAAGACATGATTATTTCATGACTAGTACAAAATCCTACAAACTCTTTCAACCTGAAACTCATGGCATTATCCATTACTAGTTTTGCAGGTATTCCAAACCTAGTTATTACATTATCCATCAGGAAATCAATGACAACCTTACTTGTAGCTCTTCTTGTAGGAATAGCTTCTATCCATTTAGTGAAATAGTCAGTGGTTACTATGATCCATCTATGACCCCTTCCTGATCTCTCAACAATCTCTCCAATAAAATCAATGCCCCACTGGACAAAAGGGGCTTCCACTGTGACTGGATTTAGGGGTAGGGCTCCTTCATACTTTAGCTTGGATGAAAACTTCTAACATGGGTCACATTTCTGGACATGTGCATGAGCATCTTTGAATAAGGTAGGCCAATAGTATCCAACCCTATTTATCTTGCTAGCAGTTGTCTTAGCAGAGTAATGACCCCCACATACTCCATCATGCATTTCAGTCAATACCCTTTCAGCCTGGAATTCATCCAAACACATTAGCGATTCTCCATCTCTTTTTCTCCAGAACAGATCACCTTGAATGAGCACATATTTTTGCGACTTGAGCTTCAGAGTTCTTTTCTGATAATGTGTCATTCCTTCTGAGAATTCAGCATCTCTTAAAAATCGGACTATCTCTAAGTACCAAAGTTGTCTCTCAATGCTAGTGACTGAAGTACTTTTGACTTCAACATTATGTATTTCAATGTTCAGAAGATTAGACTCGGTCATGAGCTTTGCCAAACCTAAACCTCTCACCAATTTGGTGATCTTTATTTCCAAGTCAAATTCTTGGATTCTATTAATCCATCTGCATCTTTTCCCTATAACCTTAGACTGGGATAGGATATCCTTAACTGCAGTATGTGGGACATAAGCAATGATATTTGCATTTACCAGATACGGCCTAAAAGCCTTGACAGCTTTAACCAAAGCATAAGCTTGTTTCTCCATGGTTTCATATTTTAATTCTGCTACTTGCAAAGACTTGCTGTAGAAAGCTATGGGATGTTCATATCCCTCATTATCCTTTTGCAGCAATACTGCAGCTACTGTATGATATGAAGCAAAAGAAAATAGAGAAAAGGGCTTATTGTAGTCAGGAGATTTTAACACTAGTGCTTCTTGAATGGCCTTTTTAATTTCAGCAAAAGCCTCTAAGGCTTCTTGATCCCAACAAAATTTGGTATCCTTCTTGAGCAACTTGACAATGGGCTTCACTATCTCTGCAACGTTTGCAATGAATCTCCTAACAAAATTCACTTTGCCTAGAAAGGATTAGATACCTTTAATATTCTTTGATTCAGGGACTTTGTTTATTGCTTCAATTCTTTCAGGGTCTATCCTTGCCCCTTCCTTGGAAACAATTTGTCCCAGTAGTTTTCATTGAGTGACCCCAAAATGACATTTCTTGGGATTCAATGACACACCAAATTCCAAGGCTTTATTGAACACCTTTTCCAAATGTCCACAATGATCATCAGCCCTTTTGGAGAAGCAAGTTAGATCGTTTTGATAGACCACCATGATGATATTAATGAATTCTTTAAAGGCTACATCCATGGCTCTCTGGAATGTAGCTCCAACATTTTTCAATCTGAATGGCATTCTTACATAAACATATGTCCCCCATGGAGTAGTGAAAGCAATTTTGAACTGTTTAGATTCCTTCATTAACACTTGATTGTATCCTAAAAAACCATCCATCATGGATAAAAGATCACAACCTGTTACTCTTTGCAACATAGCCTCCATATTAGGAGAAGAGTAATTGTCCTTTAAAGAAGCAACATTTAAATTTCTAAAATCCACACACAATCTAATGTCCCCATTTTTCTTTCTTACTAGGACCAGATTGGAGACCCATGAAGAATGCCTTATAGGTTTGATAATCCCCCCATCTCTTAACTTAGTCAACTCTTGTTGCATCTTAGTTTCTAATAGGTGATTAATAGGTCTCTGTTTCTGTCTGAAAGGCTTAGCATCTAGAAGTAAAGGAACTTCATGTTGAAAAAGATCTTGTCTATATGCCTTTAGGTCTTCATAAGACCAAGCAAAAACATGTTTATATTTTTTCAATAAATTAATAAGGTTAGTCCTGACATGAGGGGGTAATTTCTTCCCAATGTATACTAGCTTAGGGGATGATTTAGTCCCCAGGTTTACCTCCTCTAATTCTTCCAACTTGGTGGTAGACTGCTGATGTAAGTGACTGTCATTATAATTGAACATGCCCTCTAGCTCTACCAGCCCTTTAGGTATTTCATTGGTTTCCAACTGGACCAAATCATTTCCAAACACTGTTTCCCTATTGTCAACCACCTCCACCAATGCATTGCAGTCAATCTTCTATCCATTATAATCATCAACACATTGGATGAACCTAAGAATATCTTCATCATCAGCAAAAACTTGCCAATTATACACATTATAAAGGACGACAGGCCTAGATTTTATTTCCACAGTGGAAATGTTGATTAGGGTTGCATCATCATTTTTTAATGCAACATTAGCTAGGAAATCTGCCATAATATTCTTTGATCGCTCTATCCAATTAATAGAAAATGCACTAAAATGCTCAATAACATCCCAAACTGCATGTTTATATCTCTTTAATCTATCATTCTTGGATGCATATTTGGATCTTACCTGAGAAACAACCAATTCTAAATCCCCTAACAGTGTCAACAACTAGATTCCATGCCTTTTTGCAACTTCAAGCCCCAACAATAAGGCTTCATACTCTGCAGTATTATTTGTGCACTGGAAAGCCAATAAGAAAGAATACTTAAAGGTTATACCTAATGGGGATACAAAAAGAACCCCTGCTCCAGATCCTTCTTTGGAGCAAGCTCCATCAAAATACATCTGCCGTAAACCATAATGTTGTGCTTCTAATTCGACCACAATGGGGTCAGTATTCTTCAACTGGGGTAAATTCAGTTGAAGTCTAAAATTATCAAGATCTACATCAATCATACAATTGAGCATATTAGGGTCTACATTTTCAATTACCCTAGGAGCACGTGTCTCTCTGTACAACTTAACTTGATTTTCATTAATTGGAATGGTGGCATAAGATAAATCCAGTTGAACATTTCCTCCTACTGTTGCTGCCCATTGCCTGGACAGTAACATACCATAATGGGGCTTGGTATCAGTAATAATAACATCCATTTTGTAAGTTGCCTGAGGGAATGCTGCTATTTTTACTTCAACATCTTTCATTGTACCTTTCACAGGTACTTCCCTGTTATCCATAGCATAGGATTTTCCATACATAGTGGTTACTGATACTCCTAATTCTTTCATAACACCATAGGGCATAACATTAGTAGCAACTCTTGAATCTATCATGCAGTTTTTTATCAATCGATTGTTTACTAACAAAGTGACATAGAAATGATCTACCTATGAAGGCTCTTGAGTGATAGTGGTTCCAACATAAACCTCTGGGGTTTGGAATTCTTGATCCTTTCCAATTCTAGCTGAACCGGTGGGTAGGATTGTGTCACTGTTAGGTATACTAGAAAACAAAGACAAAGCTGCATCCCTATGTTCTTTAATCTTCAGTAATTCTACTAATGGGATGGTGACCTTCATTTGAGTAAGAGCTTGAGCCATGTCAAATGTAGAACTATTTCTTATTTCAGTATTAGCTCCAACTCTTTCTGTCTTGAGCTGACTTGGCATTTTTTACTATGGCAACTCCTTGTATATCACCAGTATCTACACTCTTGGGTACACCTTTGACCTATTCCTTCTTTTCTTGATGAATCTTAGGGAAAGTAGCAGCAGTACTTGCTGCCCCCTTTTGAGTGGCCTCTTTTATGAACATGGAACTAGGTTCACCCTAATCAGTGTCCTTCTTTGTGCTTCTCAAGTTATAGTTGTGTTTTGCTTTGGCAATGGCAGCTTTAGTGAGACTTTTAACTTCTTCCTCACTATACCTTCTAAGATGAACTTCTTCATCCTCAATTGTTACCAAATTCAATGTAGGATGCCAATCCAAGGTTAGTTGTCCTTGAGCAAACCTTTCATTATCTAGCACCTCACTGTATTCACTTTGTATAGACTCCTCATCACTTTCTATAATGGTTTCAAACATATTGATGTCAGGCTCAACTTCTTGTCTCATGGATTCTTCAAGGGCTTGAGCTACTGCACATTGATAAGGAGAATGTGGTCCATCACAAGCAATACACCAGGGAGTATTTTCTATATTATGGATAGTTTTCCCTTTCAAGGGATCTGGAGTGTCCTGATTCTGAGCAATTTTGGGCTTCTCATTTTGAGGTTTTCCATCTTTCCAATAGGTATTATATGGCACGTCATGCAATCTAGGGGGCCTATCCTGCCAGTTATAATGAGGTTTATCATTTTTGTTTACCTTGGCAGTCAGATCCTTCATAGCAATGACCAACTTCTCTATCTTGTCTTCCTCCTTAGCTGCTTTGCTAGGTTGTTGTTTTGTTTCTTGCCATAACCTACCATCTGCTCTTCTTCCTAACTTCTTGGATGCTTTTCTATTACTTTCTACATTAATGGAAATTCTAAAAGCATCTCTCAAGTTATGTGGATTTTTGTCCCTCAAGATATAAGCCATCTTTGAGTCAAATGCATTGTAATAGGTATTCAAACACATGTTATCATCTAACCTCATCACCTGATACAATCTATGCATAGCCTTTTGGAATCTAGCATTGAAATCAGTAACCATTTCATTGTCAGACTTTCTGATGTTATTAAATTCATTAAGCATAAAGCTCACATTTGTTTTATCACCATATTGCTCTTGAAAACAATTTTTAAAATCTTCCCATGACCCAATGCTATTAACTGGAAGACCTCTGTACCAATCTCTTGCATCATCAACTAGGGACTGAACAAATAGTTTCATGATGACATCTTCATCCACTATCTCATAATTATTTATTAGGTCCCCAAAAGATTTTAGATGTTCCTTAGCACTAATTGCATTGTTTCCAGCAAATTTATGGAGTCTGTCCCTTAACTCAGTAGGAACATGATTGGGATATCCTGGGATCCCATCAAAGAACAATTGTCTATATTGCTCTAAATTGATAGGTCTCCTTTGAAAAGGGGGAATAATATTATTGTTTCCCAAAGCCATTCTAACTTTTAGAATTGGAGACTGAGATATTTGGGTATGCTGACTGTTCACAGGGATTTGACTCACTGATGCTACATTACTAGGCTCCGTAGGTTGAATTTTAACTGGGGGGAGATAAATTTGCTGAGGATCGTGCTTATTAAGGTCTTCTGATGGAAACATGATAGGGGGAGCTTTTAGATAACTAATTTTTCTTTTGACTTCCTGATTGGCTGCTTCCAACTCAGCCTTCTCTAACTCCATTTGTAAATCCTCATTTTCTTTCCTCATTCTTTCCATTTCTCTCTCATGTGCTGACAACCTATGAGAAATCTCCTCTGCACTTTTAGATCCAATTCCATCATCTACCCATTTCTATTTTCCTTTATCCACATTAGTCCTAGGAAGCTGAGAATCACTATGAACTTCCTTGTTTGGTTAGACTACTGACCTATATGCTTGCTTGGCTTTAGGGATCATAATTTCTCTGATCACAGGGCCCTCTTCATCACTCTTTTCTTTTTCTTTTGCTAGCACTTCAAGGCTAGCTATTTTTATAAGAAGCCTATCTCTCTCCATTAATTTAGCTTTGACATCCTTCTCCTTATTTGCTTCCTTTTGGGCTCTTAGGGAGATTAAATGGTGAACTCTCCTATTCAAATCTTCAATCTCTTGGGACACTTTATCTTCATCAAGGAAATTTTCCTCAGAATCAGATATATTGACTTGATCTATGTCAATCAAACTAATGTTTCCATCGATTGTTCTAGGCACATAGTGTCTAACTATGTTTGAACTGGTCCTATCTCTTGTAGAGACACTAACATGGGATAAATCTTGATTTAAAGCATGTGCATTATACATATTTCCAAACAATCCTTAATGGAAACCTAATATATCATGTTTAGAATCTCTGGAAGAAGAATTAGACTTTGCATAAATAGGTCGATCAGGCATCTTACCGGTATTATTATTCTTTTGTACCCAAGCAACATTTGATGGCTCATGTAACACTGATCTCTTATGGCCTCTTCGTGACTGCTCTAGCAAACCTTCCTGCAAAGTTTCACGAGGATGCTTCTTCATGAATGATCTAGTGTTTTTTCCTCCTTGCATTATGCTTGTTCTCCTTTTACAATGATTTATAATTCACAAGGACTGGTTCCAAGATAACAGAGTCACCACCCAAAAGAATATGGGAATTATGAAAACAAGCTTAGAATGAAAGACTGCAATTCCATAGACACAATGACTTTCTTTATGAATTTAAGCACAAAATCTGCTTCTGGATTCTTAATGTGACTTACCCCATCTGGGTCACCACAATATGAATTAAATATTTCTTAACCAGAGACTTTTAACAATTCATTTACTCTCCAGTAGAGTCACCACTTTTGTTGTCTTCAAAATCTGATTCACTTTAATATTCTTATAATAATATGATAACTCTGTGCAGAAGAGATATTAAAGGGAAGGAAACTCTAAGGACAACATATGACAAGGTTTGATTTAACCTTCTACACTTTGGACCTACTCAAAGTCCAGGCGGGTATACCTTTGTGAACTAAATTCACACTTTAAAAGATAAATCCACAACAAACCACTCCAGAAAACCAGTGGATCTAATCACCTTAAAACTTACTGAAACAAAGGAATGAAAACTATACTCATATTCAGTATTTGACCTACAAAACATATAATAGACAACCTCGATCTATCCCAGTGCCTTATCCAAGGTCACAGAGTCATCTAAGTTCAAACAATACTCCCACAGTCAAATATCTATACATATCCCATTAGTCAGTTTCTGTAGATCCCTATATATGCCTGACACATATAAGTGTAAAGCGGAAAAATCGGACCCTAGTTGTTCTCCCCTCCCCAACTCCAAGGAGAGAGAAGGGAGGTCACTAGGGTTGATGGTTTTCACTTAGGAGGGACTTTACATTCAAAAGAGGGGCTGAAACCCACAAGATCCAATCCCTCACAATGCAAGATTGGATTCTAAATGAGTTTCAAGAGTTAAGACATCAAGGATACCCTCTTTTGTAAAGAAATGTAGATAGGATGATTGAACTAAGAATGCATGTAAAATAGGAAAGATTCGCTTATAAACAGAGATAGGGATACAGGATGAAGCTGCGGACCTGGAATTAGCAGTAAAATGTCGAGATGGTGTTGTTCTGCAAATTTGAGCAAAAGTTGATGGGACGATGGTGCCCGGCGTGCACACGGTCCTCCGAAAAATCCACGAAACGAAGGTGGATCTGTTCGTCTCTGCACAAGGATTCCAGATCTTCAATTACAGCTGTGTACTTGCAACCTACACAGAGAAAAGAGAGGACGATTGGGGGGTTAGGGATGAGGGGTTTGCCTTTAGGTCAAACCCCAGTTTTGGAATTAACCAAGAAATGAGAATGTTGTAAATGTAAATGTTTGTAATGTAAACAAGTACTGATACCTTGTTGTAATAATGCTTGTATTCTTACATGCGAAGGTGTAATGTATGCTGTATGTAATGTGTTGTAAGTGATCTCCTCTTCAATGGTTGAATCCTTGTCTTGAATGCAACACCTAGCCTTGAATGGAGACTTAGAATGCTCAATTGCTTGAAGGGATGCTTGAATGCTTGAATGTTTGAATATCACTTTCACGCCTTGCTCACATATGTCCTCCTTTCTCTCTCCCTTTCTAGGAGAGGAAAAGTAGTTTATATACTTGTCAATTAGGGTTGATAGACTGATTTTCCTGACATTAGGCCAACCAGGAAACATTATTTCTCGAATTGCAAACTTAAAGACCCAATGCCCAAAAGAGACCAGGCCCAAAATAGGGCTAGGGACCAGGGCGCTGGGTGCCTTGGTCCTGGGGGACCAGGGCGCTGGGCGCCATGGTCCCACCTCTCGGGACAGTAGGGTGCAAGGAGGGATCAGGCCAGGGTGTGGAAAAATGCAGTTTTTGGTGTCACAAGCAGGTTTCGGGATCTCCATTCAGGTTTAACGTTGCATCACCATCATGAAGACCCAAATGCAGTCGAAATTGCAAGTGTCACAATTTTAGGATGCTACATTTAGCTCCCACTTTAGCGGGAGTATAAGCGTACGCCAATACTTCCGGTAAAGTACAAGGAAACAACATTGAAAAACTTTCACCACGTCAAGGAGGCAAGATACACCAAGCCCCCAGTGGACTAAGGATCTTATGAATTTGATTGACAAAGTAAAAGGGAAGATCATGAGGGAGAACCATGACTGTCAGTAGTAAGGTTCCCTCACTATGAGTCATGCAAGAAAGATATCAAAAATTTTCAAGGCAAAGCTAAATTTGTCAAGAAATTTTCAAGTATCTTGAAAAGATATGAACGGGATGTATGCCCCCCCTACGTTAAAGCGATCGCACACACCTCACCGGGGGTGATTGCTTTAAGGTAGGGATACATATAAGAAAAGGGAAAGGAGCATGCTATCACAAGGATTTAGCCCCCAAGTGTGAGATAAGCCCAAGGATAATAGACACAAAACACAAAGCACGAGGTGACTTCACTTTCCTCGGGGTCAGTATGTTGTATGATAATTCATGTATATCATATGTATGTATGCATAATTGTTCTTCATTCCCGAATCAAGGAAGGTCACCTAGAAGAAGGGAACACATGTGTCTTTTGAGTCAACATGAGAGAGACCAAAAGAGATCTCAATGCTTTGCATCATCCTCAAGTAGACAACACTAAGGACAACAAATAGAAGAATGAGAATAACACATAGAAGAAGTAACAAAAGATCAAGAGAGGAGAAGAGAATCTGCTATGCTAATGAACTAGTCTAGCACGTCATCTACCCCTCGATCTTACTGATCAATATTTCGGGAAGGTAGGAAACACGCTAGAGGAGGAACATCCAACACAGCAGATGGAGCTATCACAAGATCCAAACAAGAGCTATGTTCATGTTCCAAGCCACGTTGTTCTTGTCTAGGAGCTAGGATAAGTGCTTTAGAAAATTCGTTAGATAAATGGTTATCAACATCAACATATTCATATTCACTATCAGAATGAACAGGAGTAACATTTTCATCATGAATAACATTTTCATCTATATCATCATCAAGATTTATAAAAATAGGATCTTTAACTCGCATAGGATCAAGACCATCATGCATCTTATGTTTAGGAGATTTTGGCTCAATCGTCAGCTGAGGAGAAAATGGAATAATACTGGCTGAAGGTGTTTTTGGGGATCGCAAAGTTTGAGAAGCAGCTACCTGAGCTCTAAGATGACGCTTTCGTCGACGTTCACGTGCAGAACAATTTCGTCTAGTCTTAGTAGGAAGTTGAGAATATTGAGGAGGAGGAATGTTCTCATCCTTATCACTTGGGTGTTTAGGTTGTGGTCTCTTAGGTTGAACAATAGGAGAGGAGGAAGGTCTCTTCTCTCTATAAGAGGAAGGAGGAGGAACTGCTCCATATAAAGGAGGAATATTTGGTTTAGGAAGGAGACCAAGCCCATCATGACGAGGAGGTATAGGTCTACTTTTAGAAAGTTTATTAGATATAGGCATAGTCACATTCACAGGGGTGGGTTGGGAATTTTCTTGAGGAAAGACATTGGTTTTATCTTTCAAAGGAAGAACTTCCTTCTCAAGAATGATAGGAATATCAAGTTTGGGTGTTCTAGGTTCACTTAGAGATAGGATCATATCTTTTTTTCCACCTTTGATAAGATTTGAAAAGATGATCAATTCGTGGAGGAAGAGATTGGAATTGTTTAGGCCAAAAGTAATCAATAGGAACGCTAGAAGTTCTTTCAGCTGGTTTAAAGAGACTATGATTGACAGTAACAACTTCACAATTATGGGGAAATTTCAAACACTTGTGAATAGGAGAAGCAATAGCTTTCATGGAAGATAGCCAAGGATAGCCTAGCTTCACACGAAATTGTTCGGACGATGGAATAATAGCAAAGTCCACATCAAGGGATTTGTTATGAACGTCAATAGGCAATGTAATAGAACCAATTGCAGGAGAGGAAAATGCATCAAATAGTTTCACAACCACATTTGTTTCATCATAGATCACTTGATTCAATTGCAAAGTAAAAAGAAATTCTTCAGTAATGATATTAACCATACAAGAAGGATCAATAAGCACTCCACGACAAGGTGTATTCTTGACTTTTGCAACTATATATAAAGGACCATCAGGTGCCCTAATAGTTTCACTGGAATCAAATGTGATGGAAGGTTCTTTAGGGATTTTCTGCTGCTCCACAAAGTTAATCACATTCAGAGTCATAGAAACAAGATCATCAGGTGAGACAGAGGAATCAGTAGTATCAATCGCATTAGAGGTATGAGAAGGCAATGGATCAGTAAAAATCATAAGATTTTGGTTAGGAGGAGCTACAGATGTGTTGCCTTTATCATTCACACCAGAAACAGAGATAGTATTATTATCAATCAAATCTTGAATTTTACCCTTTAAAGAAAAACACTTTTCAGTATCATGCCCAGGATGACGATGAAATTGACAAAAAGATTTGTTATCAAAATAGGGTGAATTAATCTTTGTAGGATCTATTTTCCTTATAGGAGGAAGAGTAAGCACATTTTGTTCCAATAACTTATTCATAATACTATGGAATGATTCATTCAAAGGAGTAAACTTTCTTTCTTTCTTGAAAAACTTAGAAATAGGAGGCACACCTGATGCTGCATTCACATTGTTGTTGATGATGTTTTCATTGAATTTAATTGACTCTCTGTTCGGTTTAAACTTCCCAAATGGTTGTTGACTACTATCACCCTTATCACTCGGAGCCATAGGATTTGCTTGTTCCATTTGACTCATAGTCAGTTGATAATTGTGAAGAGTTGCACACAACTGTTGGAAAGAAGTAAACTTAGAAAACAGGAGTTTTTCTCTAATATCTTTTTGTAAATTAGAAATAAAGATTCTCTGAACATCATTGTCAGGTACTGGAAAAGAAATCTGAGCATACAAATGCTTATATCTACCAATGAAATCAGTCACTCTTTCTTTAACACCTTGTTTACAATGCATTAAATCAATCAAAGTAACTTTAGGACTTATATTGTTTTGAAATTGTTGAATAAAAGCATTTGCAAGTTGTTCGAAAGAAGAAATAGAATAAGAAGGCAATGAGCAATACCATTGTAGGGCTTTATCTCTTAATGTTCTAGTAAATAGTTTTGCAAGCAACCTTTGGTCATAAGCAAAATCAGTACATATTGTTTGAAAGGTCTTAACATGTGTTAGAGGATCACCCTTACCATTATAAAGCTCCAAATGCGGAATTTCAACATGTTTAGGGGGGATAGCTCGAACAATGTCAAGAGAAAGTGGGCTCACAACATCAAATGTGGGCACACTAAACTTAGATTGATTCATAGAGGCAATTTGTTGCTGTAAAGAAGAGACAGTTTGTGCAAGATTGTTAATGGTTGCTTCAGTCGAAGAGTTCATATTAGACATGTTAGATTGTGATGGAGGTGTTATGTTATTGAAAGAAGGTAGAGAGTAAGGTGGTGGGACACTATGATAGTTAGTCATAGGAGATGATTGGAAAGGAGGAACACTACAAGGAGGAATGGAATGGTTAAATGAATTGCCCCCTTGCGTCATGTTTATTTGTGGAGATGAAATAGGGACACTCATTGAAGGAATGAATGAAGAGGTTGGATTAAATGAAGGAAGAGGGTTGATTGAAGAAGAAGGATTGCCCCCATGACTAGTGATCATAGGAGGAATGTCTTGTATTGAAGTAGTCATTATGTTTGATGTAAAAGTAGGCATACTAGCAATAGGAGTCGTCAAAGGAATAGAATGGTTGACTTGAGTAGGAGGTTGTGTATAACCCAAAGTTTCGGCACAACTCTTCATAGGCATCACATTTGAATCCACAATGTGTGCAATACCACACAAAATATCAATTCCTTTCTTATCACTTTGAACCATACGTTTTAGACCCTCAATTAATGAAAGAGCTTCACTATCGGGGTATTCTTGAGACATCCATTCTCGAAAATCATCAAATTGGTTATCCAATTTCGAAAGTTGTTCTACAGAAACCTCATGGAGAGCTTCTTCATCATTAAGAGGATTAGAGGAATTACCCATGTCCTCGTTAAAAAGGCCATTCAAATTAGGTTCCATCTCCTCGATAATTAAACCTTGGAAAGACTTAATTCTAAGGCTTCGTCTAACGGGAATAGTGTAAGTAGGGCTTATTGTTGTAAAACTCATGCACTAAAGAGAGAGAGAAGATTTTGAATTTTATAGGTAGCAAATTTCAATAAAATCAGCCAATCTCCTAGATTTAAGCTGTTAAATACAATCAGGACAATCTCCCGAAATTTTGAAAAAAATGTCAGGGACCGTGGTGAACGAAGTGCACACGGTCCTCGCAACTTTTTTTGAAATTTTCAGGGATGAAAGTTATGATGATTTTAAAGCTAATCTGAAAAAATTGAGTGATTTTACGATCTGTAGATAGGCCAAATTAAAGTTGCAATCTCAAAATTGAACCCTACCAAGATTGTTGAAAAATGTAAAATTTGAATTTTGAAAAGGAGAGGGAAACTGAAATTTTGAATTTTATGATTTTGGATGGAATACTGAAAGCAATGCAGGCTTTGAAATTTAAGTTGACTCAATTTCATGCAAAATTCAAATTTGAAAGCGGAAATCAGAGTTGTTGCAATTAAACACTTAATTTCAAAAGTCACAAATTGTAAAAATTTGAATAAAGCACTGAAATTTCGAATGAATGCCAACACACTTTTCAGATTTAGGACTGTAAGAAACACAATTTTGATACAAATTTTAATTTCAACAATTTTTGAACGATTATAAGCCTTAATCCCAGCAATCACTAGACCAACTTTGACTTTAATTTTGAAAGTGTTAGATTTGATAAAATCAGCCAAAATTCTGGATTTTAGCAGGAAAATACAGTAAGATCTAGCTCCCAAAATTTCGGAAAAAATGTCGGGGACGATGGTGCTCGGGGTGCACACAGTCCTCGCAACTTTTTTCCAAATTTTCAGGGATGAGAGATATTGTGATTTTGTTGCGGAATCCAAAGTTACAGCCGATTTGGAAGTGTTTTGATCAGTGAAATTATCAGTCAAAGGTTGAACCAAGAAGATTTTAAAAATTAGGGTTTTGACACTTAACCACTTAATTTTCAGAATTAAAGCACAAATATGAATTGGTAATTTGCAATAGAAGGGTAGATCTAAAACAAGCATTAACAATTAAACATTTCACAAGCTCAATTACTAAAAAGAAAATTTTAGGGTTTTTATGCAATTAACCTCTAAAATTTGCAAAAGATCAAACATGGAAATGTAATTAAGGAAGCAAATTTTTCAGATCTAACCATGAATAATCAGAATGAGGATGTTCACGTTGGGTTCACCAAAATGTAAAGCAAAAAAATCGAACCCTAGTTGTTCTCCCCTCCCCAACTCCAAGGAGAGAGAAGGGAGTTCACTAGGGTTGATGGTTTTCACTTAGGAGGAACTTTACATTCAAAAGAGGGGCTAAAACCCACAAGATCCAATCCCTCACAATGCAGGATTGGATTCTAAATGAGTTTCAAGAGTTAAGACATCAAGGATACCCTCTTTTGTAAAGAAATGTAGATAGGATGATTGAACTAAGAATGCATGTAAAATAGGAAAGATTCGCTTATAAACAGAGATAGGGATACAGGATGAAGCTGCGGACCTGGAATTAGCAGTAAAATGTTGAGACGGTGCTATTCTGCAAATTTGAGTAAAAGTTGACGGGACGATGGCGCCCGGCGTGCACACGGTCCTCCGAAAAATCCACGAAATGAAGGTGGATCTGTTCATCTCTGCACAAGGATTCTAGATCTTCAATTACAGCCGCGTACCTGCAACCTACACACAAAAAAGAGAGGACGATTGGGGGGTTAGGGATGAGGGGTTTGCCTTTAGGTCAAACCCCGGTTTTGAAATTAACCAAGAAATGAGAATGTTGTAAATGTAAATGTTTGTAATGTAAACAAGTACTGATACCTTGTTGTAAGAATGTTTGTATTCTTACATGCGAAGGTGTAATGTATGTTGTATGTAATGTGTTGTAAGTGATCTCCTCTTCAATGGTTGAATCCTTGTCTTGAATGCAACACCTAGCCTTGAATGGAGACTTAGAATGCTCAATTGCTTGAAGGGATGCTTGAATGCTTGAATGTTTGAATATCGCTTTCGCGCCTTGCTCACATATGTCCTCCTTTCTCTCTCCCTTTCTAGGAGAGGAAAAGTAGTTTATATACTTGTCAATTAGGGTTGATAGACTGATTTTCCTGACCTTAGGCTGATCAGGAAACATTATTTCCTGAATTGCAAACTTAAAGACCCAATGCCAAAAAGAGACCGGGCCCAAAATAGGGCTAGGGACCAGGGCGCTGGGCACCATGGTCCTGGGGGACCAGGGCGCTGGGCGCCATGGTCCTGAAGGACCAAGGCGCTGGGCACCATGGTCCTGAAGGACCAAGGAGCTGGGCGCCATGGTCCTGAAGGACCAGGGTGCTGGGCGCCATGGTCCCACCTCCCGGGACAGCAGGGTGCAAGGAGGGATCAGGCCAGGGTGTGGAAAAATGCAGTTTTTGGTGTCACAAGCAGGTTTCGGGGTCTCCATTCAGGTTTAACATTGCATCGCCATCGTGAAGACCCAAATGTAGTTGAAATTGCAAGTGTCACAATTTTAGGATTCTACAATAAGAATTTATGCATACCAAAGTAAACTATGCTCATCAAGATTCAAAATATCTCACAAGGAATTTATTGGTAGAAGTGATCCCTGCATATTTAATTTCCCTCCTAAAGAGAAAACCCAGCAAACACATCTACTGAAAGTTGCCTTACAACCCTATTCAAACAAAATAACCCTGGATTATCTAGAATGAAATAGTAAACACATGCAAACACATTTGAAGACAACACAAAGTTTTACTCAAAACCAATGGTTTGTATATTGATATTCTTCTTCAAAAAAGTATTACAAGAAACCTTCGTATATTCTCCATTAAAATTTGGAAAAGCTTAGATAAATTTCTACAGCGTTTTCTTACAATTCTTTTGCGATCCTCTTTTCACTAGTCTTGGTATCCATTTATAACAATATGGATGCACATAGCTTCGGACTTTCCTAGGAGAATTTGTTACAATCATTTCTTCTCAAGAAGAAGTTACAAAATCTTTTACAAATACGGTTACAAGTCCTTTTCGACCTCCGCAGCTTCTTCTACTTGCTGTCCGGTTGCAACCTCTTCTAACTGCTCTATATCCTGGATGGCATATTTTCTCCATCCTTCTCTTTTATAAGGTCCATTCCACTTGCAAAATAATCACCACCTTTGAACAAAAATAGATGCATGAGGAGTGAATACCATCTCAAAAGCCTATCAATCTTTCCATTCTTTATTCCTATCAACCCTCCATGGATAGCATCAGTAATAAAAGAAGCATAATCAAAGGTTACTGCAAGAGAAGGATTCAAAATCTGAGCAATCATTAGCATG
Source organism: Cryptomeria japonica (assembly GCF_030272615.1). NCBI lineage: Eukaryota > Viridiplantae > Streptophyta > Pinopsida > Cupressales > Cupressaceae > Cryptomeria > Cryptomeria japonica. The sequence continues at coordinate 74,859,568 of NC_081409.1, forward strand.
TAATGATTAGGCATATTTTCCTCAGCATCCTCTCCCAAAATCTGGCAAAGTGACCAATACACTCCCCTAGCCCTAAGGGTGAATAGATTCAATGAGAAGGGCTCTTTAGTGTTGGGTCCTACAACTGTCAACCCACCTATCCTCACAAAAAATTCCTTAAGAGGCACATTTCTAAGGTGCTTCCTCTATGCACTGTATACTTGAGCTAATGATTTGAAGTTAATGGGTTCCAGAAAATTGGTAAACTCATTGAGCCCAAAAACACTTCTAAATTCCTCATTATTTATTTCAATAAGGGCTTTCCCATTTATATCCCTAATGCTCCTTGTGATTGGATCATAATTATGTACGATCTAAGTTAGGAGATCCATATCCATGAATACTCCTGGAACTACCAATTTTCCAACATCTAACTCCCAGATGCTATTTTGCAGGGTTGGAGAATTTCTCATGCCAAATCCAACTTTGAACAACATACCTGCACATCTTTTCTCTTTCTCTCTTTCGTTGTTTCACAAAGCATAACCTTCGAGCAATTTCGTTAAATGAAATAACGCCAACTATCCAATCAAAGGAAACTTGATCGGCCTTTACACTGACTTAACAGCTTTGCCTTCGCGTTGAGCCCTACCTCTTTTCGCCATTTCACGGGCTTTATTCTCTGAGCACTTTTCCTTCACGAAGCTACACCAGGCATTAGATGGAACTTTAACTTCTCAGTTTTTAACTCTTACCGAGACCATCAACTTCTTCACTAACCGCACCTCTATCCTGACTGCTAATGGTCTTTCTCTATATTGCATAGCTTAAACAACTTTCAACTTCGGGCCACAAAACAATGCGAAACATTGGATCAAATCAGAGATGACCATCCTTTAAGGAGGACCTTTATGCTTGCTTTACTTACGCCGCTCTATCATTGGTTACTGAATACCATGTGGCAGTCAACCATTAGTCTTGGAAAACTCTTCGAGTTTAGTTCAACGTCAGTCACCTGTCTTTCCCTTATAACCGCTGGTTACACCTTGGCGGACCCTCAACTTCTTCTAAAACCACATGTCCATGGACACGTCACCATCTAGCATTACACCTGGATGAGCCCTTTTTCCTTTCGCTATTTCGTGAAGCATATCCTTTGGTTGGTTTGCAACCATGAAACAACGCGAGCCCTTGGATCAAAATGGAGTTGATCCCCTTTTAAACTTTATGCTTTATCCATCTTCGGGGCCCAAAAACCTTTTCGTTGGTTCACAAGGCATAAAACATGAGCACTTTACCTTTGCAAATTCACGTGGGCTGTTGGATTATATTTGACTTGCTCGGTGCTTAACAACTTAACTGAATTTGGTGGACGTGGGCCCTCTAACTCAAGCTCCATCCACCTGGCATCTAGTCACCTTTTAAACTGACATGTCAACCTTTCATTTGCTGAGAGAAAACACTGGATTCCACCTCATCCTTGACACCTGTATCTGCCAGGTCATTTCTTATCCCGTGGCATGACTCACCTCTGGGACCCACTGTTTAATCCTTAAATCCGACTTGCTGACTATGTTGACCCTCTAACATGTGCCATCATCTTACTCGCCATCTCAACCGACTAGACTGCCTGCTTGGAGCGCCATGTCATTTCGCTACTTCGCAAAAGCTAACTATCGAGCATCTTCATCCTGTGAAACAGCGCGACCGTCGGATCAAATTGGACTTGGTCACCTTTTAGTCACTTGGAAAGTCTTCACTACAGGGTCCCACCAAACGCTTTCGCCATTTTGCGAAAGGTATTTCACTTGCAAGTTTCAGCTACGAAATAACGCCAGCCATTAGATCTTGAATGAGATGAAGCCATTTTAAATCAGACCAAATGCGCCATTTAGAACGCATTTCCCTTTCGGCATTTTGCAAGTCTTAAACCACGCGCAACTTCGCCTAACAAAATAGTGAAAACCATAGATCCATCTGAGAGCTGCGTACAACTTACTGGGCCCGACAACATTAGGAAGAAAAGACATAAGGCCTAAATTTTTACAATTAATTCAAACAACCGCCTAGGCAAAAGACATGGTGGGACACCACATACAACCCCAAGATCCATTACTTAAGTGGATAAAGTAATGAAGGAATAGAAACCAGAGGGTTTTGATCAAACATTGAATGATTTAAAATTAAAACCCTAAACCCTCAAGACCTAACACAGAGCTTGAAGCAGTTGATAGTGTGTCTAACTCAAAATTTCAAAAACTTAGTGGATTATGGGGAAAGAAAACCCATTTTTTAAACAGTGATAACAAAACCAATCTTCAAAAGATATTTATCCAATCTAGCATACCAAGCTCTTGGAGCTTGCTTCAACCCATACAAAGCTTTCCTTAACCTGCAAACCATATCTTTGTTATCTGTCAAAGAAAATCCATTAGGTTGCTCAATGTAAACTTCTTCTTCAAGATCTCCATTCAGAAATGTACATTTAATATGCATTTGATATACTTTGTAGTTCTTGTGTGCTGCAAAAGCTAAGAATAATATGATTGCCTCAATTCTAGCTACCGATGCAAAGGTTTCATTATAATCAATTCCTTCTTTCTGTGAATACCCCTTACACACTAGTCTTGCTTTATTTCTGATTACCTTACCATCTTCATTAAGTTTGTTTCTGAATACCCATTTTGTTCCAATTACATTTTTGTCTTTAGGCCGAGGAACTAATGTCCATGTGTTATTCTTTTCAATTTGTTCTAACTCTTCTTCCATAGCTTTAATCCAGTGTTTATCTTCACATGCCTCATTAATTGATGTTGGTTCAATTTGAGAAATAAGACATACCTCTTCATTTGCCAGTCTTCCTCTTGTCATAACTCCTTGATATTTGTTCCCAATTATCTGATTTTTCAGAGTGGTTCAATCTTACATACCGGGGTGTCTTTGTTTGTTGTTGTTCTTTAGTTATAGTGGAATTTTCAGATGATACTAGTGTAACTGGATCTTCATTCTGTACCGGTGTGTTCAATGTACGTTCATTTGTCAGTATCTTTGTTGCCATTTTAGAGTCTATATACCTTGAAGTTCCTCTAAACTGTTCATCAATTTTCTGCAATCTCTTGTTAAAACATCTATATGCCTTGCTCTTAGATGAATAACCAAGAAATATTCCTTCATCACTTCTAGGATCAAATTTGCCAATATACTCATCTCTTCTAATGTAGCATTTTCTTCCAAATATTCTGAAATATTTAAGAGTAGGAGTAATACCAAACCATAGTTCATGAGGGGTCTTACCAGTTTCACCTTTGATGTGAACTTTGTTGAATGTGTAGACTGTTGTGCGCACTTCCTCTCTCCAATATACATGTGGTAGATTTGCTTCTGATAACATACTTCTGGTTGCATCCAAGATAGTTCTATTTTTCCTTTCTACAACTCCATTCTATTGTGGTGTTCGGGGTGCTGATAACCGTCTTCTGATTCCATTTACTTTATAGAATGTATTAAATTCCTTAGATGTAAATTCACCTCCTTGATATGATCTCAGACATTTTATTTTCTTACCGGTTTCATTTTCTACCATCACCTTAAATAGCTTGAATTTCTCAAGTGCTTCTGATTTTTCTCTGAGAAAAGTAACCCAACACATTTTAGAATAGTCATAAATGATTAGCATGAAATATCTATCACCTTGTAAGCTTTTAGTTCTAGCTAGACCACATAAATCAGTATGAATTAAGTCAAGAGCATTATTGGATTTTTCTGGAATACTTTTAAAAGATGCTCTAACTTGTTTTCCAAATTGACATTCCTTACATACCGGATTGTGAGGTTTAACAATCTTACGTAAATCTCTAACTACTTTAGTTGTACTAATTTTCACAATGCAATCAAAGTTTACATGACAGAGTCTCTTATGCCATAGCCAACTTTCATCAATATGTGCAATCAAGCATGTCTTTTCATTGTTATTCAAATGAAAGATTTACCTCTAGTTTGATTACCGGTTGCAATTTCCAAACCATTTCTATTCATAATTTGACATTTCCCATTTTTGAATTGTAACTGAAATCCTTTTTCAACTAATTGACCAACACTCAAAAGATTATGCTTTAAACCTTAAACATAGTAAACATTGTCGGTATTACGCTTACCATCAAGAGATATAGTACCTTTTCCTTTGATCAAACAAGCTTTATCATCTCCAAATCTTACTAGACCTCCATTATATTCCTGAAAAGTCAAGAATTTACCTTTATCGCCAGTCATATGATGTGAACATCCTGAATCAATGATCCATTCATCCTTAACTTCAACTTTATTTTCCAGGGCCTGCTCTACCAGTTGAATAGTAGGTGTCAATTGATCTTCTATTATAGCAACAAAAACCCATCCATTGTCTGTTGGATCCTCATTAGAATCATTAGTGACTCCCTCATCAACAAGATAACAAGACTTGTCTTTATTCTTCTTAAATCTGTATCTCTCATATTCAAGGTTAGGCTTGTATGTTCTTCTAGCTTCTTCTTTCAATCTTGCATGTCTATCAGGGCATCTTGAAGCCATATGACCAATCTTGTTACAGTTAAACCATTTAAAGGGTGCTTTACCTTCATACTTACTTCCAACTGGACCTTTAGGCATTTTCCTTGCAAATAGTGCTTCAAGTTCTTCATTTTCTCTCCTTCTTTCTTCAAGTTCTCTTGCATAAAAGGCTTTCCAATCAGATTTGTCAAATGATGATGCAGATGATGTTGATGCCTTAAAAGCTAAATCTGTCTTTATAGTAGCAACATAACCAAATTCCTCAATTTCAAAAGCTGAAAGTTTTCCAATCAATGTGTCCCTAGTTACTGATGTGTTAGGCATTGTTCTTAATGCATTTATAGCAGTAACTTTCATTTTGTATGTCGGTGGCAATCCTCTTAAAACTTTTGAAACAATTTCATCTTCACTTAAGATTCCTCCACAACATTTAATACCCAAAATGATTTCATTTACTCTTTCCATAAAAGCAGAAATCCTTTCATCTTCTTCCTTTTCAGATTTCCATACCTGACCCGGAAGCTTTCAAGTTTTGCAATTTTGACTGTGGAATCTCCTTCATTCAATGTTTCCAAATGGTCCCAAATAGCTTTAGCAATAGATCTATCAAATAACCCCACGATTTGCTGATCTGATAATGCACTCAAAAGTGCTTCCCTTGCTTTGCAATCATTTTCCTCATCTTTAGCCAAGTTAGGTGGATTAGGTTGACTTTGAGTAGGAGCAGTATAGCCTTTCTTTGTAACATCCCAGATGTCCTTTCCAATGCAATTCAGATGTTTCTCCATCCTAATCTTCCATGTGCCATAGTTGGTTCCATCAAGTTTAGGATTGTCCTTCCTGAAATAGTTATAAGACATTGGATCTCCTCAAGCTGTTAAACTTCTGCAAAAAGAGGACTAGGCTCTGATACCAATTGTTAGGTCCCAGAGACAACTGAGAGGGGGGGGGGGGTGAATCAGTTGTCAAATAAATTCAAACCAAAAACTACTTAACCAACCTTAATGGTTAATACTGGTAAACCAAACTTAATGCTGGTAGATAGTTTATCAGTTAATTGCAGTACCGCTAAAGATTAATGCATGAAACAAAAAGACAATAACATCCACAACACATAACACCAATATTTGTATGTGGAAACCTTGTAAGGAGAAAAACCATGGTGGGAAACCTTACCCACAATCAGATGATACTACTATAGATTGTATGTGTATACAAATGGGGTTTGCACATGCAAAAAGGCCAAGCACCTAGAGCTCACCGCTCAAACACAAATAGGAGTCACACTGACTACAATTGGATGGTTAAATCCAATAATGATGTACTGCTCAAAATAGCATCTTCATATGCTGGATTCAGTACCAGTTCAGTTCGGATATGTCTTCATAGAAACCTTCCTTCAACCTTCAAATGATGTCTGTGTGTATAGCTCTGCTTATATTCACATATACCAAATTACAATCCTTCTCACATTTGCATATCGATCTTACATATATACCAAAGCCTAAGACCAATTGAGTAGGTCGGCTCTACAAAAGATATTACAATAAAACAATAACCGATGCAATATCTAATTCAACATGTCGACTTAACGCATTTACAACAATATTAAATCATCTCCATAGTGTGTAGTGCTTCTCTAAAATAGATAAGCCTATCGGTGCTTTTCCTGGACCTATTTGCCAGTAATAGCAAATATACAAACACGAATATACCAATGAACAAATCTTCAAGACAAAGTGTCCAAACGATGTCTTCGACATAACCAAGTATTTTCCATATCATTCAAAGTGCCGGTGAACAATATATCATGTCGGTGTACTAGATACCAGTGACTATGCATAATTCACTTCCTTGCCGGTGAACATTGCCAATTCTCCAAGTGCCAAGTTGATAAGTGTTAATAGGTGTTGACATCAATGACAAAACCATATCAACATATCCAAAATACCAACAACATTGACCAACCAGATAGATTTCAGCTGACAAATGAAAAGGACATGGTTTACCGGTTGAAGAAAGCATTGTATGGATTGAAACAAGCCCCTAGAGCCTGGTATGCCAAATTGGATAAGTCTTTGATGAAGCTTGGATTCAATAAAGGTACTACTGATAGTAATTTTTATTTCAAGATTGATCAGAATAACATTGTTGATTGTTGAATTTTCTATTGATGACATTATCTTTGGAGGAAATGATTGCCTATGTAAGAAATTTTCTAAAAAGATGCAGAATGAATTTGAGATGTCTATTATTGGTGAAATCAAATTATTTCTGGATTTGCAAATTACTTAGTTGGATAAAGGTATTTTCATATCTCAATCCAATTATTTGAAGGAGTTGTTGAAGAAATTTGGTTTTGAGGACTCTAAACCAATTGGTACACCTATGGTTACTGGATGTAAGTTGACAAAAGATGATGATTCTCCAAAAGCTAATTAGACTAGATATAGATCTATGATTGGTGGTTTGTTGCATTTGACTCAGACTAGACCTGATATAATGAATGTTGTGTGTCATGTTGCTATATTTCAAGCTAATCCCAAGGAATCTCATGTTACTGCTATAAAAAGAATATTCAGATATTTGAAAGGGACAATTGATTTTGGTTTGTGGTATCCTAAAAATGATGACTTTACCTTGAATGATTTTATAGATGCTAATTGGGCAGGTGATGTTGATGATTAGAAGAGTACTACTAGTAGTGCATTCCTTTTGTGTAAGAAGTTGGTCTCTTGGGAAAGTAAGAAGTAGAATGCTATTTCTTTATCTACTATAGAGGCTGAATACATTGTTGCTAATAGAAATTGTACTCAGGTAATTTGGATGAAGGAGATGTTGAAGGATATAGGACTTATTTATGATGAGACTATTTCTATATACTGTGATAATTCAAGTGCTATCAATATTTCAAAGAATCTGGTGTTGCATTCCAAAAAAAAAGCATATGTCAATCAAGTTTTATTTCTTGAGAGAGAAGGTGAATGAGAAAGAAGTCAGATTGGAGTATGTATCTACAAAGGAATAGATTGTAGACATCTTTACGAAGCCTTTTCCTAAAGATACTTTTGAGTATCTTAGAGAGAAGTTAGGGGTGATTGCCCCTCCCGATGAGAACTAAGATGCATGGATTTGCATCAGTCTGATGAACTTCACAGAGATATTTTATGATCTGGATTGATAAGTGAGGTTGCTAATCATTGGGAGTAGTCATGGTTGGTGTTGAGTGGTTTAGATGTACATATTTGTGGGGAGATAATTCTCTTTCCTAAGCCTTTCCTAGTTTAGTTATTTGTCTAAGGGGGAGCTGATCCTTGTGATTTTGAGGGAGATTGTTGTGAAGTTGATTTATTTATTTGCATTGATTATTTTTCACATTCATTTGTTTCCATCAATGCCAAAGGGGGATATTGTTGGAGATTGGTTGATGTGTTGTCTTTGATGTCAACATATTCTTTTGTGTATTCTAGTGTTGCAGTTTGGCTGGATGAGTTGGTTTTGTAGATGAGCTGATGCAGTTTAAAGGGTTTCTAGTATGTTGTCTATAGATGGTTCACTCTCATTTGTAGAGGTTTGCATAATTTTTTGATCAATTTATGAGATCCGGTATTGAGGATGTTATTTAGTTGTTCGTGTTATTTGGTATTCTGATTTGTGCTTTGTCTTGCTCTGACATTTCTATATCTTTAGTTGCAAATGTGTGGGATGTATTATAGATATTTATGTGTGTCCTTAATTCAATTGTTTCATGATTTGGAAATCCACAAGAAAATCTTTCAGGTTGAAATCCAATTATGATGGTGTTCTTGAGCTTGGGTAGAAAGATGATGATGATTTTGGTAATCCAAGTTGTTGCAATTGTTGTGGTGCAATTCACATTGCTTGTGAATATCTCTAGATCCTGTTCTATGCATATTCATGGTCCACATTGATTATTGTGCATGTTATTGAATATTTTTTGTGCCCAGTGATGTTCTTTGTGTTACACGATATTCTTGGTGGTTGTAGCATGTTGCAGATGATCGAGGTGTAATTGTTGGAGGTGTTTCATGTTTGTAGTATTGATTTGGGTCTAGACTATGTCTTAGCCAACATTTTTTGGTCCACATGCATTATTGTAGCGTGTAAGGTTATTATTTTGTTATTTGTGTTGAAGGTTTATCCGAACTTGAAATAGAGGTCGATGGCTTGTACAAATAAATGTTATATTCATGTAAGATATATGTTTGTGATATTTGAGAGTGTGTATGATTGAGTTGTATGTGTGATCAAGTGATTTGATCTTTTGGAAGTGTGAAGGAGAGAAGAGAAGTGTTGCAAAGCAGACTATGTGCTTAACTGGAACCATACTCAAGCATATGGAGATGTTATTTTCACAGTTCATGTAATCTGGATTGTTGTTTGAATGTTTTTGTAAGTTAGTGAGACTTCCTGTAAGGATGTGATCCTTCCCTAAAGACTGTAACCTTTTTAGGTTTCTTATTTGAGTAGTGAGCTCTAGGTAGTGTGCTTGAATATATGTGCATTCCCCATTGTAATATTTCATTTACTCCTAACAGGGTATTATCTCATTATGGGTAGGTTCCCATCATAGTTTTTACTTTAATCGGGTTTTCCACGTAAAATATCTTGGTTTTATGTGTGTTATTGGTGTGGTGTTGATTCATGCTTTAACTATTAATTATCAAATCTGATTTGTGGTTTAAGTTGTAGTAAGTTTTTGTGCAAACTGATTCACCCCCCCCTTCTCAATTTGTTGAATTGTTGTCAACAAAGGGAAGGTTGGCCACATGCCAAGACACGTTGGAAACAACAAACTAAATCTTCCCAGACTATGGAAATGATCCACAAGATTCACCAATAGCAAATAGGTCCAAGCGGTTCTGGTGTTCTAAGCCAGAAAATTGTCCCAAATTCTGAAAGCGATAACTTGTTGCAAAAAGATCCAAACATCCCATGGACTTAAGATAAGGTAGATGAACATGTCCATGAACAAAATCCATCTCTACAAGATCCGGTGAGCAAATTCAAAGAAACATAGAAAAAAATGTTGAATTGCAAAATAGGAAACAACTGAAAGAAAATGTTTTTGGTTGATGCAAGATTGCCATGAACTAGGGATGCTCCTACATCAAGAGGGAAAACTTGACCCCCCAGAGAAGGGCCATGGCCTCATATTGATTATTAGTTCCAAATCCAATGCCCCTCGCATAACCAACGATCATATCCCGAGTAAGGGAATTAATTACTTCTCCTCCCCTAGCTAGGCTTGGGTTACCTCAGGCTGCCCCATCAAAGTTTAGTTTGCACTAGCCATTTTAAGGGGGAGACCATTTAGTCTTGATTGTAGCTATCTTATTTGAGCTATCAAACTTGGAACCTGAATTAGGAAGATCCCAATTCTTTGCAAGGGTAGCATCAAAGGGGGTAGGAGGGCGATAAGAGAAAGCCCAATGGGAAACAGAGGTGGGTGATCCCACAATACTGGGTTACATTTTTTGATACATCTTGATTTTTCTTGAAATCGTACATTTTTTTTAAAATATAGTGATTTAAGCTTTAAGAGGTCCCATTTGAAGTAATTAATTGAGGGGAGTTAGTTCAAAGACTCTTAGATCAAAATTTCTTGGATAAAACTTCTCTACTTCTAAATCATACTTGCAATGGAGTCTCCTTCGCACCTATCAAAATACCAATAAAAAAACACTTTTACATTATATTTTGGTGGTCAAATGAATTCATTTATAATTTTTGTTTTTTGAAGTATTCAGTCCTTATTATAAGCTTTCCAAATAGTATATTTTTTAATATATTTAATTTCATTAATATTTTTATGTTTTATTTCTTATTAATGTAGGTTTTTCATCAAAGATTAAGGATTATGTTTCACACATGTGGAAAAATTAATAAATGGAGAAAAAAACCATAAAAATATGTTTTCCCTAGGTATTGATATCCTCATTTCAAAACAAAAACAAGAAGTTAATTCAAATGCATACAAAATTTTTTTGCATTATGGAATACACCTCTGTCCAAATTACAATTACTCTATCTTCAAAAATTAAAAAAAAATTATGAAAAAATATCCATTCACTAGATAGTGGTGTGATAATTCTATATTTCAAAAATTAGAATTTCCTTCTTGCTATAAAAAATGTTATACATTACCAAATAAATGTCACTTTTGAAAAATGTTGATTATTATAAATATTGAGATATTAAAAGTTACATAACAATATGGATGATTAATTTCTAACTTAGTGTATATATATATATATATATAATCTATATGAAAATTCTCACAAGTTAGTACTTTACTTCATCTTCAAATTCTTGATAGTTTAGCTGCTATATGTTTTAGAAAGTAAAGATCTGATGCAAAAAGTTGATTTCAGTGTCAAGTTTGGCCAAAAAGTGTAATCTATCATTATGAGATCACCCATGCATTTTATAGCAAGAGCTTATAGAAAATTATAAAAACTTCCTCAGGGGTCTTCTCTGCATCCCTAAAGATCATGTTATTTCTTTATTTCCAAAGGCTCCAACCAAGGTGAGGAGGGATATGCTTTCATAGTTCCCTAAAAAGGGGGTGGTAAGAAGGGCCAATATAGTCATTAATAAGGGGTGGTAGCTCTTTGTTCATGCTTCAACGGATTTGTAATTTATGCAATACATAACTCCACACCTTTGTGAGAAAAAGTGCAATGAAGGAGGATGTGGGGGACCATTTCTTCATCCTATTTATAGAGAAAAAATTTGTTAGTAAATTGAAAATATAATTGTAGGCACTAAAAAATGGTTAACGCTTGTAGTGTCACTCTTTAACATGTCTGCGTGACATTATTTTAGGGTTTTTGCATCTTATTAACATTTCTTCTATGTCACACACTTGATCTTTATCATTTGTCAACATCTTGTCATTCTTCTGCAATTCTTTGGACCCCTTCAATTGCATTTCTCGCATTTGCAATTAGGTCTTGTCAATATTATTTTTGAATTGCAATCTTTGGACGTGATCATCTTATCAAGTCAATTGGATATCATCAATCCTAATCGGTGTTGAATTAGGGTTTTGTCCTCAATCTTTATCATTTTCAATCATCTTTGATCAATTATCATCATTTTGGATCATTTTGGATCTCTTTCAATCATCAATTGTCAATCCCTTATCAATTTGTGAATGATTTGTCATTGGTCTTTTGTCATTTGACCTTCATCAAGTTGGCCTTTTATCAATCTTTGATCGATTTGAGATTGATCTCTATTAGTCATCATTTCTCGTCAATTTTGGATCGGTTAGTCATTGATCCTTATCAATTATCGTTTATCAATTTGGTTCCTTTTATCAATTTTTGATCAATTTGCCATTGATATTTATCAATAAACATTGGTTCTTTATCAATTATCAAATCTTTATCATTTAATCACCATTGATCTTTTATCAATTGTTTCAATCTTATCATGACCTAATTGACATCCTTTCATTTCTATTTTTTCTTCTAGGGTTTTATGATTTAATCATTTAATCCTATTAACTTTTCCCTCTAGGTTAAATAAATTTATTTATTTATCCTAGGTCCCTCTTGTCACAATAAAATATATTATTTAATTGGCTAATTGTGTCCCCTTTGTGAGTTAATGTCACTTAATTCCTCATTTCTATTTTTCTTAATTTCTTAATTCTCTAATTCCTCTTTTCCACTTAATTTTCTATTTTTCAAATTTAATTTCCCACTAATTATCTTCTTCTAGTTTCTCCTATTTTTGTGCTTCATTTTGTCATAAGTTGGAAGCATGATTCTCTCAATTTGTCATAAGACTTGCATAGCAACATATCATAACTCTTGACATAGCAAGTTGTCATAACACCTTGCATGGGAAATTTGTCTTAAAAGTGACATAAAAATGTGTCATAACCTTTCTCTTTTTGAATCATTGTGCCAATTTTCAATGAAATTGCTTCGTCCATCTCCTTTCATGCTAATTTGGTCTTTTTGCCAATTTGCCTGTAAACTGGTTGCATTTCTTCATCTTTTTCAACCACATTTTTTTAGTATCCTTACACTGTCAATTTCACTTGCAATTTTACTTTGTAGGTGACATCCACAACATATTGAAGGAGAAAGAGAAACAATGGAGGTCAATTGAAGGAAATTTTTGCATGTGGTTTGCGCTTTTGTTTTGAAATCTTATCTTTCATTCCTTCATTGAATGTATTAGGATTATATTTCATAACATTTTAGCTTTGTGGCTAGATTTTATGTGTTATGAATCTTATACTTGATTTCCTACATACATCTTTTGGTGAACCCGATGTGAACATGAAAAATATAACAATTCTATGAATCTATTCTCATGTAGGTTTTTTTCACTAATCCATTGTTGCACTAATCCATTGTTGCATCCAGGTTTTTTGAACTAATTTGTTGTTGCATGTAGGTTTTATGTGAGGATATATTGTTGCATGTGGGTTCTATGGAGTCTAAACAATGACTCATCATAATTTTTTAACATGCAATGAAAATCAATTCTTCACATAGCCTAATTAGGAGGTTTTAATGAACAACAATTCTTCACATAGCCTAATTAGTAGGTTTCAATGAACAACAATTCTTCACATAGTCTAATTAGGAGGTTTTAATGAATAACAATTATTCACATAGCCTAATTAGGAGGTTTGAATGAACAAAAATTCTTCACATAGCCTAATTAGGAGGTTTGAATGAACAACAATTCCTCACATAGCCTAATTAGGAGGTTTGAATGAATCCTACAATTCTCACATAGTCTTAATTAGGAATTGGATCAAATAACAACAACAAATTTCACATTTTATGCATGCAAAGGGTTTAAAATGAACAACAAATTGCATTTAATCATGGTTTAGATTGATCAAATCCTTTTCAAATTAAGGTGAAATTAACCTCGTCTAGTCTTCACTAGGATGCAAATGGATCAATGAACTTATATCATGCAAATTTTGAAGCAAAACTATTTGTCTTAGTGTAAAGAACATTTCATTTTTGAAAGATTCAAGAATCAATGTTTGTCATGTCTTCTTTTATTTCAATTGTGTGCTTTTACCTTTAGTGGGTCTACCTCCCGATATGCCTGGCACTTTGCATAGGTATTGGTAAGAGGGAATGACCCAAGTGGTAACAGGTTGAAGTCGAGCCCTTCCAAACCACTATAAACAAATGTGTTTGTGATGAAATTTGCAAGCGACGAGTGTTACGTATTGTCATAATGGCATTATGTCTCCCTCAGTGTCTGTGTGGCACATGAAAAATTGTAGAGCATAACCTCTATAGACTGGGAGGCCTCCTTTAACAGAGTGGAAAGCGCTGCTGATTATGACCACTCAAATAGATGTGTTGACTAAAACCCTTTGTTTTTAGAGAGCAAAAACCTTCTATTTGTTGGCACAGGAGGTCTGACCTCCAAATCCGTCCCACAATTTCGTGACTCATTGTAGAGATAGAAGTTCCTTAGGAACTGATGACCTAAGGAATCAGAACTTAGTATAACCATAGAAGTGAGTGTCGTGGAGGGGAGCTAGTGCTACCAAGTTCCTAATCTATCTGCTATGAGTAGGCATGGTTGAGAGCAATCTCAAGTGGTAATCCAACAAGTATTGTCCTTTCCAGCCTTAGGAACTTGTTTTTCATGCTTGTCAAAAAGTGAATCACAAAAAAAGGACATAATCAATATATCAAACATTAGCAATCAAAACAATTCTCATAAGTGACTATAAACAACCTTGGTTTTCAAAAGAAAACAAAGTTCAAGCAAAGGTCAAAATTTTGTCCAAGTATTCATCCAACATTTATGAACATGGTTTCAAAACATTGGATATCCTTGTTTCAAAATTTATGTCACTTAGGGTTATCTCTTGCATAGTTCAAACTTAGGTGTTAGGACACAGAGTGATTACCCTTTATTTCATTGTAAGTATCTTCATTTTGCACTTAGGTTTAAAGGTCATCTTCCTAGGTCATTATCAGACATTTTCATACCAAAACTAGGTCTTGGATTAGGCTACCTCTTACATACCAAAATTAGGTCTTCACTTAGGTCATATTATTTACATCCCATGAATCATTGCCTTACATATGTCCTTCTTTCATTAGGTTATATCATTGCATAGTCCAAACCTTAGGTCTTGTCTTAGGTTGGCATTTCCATACATTTGCATTTATATCCCTAAGTTCATATCATACAACCCTAGCTAATATCATTGCATAAATTTAGTCCATTTCATATTTAGGTCATTTCATATCTCTAGGTCATAACACATTTTTGAGGTCATTTCATATCAATATCATTCCCTAAGTCTAGGTCATTATCATTATCCTCTTGCATTTACTCTCCAAATCAAGTTTGTCAAACTTGAGAAATCAAAACTTTAGATTAAACCCTCAGTCATTTTTAGGGAGTCTTGACCTTGTCCAACATTTGTCCTTTGTCACCATCATTTTGTCAAACCCAGCTTAGTATACAAGCATATAGGTGAGACATTGTCAGTTTGTCCTATTGTAATTTTGTCCTTTGTCCTTCCATCAATTAAGGTCTTGACTTCATTTCAATTTCCCAAGGTTGCATCTTTAGGTTTGCATTCCAAGAGTTTGTCCAAACCTTAAAAAGATGAAAAAATATAGATTGCATGATCATATTTTAAGGTTGCACTTAGTTGCATTTCATTATCATTCTAAAACTAAAACAAAAAACAAAAAAAAACATAAGTTGCATCTTCATTCACCTAGGTTGCATACACCATTCATAAATCCAAATTCAAAAACCAAAAATATTGCATAGTGACATGTCTATTGAAACAAGATTCAAATCTCCTATGATGCAACAAATTTTGACATATCAACCAATGATTGGTCCAATGAATAACACAATGCAATCAATTTTTAATCCAAGGCAATCACAATTCTATCCAACTCAACAACAAGGCAATATTGGTCAAACATTTTATGACAAAACAAGTGACCAAATATGAAAACTAGAGAAAAAATTAGCTTGAGAAAGAGAGATTGTAGAACAAAAAGAGAAAAATAGTTACAATATTAGATCCCAAATGATGAAAACGTTTCAAAGATTTCAAGGTACAAATCAAAATATTGAGCCAGTTTATGTACAATCTCTCATTGAACGATTAGACATACCAGCTCTAATCTCTCAAAAAGAGATGATGAAACAATTTCAAGCAACACAAATTTTGACCAAATCCCAAGTCAAAATTCATTTGATCAATTATCGTTCAATAAAATATTGAAACAACAACCAATCATTCAACAAAAACCAATGATTTAACAACAACCAATGTTCCAACATATCCAACCAATGGTCCCACATTTTCAATTGACACAACCAACAATCCAACATATTCAACCAACACAATCAATGGTGTAGTTTCAACAATTTGTCCAACCAAACACACAATGACAACAAATGGTTCAACTGACTTTCAAGCATCAACAACAAACTCAATATCAACACTTACAACCAACAATTCAAAAACAAAAGTTGCAACACAAACCAAGGCAAATTTCAAACATGCTACACCAATTAAACCCAATTAAAAATCAAAACATCAAACAAAACCAGAACCAAATCACTTTAAAACAAGTTAAAAATCAAAACACAATCATGTCAAAACCTCTTAAGGATCCAAATGCATCTCCAAAGAAAGATATCTCTTTTAGATGTTTCCTAAAGATAATCCTAAGCGATCCTTTTGAGGAAGATCAAAATTGTGCACCTATGTCTAGAAATAGCTCATCCCCCCATAAATAAATTAACTCTCCAATGGCATCTATTCCTACAAATTTCAAATATTTTCAAGAACCTTCCATATCATCCCCATCAAATGATACAACCAAGGATGAAATCCCCCAAGGGCTATCCACAATTGATTTCCAAGATAGTCCAATCCATGATGCAATTTCTTGCCATGTTTCAGAAATGCTAGACCCAATGCCACCATGTGCTTCATTTACCATAAAACCTATTTCAGAGGATCCCATTCAAAGCCCATCTCCCTCATGTCCAAGCATTGATTTATTCCCTGAATCCCCCACGTGTGTTCAAAGTCCAACCCCATGTCAAGAGGATAATTTAGAGCATAAATAAATGAGTCCTAAAACAAATCAAGATCAAGATTCCAAGAATGAACAATTCCATCCAATTGTTGACAAGGATCTGATCTTCCCAAACAGTCATGATGATTCCCCTATTCCTTTCTATCCTATCCAAAGTCCCATTTTCACTCTTCTCCCTAAGCAAGATCAAGCTATCCTAGCCCATCCTATCTGAAATGACCCCCCTCCATTTTATGAACAAAATGTCCTTTTAAATCCCATTAACATTCCACTTCCTGAGAAAGGTTAAGATATCCATTCTATCATTCCTAATGATCCCATTAAAATTCAAGAGAAGAGTGTCTCTAAAGAGGAATCCAATGATGTTTCTCCTTATCAAGATCAAAATGTCCTTTTAGCTTCATGTACTCCACAAGATCCCCTTGTTCCTCCATCTTCATGTACAGATCCTCCGTATACCCCCCAAGATCACATTTCTTTTGATGATCCCATTATTCCTCCTATTCCATACCATGAAGAGCTTGTTATTCCCCCTTATTGGTGCAGGAGAACCCATGGTGTAAGGAAAATATATCGTCAAAGTCATCATTTGAAATATAATTGATATTTGAAGGTCATTTATAATGTATTTGAATCCATTTGGAATTATTTGTAAGGCTTGGAAGCCTAAAAATGTAAGTAAGTCCTGATTATGTCCTAGTTGTCCATATAGGCCCTTATAGGTCAAGATGGTCAAAAGACCCATGGAAGGGTATACAAGTTATAAAAGGTCATTTAAGGTCCATTGTAAGGTGTCAAGAGTGTTTAAACAAAGTTTGAGTCCATTTTGACAAAAAAATGTAAAATTTGTTAAAAGTTGTCAAAATGCAACATTTGGAAAAGTTGTAAATGGGAAGTTGAAAGGTCTTGGAGGTAGTTATAAGGTCCAAACTGACCAAGATGCTATAAAATATTATATTTGTTCAAACCAAGGGGAATGAGAAGGAGGATAACAATTTTGAACAATTTGTGTATTCATAAGCTTGTCATTTTGATAGTTTCCATCGTTACTTTGTTGTTTCCAGGCCTTGTATAGACCTGTAAAGCCTGGAAACTATGTATAATTATCATGGTTAGATATTATTTTGAATTATCTTCGTTCTTGTTTTGGTTTGGAGTGATTTTATTGAAAAACAAAGAAGTTATGGATGTTTTATGGATTGCAACTTCCAGATTTCCTGAAAATAGTCATGTTGTAGCGCATGGTATAGACGCATATTAAATATTTATGACCTATAAATGGATTATTTGGAAATATGTGTGATTAAGATTTACTTCTCTTTTGGTTTGGGTTGATTTCATTTAGTTTTGAAAAAGTTATGTAAGTTTTGGTGAAAACAGATTGAAAACCATAAATAATGGAGGTGTGTATGAGGGTTTGTTCATATCTCAAATTATAACCATGGGAAAAATATAAATCTTAGTTATTCTGAGAGTATATTAAAGGGTATTTCAGATGGATTTGTATTTTGGGAGATATGTGATGCCCTAGGCGGACTAGGCATGCACATTTCTTGTTTTTGCTATGACAGTCAAAATGGTCTCGGTGCAGAGGGAATAAATATCTAACGAACCGTTGGATCTTTACCATTTTTGAATATGTTTTAGAAAGACTAGATATCTATGTCTTCACCAGAGAGATTTTCACAATATTCTCTGGTTTGAAAGATGTTAATAACAGAATGCAGGGTATCAAAATTGTCACAACTGGGACAGATTTGGAAGGAGATTAGAAGCATAAATTGGATGGACTCAGTGTTGATGGGTAAGTGTTTGTAAGGGTTTTACAATAAGTTTTGAATTTTTATGAAGGCCTATTTAATTAAATATCCAATATAGAAGGATGAGGCATGGATACCTTAATAACAAGGTACGGTTCATGACTATGTTGAATGCTCTTGAATTTGTTTTTGGAACCAAGTCTATTATTTCAAGTTTGGATATTGGATCAAATGTGATAGATTGATATTGATGGAGAAGTTGTTTTTATTCCTTAAATGAATAGTTTGGAACTATGGTGCTCTGCATCACTCATGATCCTAACATGTTGGTGCAAGATGTTCATGAATCCCCTACATGCACAATGGGTTCTTCCACTTTGGTCCGGTTTGATCCACTTCATGATCCCATCATTTCTTCCATATTGCATCCACCTCATAATGGACTCACATCTGCCTCCCAATGAAAAGAGTATCCTACATGTCAAAATATTTTGAAAGGAAAAGGAGTAGACCTTCACAAGTAAGAACTCCTCCATATCAAAGAAAATATTAATGGTCATGGCCTTAGTGACATTCCTCAAGACGTTGGTATCCCTACCAAACCCAAATCCAAACATATGCCTTCCCTTTCATCCCTTCCATCCATTTTAGATCTTTATATCATTTTTTCCCCTCTATGGGGTCAATAAAGGCGCATGTCCTCGAGCACCTTCCATCCATCCAAAAGACTTCCATTTCATTCCTATCCACACACACATTCCTTTCCCTCTGCAAGCAATTTGGATACCAATAATAAAAGTCATAAGTCCAACAATCCACACATAGTCAAGCATCAACATGTCCAATTCAATAAACATGTAAAAGAAACGAAAAATATGATCCAAAAAGAAAATGAAAAATTCAAAAGGCCACAAAGGCCCATTGCTCCAAAAGAAAATAAAAAATCTATATGGGTTCCTAAATCCCTTGTTCAAGAAATACGTGTTAGAGTTCATCTTAAAATAACAAAGTAATCAATTAGAAACAAGGGAAATCATGAATCCCTCTCTAATCAAAGAATCTTAACAAATAGACAATGAAATAACACAATCAAGCAAATAGGAATTAAAACAATCAAATTAAATCAAAACTCCCTATCCCAAGATCGCGTATTGCTTCCATTGCTCTTCTCCTCTCTGTGGTATGATGGCTCTTAGATATTATGCTGGTAACCTGCAAGTGACATTAGGATTCAAAGTTCATGATTATTGAAAATGGAGATTGAATGCTCAATTTACAAAAAATTGGAGAAGATTGATTGAAAGGTGGAACAAAATGATCAAGAGGTGGAACTCAGGTGAGCTCAAATGAAAATTGATAGTTGAACTTCTGATTGTAGGAGTGAAACTCAATAGATTGAATAGATTAATTGAGTTAACTAATTGAGAAAAAGATGACAGAAGGAAGAAAAAGAATGATTGGAGGAAATAAAGAGGATGACAAAGAAAGCTTAATTTAGAAAAAGCTAACTAAAAGATGGAAATAGAAGTTGAAGAGATAAATGATTTAATTAATTGATTGATTGAATTTAATTAGTTTAGCATGTGCTTGAATTTAGATTTAGATTTTCAATTTAATCTTTGCATGAGATTTTAATTCAAATAATTGAATTTATTTTTATTCAATTTAGCATTTGAATATATTTAGAACTTGACTTTGATTTTCAATTTGGTTTTTGAAATCATGCACATGTAATTGAATTTGGAAGAAATTAGAAGAATATGAAATTAAATGAAATTAGAATTTGGGGATTTAGAAATGGAAGAATTAATTAGTTAATTAAATAATTTAAAGAAACTATTTAATTATTTAGAAATGGAATTTAATTAAATAATAAAGATTATTTAATTTAAAGGATTAAATCATAATTAATTAAATAAAAAATATTTAATTAATATTTAGAAAAGGGTTAAAATGATTAAATGATTAGAGATAGAATAAGAAATAGAATAATTAGTAATTTATTTAAATAATGAAGATTATTTAAATTGGAGAATTAATCAGAATTAATTAAATAACAAATATTTTAATTAGAAAATGGTTAAAATGATTAAATGATGATAGAATAGGAAATAGAATAATTAGTAAGATGATGAGGAAATATGACATTAGAAGAATATGATTAATTAACTTAATTAAATAATTAAAGAATTATTTAACTAATTAGATGAATAATTAGTACATGATCAATGAGACATTTTTTAGGTGTCTACATTTGCCCCTCTTTGAGACAATGTCGGAACGATGTTGTTTCAAAGAAAACGAAAAAATTTCTGCCCCAGTATGCCCCAGTGACACTTAGGGTGTAAATATGCCCCCCTCGAGAGATTGTTCGTGCATTAAAGACATGAATCATCTCTCAAAAAAAGAAGAATGTGAGATGCAAGAATAGTTAGTTGATTAGAGATAGAGATAGGTGATGTGAAGATGATATTGAGATAGAATATGAGAGAATGAACCTTAGAATGAAATAGAACAATGTTAGATGATAGAAAATGATTAAGAAAGAGACGATGAGAGAAGAATCATCAAACTAGCAATAAACAGATGAGATGAAAATGAAAATGAAATTGAATGAATCACGAAAATGTGTCATTATTTATTGCACAATATATATTCATCACTAAGCCTTATTATTGAACAATGAAGCTTAGCACATCAGGGTATAAGGAACCAAGATGTAAAGATATCTCATTGAAGAAACAAACACGTAGCAGACAAGCAACAAACAAAGAAAAAGATAATCCCCATCCCAACTCCTCTAGTCACTTGTAGACATCCTTGAGTAGCATAGGAACAATATTTGTCTCCAAATGATAAAAAGATAAAGACTGGCCGGGACAAAATTCAGCAGCTATACTGACCTTGTGCCTACGTTCTTAGTTGCTTGATGTGATGGTTGATAATGTCTGATCTCAGAAAGTTGCGGACCCTGTTTAAGACTGACCTGTCTGATTTTGAGTGTATCCTCTTCTGTTTAAGACAAGATAATGATCACTTTGATATGGATATGATACGATTGATAAGACAGTTTGATCAGTTGATTGCAGATGTTTGATTGGATAGTCATATCCTTTGTTAACTTCATGCAAAGTGTTTGTTGGATATCTGCTAGGATATTTGTTTCTCACAAGACATTTTATTGCAAGGTTTTTTTGATTGATTGTCGATGTTTTTGGATTATGTAGATCGATATTTGAATGTTTTTGGTTGATTTTTTCAGAACATTTTTCAGATGTTTTTTGGTTGTTATGTAGGATTGTTTTGCATATTTGAATGTTTTTGGATTATTTTTTCAGGACTTTATATGGATGTTTTTGGTATTTTGAGTTTTCACTGTTTCTGGATTTTGAATATTTCAATGTTTTTTGGATTTTGTGTTTTTTATTGTTTTTGGATTTTTTCAAAGGACGTTACATGATTTTTAGGATTTTTTCAAGACTTTATATGATTTTTTGGATTTTTTCAAGACTTTATATGATTTTTTAGAATTTTTTCAGTTATGCCCCTAGTGTGCAGACCTGTATGACATGATGATCTACAGAATGTATGTGGAGACAAATGAATTTTTGACATGACCTATGTGAATGCAATATGCAGGATAAAGATGCATTTCCTATTTGAACAAGGTTGACTGTGTTTGTTTTTGCATTTGTAATACACCAATTGAAATGAAGGTGCAAAAAATTTCATAGATAAGTGGTCAATCAATCTCTAAGGTCCCTTGGAACATTCATCTCAACACACTTAGTGACTAGGATTTACAAATGGAGACGTGGAAAACTTCCCCATTGGTTCTTGAAACTTTAATCTTCTTTTGCCCATGTGTGTGCAGATGAGTTAATTCCTGCTCTTGTGTTCACTAAAGATCCTTAGCATCCTATATGACTAGCTACATGTTTTATCCTAACTTCAAAAGCATCCTGAATAGAGCCTCATTGCCAGCAAGCCTGGAGAGCTCCGATGAGGTTATAGACTGTAATTTCTCAAATATTTCTCCATTACCAGTAGGCGTTCATAGCCCTGATGGAGTTGCTTATATGTTCCCATAGTCAAGCTTTTTATCGCATTTGTATGCGTGATATTTCAGTTATATATCATTGCTCTTTTTCCTTGAGATGGATATTTGGCATAGCTCTTTTTCTTTTTTCTTTTTGTTTTCTTGCCTTGACTTGTAAGTAATGAAACCTACTTGGGTGTGACAATTATAGCGGCGCTGAAGTAGAATTTTAGATTTTTCACTAGTCATATGATCAACTAGGTGTCTAGAATGAATTAGAGATATTCTTAATGTGTGAGATATAGGAATTGATAGATTGTGGGTTAGCAAGTGTCAAATAGTGAAATCACTACCCAACCATAAGTAAAGCGTCGTCACAGGGTAGTGTTGAAAATGAATGACCTTAGGACCTCAAAGACTTCATGTCCGAATATCTAAGAAAGGAGATGGCCCTTATTTCTCTTGAATGCAAACAAATGATAAGCTTAGATAGTTGCCTTGTTTTATTGGTACTGCTATATCAAAATGCGGAAACTTTGTAAATGCGACTTATGAATATGATGGTTCTTGGAAAGAAACTGTATGTGATGCAGTGCTTTGAATAAAATGATGTGCAATACGGAATGTAAAACCTAAACTAACCCAGCCTTTAGGTATAATATTTGTGTAGGTAGTTCATTGGTCTTTGTTTGAAAAGTCGGATAAAGATGTCTTTTCCAATAGGATATAAGGACTCAGCTGGGTGTACATGTTCATCATCTCGAATGTTGGTTTTCTTATTTTTTGGATTCTGTGGATCATCAGATGGAAATCCAGCTCTAGAACCCATAAATTTAGGTATAGCCTTATCATTTTCAAAGAAATCCAATCATGGTAGGTTCTCTTGCCCCTAGTCTATCAAGTGTGGGTGTATGAGGAAAATTGATTTCGAAGTTATGCCATGAGCGGCTGTTATGCCTATTTTTATTGATGCACTTGAAGAGGTTGATGAAACCAACCAGGTGTTGATCTTATTAGCTGGTGTTATGCTTGTGCATGAAGAAGAAGATGAAACAATTTGAGTGTTGATTTCATTAGTTGGTGTCATACTTGTTTCTGTCACCACTTTGGCATTTGATGATGGCACACATACAATTGTCGACAAGTTCCTCTATGTAGTATGATCTGGATTGGTGATTTCATTGATAAGGGGTTCATGAACAACTTGTGTAGAGGAATTGGGATCATGAGGAAGACTAGTTGAAATGGTAAGTTCATTCGAGAGGGAGCCTTGTGAAGAACAGGGAGATGAAGGGATGGAGGGACCTTGAACAAGATTTGGAGAAATAATGGGATCTTGTTTTGGACATGAAGGTAAAGGTATGCTTTGATCGTGTCTTGGAAAGGGATTGTTATGAAGGATACAAGGGATGTCTCGATCTTGCTTAGGAGATGGATGTTGGATGGGACTTGAAATGACACTTTGTTCTTGAGATGGAAGGGTTTGATTATGAATGGAATAGAAAAGAGAAAGGGGATCATCATAAGATTCTTGGTCAGTGGGATCTTGATCAAAAAGTGGGTAGGATGGAAGTGGTTGTTCTTGATCTTTATTTGTTTCAAGACTCATTTCTTCTGATTTTGGATGATCCTCTTGACACGGGGAGGGATTTTAGAAATTCATGGGAGATTGTTGGAATGATTCAACATTTTGGCCTGATGAAGAAGGATTTCAAATGAGATTCTCTGAATCATGACTTGAATTAGATTGGTTTTGTACGATGGATAGCTCTTGGGAGGTTGTGTTATTAGATAGAGATGGAATGGATTGGTCTTGTGTGACTTCAGGGGGTGATGAAATGGTGGATAGATGTGATTGATTTAAGATTTGGTTGAAAGGGATTTGATTTTGGTTGAAAGATGTTTGATTTTGGGTGAAAGTTGTTTGATTTTGGTTAAATGAATTTTGATTTGGACTTTGGTTGAAAGGGGTTTGATTTTTCTTGAAAGAGGTTTGAATGTTGGGTTGGTGTGAATTTTGATTTGGACTTTGGTTGAAAGAGATTTGATTTTGGGTGAAAGATGTTTGATTTTGGGTAAAAGTTGTTTGATTTTGGTTAAATGAATTTTGATTTGGAATTTGGTTGAAGGGGGTTTGATTTTGGTTGAAAGAGGTTTGAATGTTGGGTTGATGTGATTGGTATGATTGATGTAGTGGGTTGAAAGAAAAAGAAGGTTTACATGACTCTAATGTTGGTTGAACTGAGGTAGGAACGATTTTGTTGAAAAATGAAGGTTGGTCTAATACTGATCCCCTTGTGGCTATCACTTCTCTCATCATGTTTTCTAACCAGCCCCTATGGTTGTCAGGACTAGTCATGTCAGTCACTTGTTGTTGCAAAGTTTTGATTTGTTGAGCTAAGGTTTCTATGGATGGTGATGGAATAGGAATGGAATGGATGAATCCTCCACCATACCTACGAAATGTATAATTCCAATCCATGATGTTTGCTCGTTTGGTT
Organism: Cryptomeria japonica; assembly: GCF_030272615.1. Classification (NCBI taxonomy): domain Eukaryota; kingdom Viridiplantae; phylum Streptophyta; class Pinopsida; order Cupressales; family Cupressaceae; genus Cryptomeria; species Cryptomeria japonica. The sequence continues at coordinate 74,884,499 of NC_081409.1, forward strand.
TGGACCTAGGATGACAACATGTAAGATATTTTCTCCATTTCTCTAAATGTGACAATGTTTGATTGAACTTGACCAACTTGTTTGAGTTGAGGTTGAGTTTGATTGATACTCTGATTGTGTTTTGGACGTTTGGAGTATGACTTTCTAGGATGATTATGCAAATGATGATGAACTAAGATAGACATATATGAGGTCTAGATGAAGACGTATATGAGGATGATAATGCGGACTCAAACTTAGGACTATGCAATGACTATGGATGATAATGAAGACGTGAATGAGAACTATGCAAGGATTTTAAGACGATAATGAGGATGTAAGTGAGAACCATGCAAGGACTTAGGACGAAAATGAGGACATAAGTGGGACTATGCAAAGACTTAGGACAATAATGAGGACGTAAGTGGGACTATGCAAAGACTTAGGACAATAATGAGGACGTAAGTGGGGACTGTGCAAAGACTTAGGACAAAAATGAGGACGTAAGTAGGGCTATGCAAAGACTTAGGATGGTAATGAGGACGTAAGTGGGGACTATGCAAACACTTAGGATGATAATGAGGACATAGGTGAGGACTTATGCAAGGACTTCCTAGGGTCACAAGTATGTAAGAACTTTGAGTTTTTGTTTTCAAAATGGAATTTGTTTTCTGTAGCTTCATGTGTGGGACAATGTTTTGTAGTTTTCCAAATTTGAAAACAATTTTTGGTAGGTATGTATAGCTGACTGACTCAATTTTCATACAATCTCGTAAAATTTGAAGATACATGGGATAGGGCCTGAAATAGCCCAAGGGACTGACTCAATACTGGTCTAGCACAATGATACATAAAAAAACACAGAATACAATCTTAGGTTGGATAGTGGACACCATTCAATGAGGCCCCCGCAACAAAATACCGAGACAAGATGAATAGATATAGAGTCTGGCAGCACTGGCTCTACTCCATGACACACACTTCTCAGGCATGCCAGTCTCTCTTACCCCGAAGAACCGAAGATCCTATCACTAAGGGATTTCTATCTCATAATGTAAGGTACATGAGGGGTATCTATGGGGTATGATCCACACTCCTAGAACCACTGAATGTAGGATTTTTGGCAACTAAATTGGTTCGTAGTATTAGGTTTTGAGGGGTCCCGATCCAATGACGGATTCTCAAAGCAAGCCACTTAAGGCTTTAGTTGAGCTTATCGGTGTAGGGAAGGCCCCCACATACGTCGAATTCACTCAACACTCTAGCTGCCTGACTAGTATATTTATATAGCGCCTCAAAAAACCCACTCGAGAGTATGCTGGGAGAGGTGATATCCCCAACGCATCCCAATTCGAAGTACCTCTATGGGGTGATGAAATCCCCAATCAGAGATACCCCTCACTATGTAGAATAAAATAAAATTTGTATGTCATTGTCACCTTCCTCGTTTCTCCCAAGACCCCAAAGGCGGGTGGAAAGTCAATTAATTCAACATTTGGTCCACCCCAGACACAATAAAAATTCTTTACCTTAAGAAAAAGACAAATGATTTAATCTAATGTAGCCTTATTCACGTTCATTTTATAGCCCAAATTTAGGTGTTAGATACGCATGTGCATGTCTATTTTAAACACCAATTCGAAATATGAAGGCATACATGTCAATTTTAACCATTTGTTGATTTTAAGCACCAAAAACCAAGTGTGAGATACATGCATGTCAATTTTTAGCCCATGTTCATTTTAAGCACCAACAACGAAGTGTGAGATTATACATGCATGTCAATTTTAGCCCATATTAATTTTAAGAACCAACAATGAAGTGTGAGATTATCCATGCATGTCAATTTTAGCCCATATTCATTTTAAGCACCAACAACGAAGTGTGAGATTATCCATGCATGTCAATTTTAGCCCATATTCATTTTAAACACCAACAACAAAGTGTGAGATTATCCATGCATGTCCATTTTAACTGTTTTTGATTTTAAGCACCAAAAAAGAAGTGTAAAGTGTGCATGCAAAAAGTACTAATCTAATCCTCTCTGTAAATCCACCATAGGTTGTAAACAGAAGATTAGTAGTAAAACCAAACTAATGGAAAACATAAACTCAAAACTTGACAAAGGCGAATGCGTAATTATACATGTGCGATTGCGTGATGTTTACAGTCCGAATGCGTGAACCTGACAGAGCGAATGCATAAATCTAACAAACCGAATGCATGATGAAGACTAATCGATTGCGTAGCACTAACAGGGTGATTGCGTGATAGAAGGCAGACAACAATAAAAGTTAAAAACAAAAAAAAATAAAAGGAAACTAAACCCGATCAGGAACCTGCATAACCAATGGTGAAGCCCTAGCCAAATCTCTCATCATCCATTCAATATTGATTAGATCATATTTAACTGTATAAGAAAGAACTAGGCTATTATATCTATTTAAGGCCAGTTGCTCTTCTGTATCCTGTATCAATTTTTCTGCCTGGAGAACCTTTTGATAGTGTTTGGCTTCTCTCCTTTGTTGTTTCATCCTTCTTGCACCTGAAATCCTGAACTGAACTTTTCTTGCCATAAACTGTTATAATCAAATCATAAAATAAAAGTAATTTGATCCTAGATTAACCCAATTTGAGGTAGAATTAAATAGAACAAATAACAGACGGAAGAAAAAATTAAACAACAAAGCTTCCTGCGAATGCATGATCCAGAAGGGACGATTGTGCAATTTGGATAGGGCGATTGCGTGACCCTGTCAGAATGAATGCGTGACCCCGAAGGGTCGAATGTGTGATGTTGTCTATGCAATTGCGTGACGATGAATGCTCAATTGCGTGATGGAAAAATCTTTTCTCAAAATTTGTCTAACCTACAAAAAAATGAAAAAATCCACACAATCTATGCTATTAGTTCACGTCAGGTTCACCAAAATGTATATGCGTGTTAGAATTCATCTTAAAATTGTTGGCATTTGTGTTGAGTATGTTGACGTGATGATATTATGTTTTCATTGATGTCAATCTGTTGGAGAGTGAACCGGAAATATGTTGGAGAGTGAACCGACAATATGCTGAAATGTGAATCGGTACAATGTAGTGAACCGGTATATGTGCAAAGCAGTGAATAGGTGAAGAATGATGGGTTACAAGTCACCATGAAAACGGTGAAGAATGAACGATGGAGAATGTCTTGAGATATGTTCAAGACTTTTGTATTCAAATGCAAAGTGTTCAATGGCCAGGATTGAACCACCTGAATTGCTTAACCTAAATTTTTAGGGTTTAGGGTTTATGCTACCGACCTATCTATTTCCTATAAGGTCGATGTTGTGTTTCTTTCTAAGGTTGTTAGAAAATGGTGTGTGTGTATCTAAGTGAAGAGATACGCGATTCTTGTCAGACTAGATGAGATAAGAGGATTGATTCCTACAGTGTGTGTGTGCAGAAGGAAGGAACTTAAGCAGATATGCATTAGTTTTTGAGTGCTATTATCAGATCATTGTAATACTTGTTGATCTTTAACCACTTCAACAGTTGGAAAATCCCTTAACTGGGTAGCTTTAATCAGCTTGTTGTAAATCCTTTAACAGGGTGACTCAAACTAATTGAGTTCTTGAAATCCTCTTACAAGGTAACCTCTAACAGGTTTTAACCCTTAACTAGGTATTTAGCCATCCCTTAACCGGGTGATCTCTAACAGGATCGGTTCCTAGCAGAACCTGTTCTAACAGTCTTTAATCAGACTAGGCTCCTAACAAAGTGGACTTCTAAAGAGTTCAAAAGCAGCTTGTGGGTATTCATCCCCACCGTTGTTTTTCCCAGTTGGGTTTCCACATGAAAAATCTGTGTGTCATGTGTAGTATTTTTCATGTGTTGATTTAAGTGATTTGTGTCTGAAGGTAAATCATGTTGAGCTAGTTGTTATTATATTTCTGATGATAGATTACCTATTCATGCATAAGGGTGAAATGGAAGTGTAGTATTAAGTTGAGTGGAAAACTAAGTGATTAACTAGTTAACACTGATAACTCAATGATGAATGAATAGTACCAAATCGGTACTGAGAGGGGGGGTGAATTAGTACAGACAAAATACAGACCTAAACTAGTTCAGTAGCAATTACTCTGAATGACTGGCAAACAGTGACACCGGTAAAACTTAGAACAACTAAAACAATCATAAACCGGTTACTCACTGAGTTTTCCACTCAACTCAAAACTACACTACCATTTCACCCTTATGCATGAACAGGTTATCTATCATCATATCTTCACAATAGCTAGTTCAACATGTTTTATTGACAGACATAAAACATAGAACCATCATATGCTTAACAGGCAATAACAAAGCATCACAAGATAAAAGCATCACACATGACACACATATTTTTCATGTGGAAACCCAACTGGGAAAAACCACGGTGGGGATGAATACCCACAAGCTTGTTGTTGAACTCTTTGTAAGTCCGCTCTGTTAGAAGCCTTGTCTAGTTAAAGACATTACAAAAGGTTCTACTAGGAACCGATCCTGTTAGAGATCACCTGGTTAAGGGATGGCTACAATACCCAGTTAAGGGTACCTTGTTAGAGGATTTCAAGAAATCAATAGCTAAAGGGTTTCTAGAGCTCTCTAGCTTTCTAGATCTCAATAACTTTGAGTTACCCTGTTAAGGGATTTATAGCAAGTCGGTTAAGGCTACCCTGTTAGGGGATTTTCCAACTGTTGAGGTGGTTAGAGATCAACAAGTATTACAATGACCTGGTAACAACACTCAATGCCAATGTAGATCCACTTAATCTCCTCTTCACCTTCTGCACTTACACTCTATAGGTATCACTTCTCTCCTTTGGTCTGGCAAGGATCTTGTATCCCTTCTCTTGGATACTGGTGCAGGAGCACTTGAGCACCTGAATGCTCAAATCCTAGCAGGTATAACATTTTATTGCAAATTAAGCATGTGTGTTTATTTTTATGCTTCTAGTAGGTTTAATAGGTTTTTTTTGTGGTGTAATAAGGTTTGGAACTCATTTTGTGAGTTTCCAAGATTTTTTTTGGTTTTTTGCTCAAGAGGCTAAAAATTGTCAATTTTGGGTCCAAATGAGCATTTTTGAATTTTTGATGTTGTAAAGCCTTGAAAGGCATTGGAGCATGTTTATTTAGTGTTTCTAAATGATTTTGAGTCATTGGTTTGAGTGCCAAGTCACCGGAAGTCAAAATGCAATTTTTGAGCAACAAAAAAGTTGTCAAAAAGTTGTCAAAAGTTGTCAAAAAAGTGGTTTTTGGTGGTTTTGGTTAGTTCCAGCCTGTACCTGTCCATACAAGGGCTTCAATAAGTTGGCACATGTATAAAAACCATGTTCCAATCATTGTATGGGCTGTTCATTTTGGAAAATCAAGAAAAATACTTGTTTTGCTCTTGTTTTTTGTGAGTTTTTAACTAGTTTTCTGCACTTTTTAGAGTACAGTTTGTACCATGGCTCCATGAGTCCGTACTAAACCTGTTTTTGATTGATGTGATCTCCTTTGATGTTTTAGTAGTGATCTCTGATCTTTTCTTGGGGTTTGGAACAAGTTTTGTTTGAAGTGCTCTTGAGAAAGGCATTGTTTTGTGGTTCCAATGGAAGACCATTCATGGTCCAACTAATTTCTTCAAAGTCTCTTCATCCATGGCTTTGAGGGAATTTGTTGGATCTGTACATACTGTACCATACATCCATTTTCCTTTTCTAACAATGCATAGGTGTTTGTAAACCCATGGCAAGTATGTGGAGTGAGCAACTTAGCTTGGGTATTCTTAGATTTGTTTGAATGGTACTTTGCTGTTCATAGCATTGTACTTTGAAATTTTGAAGTAGACTTAAGTTGGCAAGAGTTATTATTGCACTTTACCATCCTTGTCTCTCTCATGACTTGGTTGGATGTAAGAAGAAAAGGTGTAAACAGACTAAAAGACAGTGTGTCATTGTTTCACTGTTAAAACCTCAGTGCCAACCTCCCTCAAGGACAACATGGAATGATGGATTCCTTTGTTTATGCATCATGGAATGTATTTGTAAATTTCTTCAATGTTAAGAAGGCAAGATACACACTTTGGTTGTAAAGGACCTAAATAAGGATCCTAGAAAGGTGTATTTTTTGTCATAGTCTCATAATGCTGCCATGCCTTGTGGCATCTTTCAAGTGTACAAATTAAAAGATCTTTGAAGAGATTATATGTATTTGTTTTTTCCTTGCCATTAACACCTTTTGCAAGCCAGGGACAGAGTAAAGAAGAAAACAAAACAAAGAAAGGAAGTTGCATTAACCTTATTGCTGTCAAAAATGCAGTGTTGACTGTGTATGAACTGCAGTTATAAAATCCTTTCTTATTTGCTGTGCAGGGTGTTCCAACTAATGTAAAACCATTTTTTCATCCCTAATTGACATACTTTCATTGTATTTGGTTTATCAATGATCAAAGTGTATGCAAAATCTTAAAAACGTTGTTGTCCCAGTCATCTAGACTGTTATTTCTGTATAAGGGCAGCAGTATGACACTTGTTTGATATAATGACAGTAGTCTAAGATAAGTTTTGAATCTTTGGAAGTGTTTGGAATATGTTAAAGCAAGGTGTGAACATTTAACTTGGGTCTAGCATCATGGAGGAAACCTTTAATTTGCAAACCCTTTCCAAAACTCTTAAAAACCCTTGAAAAGTGCCTATTTTGTGGGACAGAACTCAAATAGTCCATACAGTACTTGCCAAAGCAAAAATCCTTGAGTCTTCATCATCAATAGACCACATCTCCAAGGGTTTTCCATGAAGTATAACAGATTAAGCAGGGTGAACAAATTTCACTAAAAACTAGGGCTAATTCTAGTAGCCTTTTTGGAGCAAATTTGACAATTTCATGAAATCGGTAAGGAAGGAGGAGTAAGTGATGGTTTCAAATCATCAAAATTGATAAGTTAAGACCTAAGACACCCTACTACAAGCTCCTTATCATTTCACTAAGTCATTTGATCAAAATGACCATTTGAACCTAGAAGTTGCCTTGAGTAAAACAACGTTCTTTGCACCCAACTTGGAAATTTTCATTCTTGAAAGGTGAAGGATAGTCATCACACTTTGCAGACTTGTTTAGATTCTCATTCAACACATTAATATGATTTAAATCCTCAAAGGTGCAAACAAGGTTAGGTAAACCATGGTTCTCCAATAGTTGCCCATTCCTGGAAGAGAGGAGATTCAGCCAGTTGGACAACCAAACTTGTTCATTTTTGGTGAGACACAAGAGGATCTCATTTCAGACTTGAATGCCTTAGCATGGAAGGTAAGGAGGAGTGATGTCCAATACAATAGGGTGCAAGCAGTGTTGAATAGAGAGGAGGAGATAGGAGAAAGGTTTAGAAGAATCCCATTTGTGCCTAGGGATTGATTTGGGAAGTACATTGAGAACAAAGCCCACCAACCTCAAAAGAAGACTAACCTTCTATCATCCCTTCTCATCAGATACTCACACATATCTTTTTCCAACAACATCGACCTTATAGGAAAACAGACAGGTCAGTTGCATAAACCCTAAACCCTAGACCTGTTAGGTTAAGGAATTCAAACAGTTCAATCCTGACCATTGATCATACTGTATTAAATGCAGTAAATCTTGAATAAATCTCAAGACTTTCTCCATCATTCATTATCCATCGATTTCATGGTGGCTGATAATCCATCACGCGTTTTCACTGTTTACAAACTTCGCACATTCTTGAGGTAGATAGGGATAGTCTTCTTCATGCAAGATCCTTCATGTGCACAAGGCTGATGTGGCAAAATGATCTGTTCTTTGTTATACTGCTTACTCATCACACAAAGATCACTGGTTGAGCCATATAGGCTTGAAGCACTTCAACTGGAAACTTTGAAGTTGAGACTACCAACCAGTATTCATACAATGCTTCCATGTGCTGGTTCCCATAACCATATGCCAGTTCACCTTGAACAAGCACACTGCTTCACTTTGGCACAAATGTCGGTTCACAGTGTTATACCAGTTCTCACATATGTCAATTCATACCTCTTCATCATATTGACATCAATGACAACATACAATGTCATTATGTCCACATACCGATTCACATAATGCCAACAATCTCCCCCTTTGGCATTGATGACAATATACAAAGATATCTCTCCACTTCACCAAAGATATCTCTCTACTTCACATCTTCTCCCTCGATATCTACAGATATCTTCTCTGCTTTACATCTTCCCAATTTTTGCAGATATCTTCTCCACTTTACATCTTCTCCCCCTTTGACAACAATGCCAAAATGGAGGCACAAGCTTCCTGATTCGATTATGCTGCTCCCCCTGAGGCGTAGCAACCTTCAACACATCAATCTTGAAGAAAGATTTGACTATGCAATACATGACTCATGTGGAGCATATACCTTTAGTTCACCTCCTGAAGGGGCAGTACCCCTAATTCACCTCTTAAGTGTGTAAATGTAGTCTTTGGAAGAGGCTTGGTTAATATGTCTACTAACTACTCCTTACTGGACACATGCTCTAGTGCAATCTCTTTGTTCTGAACCTTTTCCCTTAAGAAATGATACTTAAGCTCAAAGTGCTTGGTTCTAGAATGTAAAACCAGATTCTTGGAGATATTAATTGCACTAGTATTGTCACAAAATATACTTACCAGTTTCGATACAGGAACTTTGAAGCCTTTCAATACATGCTTCATCCAAACTATCTGAGTGCAGTTCATGAAAGCTGCAACATACTCCGCTTCCGCTGTAGACTGAGAGATACAAGTCTACTTTTTACTCATCCATGAGACCAATCTACCACCAAGGAAGAATGCACCACCGATTGTGCTCTTCTAGTCATCTACATTACCAGCCCAATCAGCATCTGTGAACACTTTCAAGTTGAAGTCCTTGCTATATGGATACCACAATCCATAGTCAACAGTTCCCTTCAGATACCTAAGAATCCGCTTGACTGCAACCAAGTGGGATTCTCTTGGACTTTTCTAGAACCTTTTAGTAATTCCAACTGCATGTGCAATATCCGGTCTGCTATGCACTACATAATGCAACTTACCAATCATTGATCAGTATTCCTTCTCATCAACCAATGCAGAGTCATCCTCTTTGGATAGTTTACAACCAGTCACCATCGGTGTACCAACCGGTTTGCTATCTTCCATGCCAAAGGTCTTCAACACCTCTTTGACATATTTGGACTCAGTGATAAATATTCCATCCTTCATCTATTGGATCTATAGTCCAATGAAGAACTTAATCTCCCCTATGAGTGACATCTCAAACTCTTCCTTCATCTCATCAGCAAACTCATGACTCATCTTGTCATCACCACCAAAGATAATGTCATCAACAAATACCTCATAGATTAGGATCTGATCTCCTTTAGACTTCAAGTAGATATTGCTATCTTCACTTGTTCTCTCAAATCCAATCTTCACAAGATGGGAATGTAGGTGCTCATACCATGCCCTAGGTGCTTGCTTTAGACAATATAGAGCTTTATGTAGCCTACATACCATGTCACTGTCTTCAGATAGGGAAACCCATCTGGTTGCTCAATATACACCTCCTCTTCAAGTACACTATTTAGGAATGCAGATTTTACATCCATTTGATATACTTTGAAGCCTTTAAAAGCTGCATATGCAAGAAGCATATGAACTCCTTCCAATTTGGCTACAGGAGCAAAGGTTTCTCCATAGTCTTCTCCTTCTTCTTGAGCATATCCTTTGCACACCAATCTGGCTTTGTTCCTAATCACTGTGCCATCCTCATTCAGCTTATTTCTGAACACCCATTTGGTGCCAATGACATTTTTATGCTCTGGTCTGGGTACCAAGGACCATGTACCATTTTTCTCTATCCAGTCAAGTTCCTCTTCCATTACCTTGATCCAGCCTTCATCTTTATGAGCCTCTTTGAATGATTTAGGCTCAAATTCAGAGATCATACATGAGTTTTCTCTGATCTTTCTTCTTGTAAGGATTCTTGCATCCTTATCTCCTAAAATCTGCTTAGGATCATGATTCAGCTTGACATACTGAGGAATGGTCTTGACTGGTTCTTCTTGCTTTTCCTCTTCATCCTCATCTTCATGAGTATCAACATTCACTGGTTCAGGAACACTGTTACTGGTACTTGGCTGATTGACAACCAATTCGTTTACAGCTTTCTCACTACCACTTTCCTCAGTTTTCTCAGAGGATTCATCAACTCTTACATTGATACTTTCCATAATTCTCTAAGTCCTATTGTTGTAACACTTGAGAGCTTTACTCTTGGTGGAATATCCTAGGAATATTCCTTCATCGCATTTAGCTTCAAATTTGCCCTGATGTTCACTCCTCTTGATGTAACATTTTCTACCAAATACCCTAAAGTAGCTAACCACATGTGTCTTACTGGTCCAATACTCATAAGGAGTTTTGTCCTTACCTTTCTTGATGAGTACCCGGTTCATTATGTAGACTATAGTGCTCACCGCTTCTGTCCAAAAGGTGTGAGCTACCTTTCCTTGAATCAACACGGTTCTAGCTACTTCAACCACACTCCGATTATTCCTCTTTGCTAGGCCATTCTGCTATGGCGTCTAGGGGGCAGACAGTTGTCTCTTGATGCCAAATTCTTCACAATACTTGTTTAATTCACCGGAAGTGAATTCCCCTCCTTGATCAGTTCTGAGGCACTTGATCCTTGTACCGCTTTCCTCTCCACTAATGCTCTGAAAGATTTAAACTTTACAAAGGCTTCAGACTTGTCTTTCAAGAATGTGACCCACATCATTCTTGAGCAGTCATCAGTGAGAATCATGAAGTACCTATCACCCTGCACACTCCTAGTTTTCATAGGACCACACAAATTAGTATGCACAAGATCAAGCAAGTTGTCAGTAGTGAAAGATTTACCTTTAAAGGTTGAGGAAGATATTTTCCCCAATTGACATTCTCTACACAAGGTATTATCCAGTTTGCTTAGCACCAACAATCCTCTAACTGCCTTGATCTTACTGGCCTTTACAATGTTATCAAAGTTTACATGGCAGAGTCTCCTATGCCATATCCAGCTATCATCAAATTTGGCCATAAGACATGTGCTTAAATTTGCATTCAATTGAAATAGGTTACCTTTGGTCTGCATGCCGGTGGCCACCAAATCACCATCTTTTCCCTTGATTCTGCAAACTCCATTCTTGAATTCCAGAGTGAGGTCACTATCATTCAGCTAGGCAACACTCAGAAGGTTGTGTCTGAGACCATCAACCCAGTACACATTGTCAGTACTACTCTTTCCATTCAGAGAGCTAGACCCTTTGCCTTTGACCATGCATGGTGCATCATTGCCAAAGTGAACCACACCACCATCATACTCCTCCAAGGATAGAAACTTGCTCCGGTCACCAGTCATATGGTGAGAACAACCACTATCAATGATCCACTCATTGGAATTATCAAACCGCAAGACAAGAGCCTTCTTGTCTGACACATCTTCTTTGATAGCAACAAACACAATATCTTCATTTTCATCATCCTCTGATTCTTCATCTATGACACCTTCATCAACTACCACAAAACAATTTCTCCTTTTTCCTCCTTTGAATTTCCTGAACCTTTTCGGTTTGTCCTTGATATCGCCATTAGGACAGTTTATAGCAATATGTCCTATCCGATTACAAGAAAAACATTTCAAAGGTAACTTACCTTTGTATTTACTAGTTCCTTTAGGAAGCTTCCTAGCAAGTAGAGCTTCAAATTCCATCAGAAACTCCTCATCATCCATTACTCTGCTCTATCTTGGTTCACCACTAGTGCTTGCTTCTTTTCCTTTCCTGGATGGTACAATAGAAGCTCTGAAAGTTGATTCAGTCTTTTGAACACTGCTATCAAAACTATTTAGCTCATAGGCTGTCAACTTTTCTATGATGGAGTCCAAGGATACCTTAGTCTTGTCTATTGATGAGGAAGGATGATAGAAGGTTAGTCTTCTTTTGAGGTTGGTGGGCTTTGTTCTCAATGTACTTCCCAAATCAATCCCTAGGCACAAATGGGATTCTTCTAAACCTTTCTCCTATCTCCTCCTCTCTATTCAACACTGCTTGCACCCTATTGTATTGGAAATCACTCCTCCTTACCTTCCATGCTAAGGCATTCAAGTCTGAAATGAGATCCTCTTGTGTCTCACCAAAAATGAACAAGTTTGGTTGTCCAACTGGCTGAATCTCCTCTCTTCCAGGAATGGGCAACTATTGGAGAACCATGGTTTACCTAACCTTGTTTGCACCTTTGAGGATTTCAATCATATTAATGTGTTGAATGAGAATCTAAACAGGTCTGCAAAGTGTGATGACTGTCCTTCACCTTTCAAGAATGAAAATTTCCAAGTTGGGTGCAAAGAACGTTGTTTTACTCAAGGCAACTTCTAGGTTCAAATGGTCATTTTGATCAAATGACTTAGTGCAATGCTGAGGAGCTTGTAGTAGGGTGTCTTAGGTCTTAACTTATCAGTTTTGATGATTTGAAACCATCACTTACTCCTCCTTCCTTACCGATTTTATGAAATTGTCAAATTTGCTCCAAAAAGGCTACTAGAATTAGCCCTAGTTTTTAGTGAAATTTGTTCACCCTGCTCAATCTGTTATACTTCATGGAAAACCCTTGGAGATGTGGTCTATTGATGATGAAGACTCAAGGATTTTTGCTATGGCAAGTATTGTACGGACTGTTTGAGTGCTGTCCCACAAAAATAGGCACTTTTCAAGGGTTTTTAAGAGTTTTGGTGAGGGTTTGCAAATTAAAGGTTTCCTCCATGATGCTAGACCCAAGTTAAATGTTCACACCTTGCTTTAACATATGCCAAACACTTCCAAAGATTCAAAACTTATCTTAGACTACTGTCATTATATCAAACAAGTGTCATACTGCTGCCCTTACACAGAAATAATAGTCTAGATGACTGGGACAACAACGTTTTTAAGATTTTGCATACACTTTGATCATTGATAAACCAAATACAATGAAAGTATGTCAATTAGGGATGAAACAATGGTTTGACATCAGTTGGAACACCCTGCATAGCAAATAAGAAAGGATTTTATAATTGCTGTTCATACACAGTCAACACTGCATTTTTGACAGCAATAAGGTTAATGCAACTTCCTTTCTTTGTTTTGTTTGCTTCTTTACCCTGTCCCTGGCCTGCAAAAGGTGTTAATGGAAAGGCAAAAACAAATACATATAATCTCTTCAAAGATCTTTTAATTTGTACACTTGAAAGATGCCACAAGGCATGGCAGCATTATGAGACTATGACAGAAAATACACCTTTCTAGGATCCTTATTTAGGTCCTTTACAACCAAAGTGTGTATCTTGCCTTCTTAACATTGAAGACATTTACAAATACATTCCATGATGCATAAACAAAGGAATCCATCATTCCATGTTGTCCTTGAGGGAGGTTGGCACTGAGGTTTTAACAGTGAAACAGTGACACACTGTCTTTTAGTCTGTTTACACCTTTTCTTCTTGCATCCAACCAAGTCATGAGAGAGACAAGGATGGTAAAGTGCAATAATAACTCTTGCCAACTTAATTCTACTTCAAAATTTCAAAGTACAGTGCTATGAACAGCAAAGTACCATTCAAACAAATCTAAGAATACCCAAGCCAAGTTGCTCACTCCACATACTTGCCATGGGTTTACAAACACCTATGCATTGTTAGAAAAGGAAAATGGATGTATGGTACAGTATGTACAGATCCAAAAAATTCCCTCAAAGCCATGGATGAAGAGACTTTGAAGAAATTAGTTGGACCATGAATGGTCTTCCATTGGAACCACAAAACAATGCCTTTCTCAAGAGCACTTCAAACAAAACTTGTTCCAAACCCCAAGAAAAGATCAGAGATCACTACTAAAACATCAAAGGAGATCACACCAATCAAAAATAGGTTTAGTACGGACTCATGGAGCTATGGTACAGACTGTACTCTAAAAAGTGCAGAAAACTAGTTAAAAACTCACAGAAAACAAGAGCAAAACAAGTATTTTTCTTGATTTTCCAAAATGAACAACCCATACAATGATTGGAACATGGTTTTTATACATGTTCCAACTTATTGAAGCCCTTTTATGGACAATTATAGGCTGGAACTAACCAAAACCACCAAAAACCACTTTTTTGACAACTTTTGACAACTTTTTGTTGCTCAAAAATTGCATTTTGACTTCTGGTGACTCGGCACTCAAAGAAATGACTCAACATCATTTAGAAACACTAAATAAACATTCTCCAATGCCTTTCAAGGATTTACAACATCAAAAATTCAAAAATGCTCATTTGGACCCAAAATTGACAATTTTTAGCCTACCGAGCAAAAAACCAAAAAAATCTTGGAAACTCACAAAATGAGTTCCAAACCTTATTACACCACAAAAAAAACCTATTAAACCTACTAGAAGCATAAAAATAAACACACATGCTTAATTTTCAATAAAATGTTATACCTGCTAGGATTTGAGCATTCATGTGCTCAGGTGCTCAGGTGCTCCTGCACCATACTCCCCTAAGGACAAAGAAGTCATGTGACTCCTTTGGGCAGTAAAGAAAGAGGAATTCTAGCTTTGAGAAATTCACTTTCAGGTATCCATGTGGCTTCAGAAGTTGGTTTATCCTTCCACTAGATAAGATGCTCCATGTAGGTATGGTGTCTTGTCTTTTTGATGATTCTTGAGTCTAGTACCTGCTGAGGAATGGGAGTAGAAGAAGAGGGGAGAGAAAGATTAGAAAGGGAATGAGAAAGATCTGAAACTCTTTATGAATCTGATGGTAGCTCCCCTTTGAATGGCACCAAATCTACAACATTGAAAATAGGAGACATAGAAACTTCATTAGGCAAATCAACTTTGTAAGCATTATGGCCATATTTAGCCAAGATTTTGCATGGTCCTACTCTTCTCATTTGCAACTTAGTAGGCACTCCTTTCCGTAACCGTGACTTGTTGAGATGGACCATCACATAATCACCCACTGAAAATTGAACATCTCTTTTTGAAGCATCAACTCGCTCCTTAACCTTTCGAGTAGTTTCCTGTAAAGACTTCTGTACCTGCTCATGAATTTCTTTCATAGACTGTGCCATATCTTCTATTGTACCACTCACAAGCTACAAATTAGTTACATCATTTAACTCAAAAACAACTCTAGGATGCATTCCATAAACAATCTGAAATTGGCTCTTACCAGTGGATCTGTTTACACTGTCATTGTATGCAAACTCTGCCTGATGGATGAGTTGATCCCAACTTTGCCCATATTCTTTGGCAAGACATCTGAGTAGGTTACCCAATGTTTTGTTCACCACTTTTGTTTGGCCATCTATCTGTGGATGGTAAGCTGAGCCAAAAGACAAGTAAGTACCCAATTTCTTCCATAAAGTTTTCCAAAAATGACCCAAAAACTTAGCATCTCTATCAGATACAATGTTGGATGGCAAACCATGAATTCTTACAACTTCCTTAAAGAAAAGAAAAGCAATGTGACTAGCATCATTAGTAGTTTTGCAAGGTATGAAATGTGCCATTTTACTAAATCTGTCAACAACCACAAAAATACTATTGTAGACACCTAAAAATGGTCAACGCTTGCGGAGTCATACTTTAACATTTGCGCATTGCCTCATTTTAGGTTTTTGCGTCGCATTAACATTTCTCCTATGATTCGTACTTGGTTTTTATCATTTGCGAACGTCGAGTCATTCTTCTACATTCTTCATTTATCTCGCTCTCAAATTTGGTCTTGTCGACAACAATCTTCAATCATGATTTTAATCGATCTTATTGCATCAATGTGCATGCTCATTTGTCATTATTTTGGACATCGTCAATCCTAATTAGGGTTTTGTCCTCCTATCAATCTTGCGATTGATTTGTCATTGATCGTTGTCCTCTTATCAATCTTGTCGATTTATTATCAATCCTTCAATCTTGTCGATTAATGATCGATTTGTCATCGGTCGTTGTCATGTTCGATCTTGTCATTTTGCGATTGATTTGTCATCAATCGTGGTCATTTTCAATCCTGTAGTCTTGCAATCTATTTTGTCATCAATTCTTGTCCTCTTGTCAATTTTGTCATTTTGCGATCGATTTGTCATCGATCGTTGTTTGTCTCAATTATGTCAATTTGGATCAATTAGTCATTGTTCCTCGTCAATTGGCGCATTTTATCAATAAAATCATTTATCACATTGGTCATTTATCAATCCAAAATCAAATCGAATCGATATCAATTATCCTTTGTCAAGACCTAATTGTCATTCTCGCATTGCTAATTCGTCTTTTAGGGTTTCGTGATTTCATCATTTAAACTTGTGTGTCAGTTCTTCCTTTAGGATTAATAAATTGTTTATTTATCCTAAGTCTTCTCATTGCAATTAAATGTTCATTTAATTGGCTAATTATTCCTCTTTGTGAATTAATTAATAAATGACAAATTATTAATTAATTTACCTAATTTCTAAATTTCTATCAATTTCTTAATTCCTAAATTCTTAATTCTCTAATTTCCTAATTTTCTAATTCCTAATTTCAAATTCCTCCTATTTCTCTCCTAAATTCATGGAAATGACATGACAATTTGTCATAAATTTGTCATAATTGACAATCAATCAATTTTGACATAGAAGTTGTCATAATTTGTCATAAATCATCAATCAACAAATTTTGCATAGAAGGTGCATAATTTGTCATAAATTTGTCATAATTGACATAATTGATTTGCAATTTCCATTTGAATTGAATCATGCTAATCTTGTCATCTCTCCAATTCTTCTATAAATTGGATGATCTTCATCAATCAAAGCTAATTGGTAATCAGACTATTGAATTTCTAGTCAATCACGCTTCGAGTACTCTTGATCAATAATCTTGTCTACTTGCTTTCAATTATGTGTGTGCACTTGAAGGTGAGATCTACAACAAAACTATTTGGAGAAGAAAGAAGAAAAATGGAGCCGCATGAAGGAAGCATTTGGATTTACCTCTGGTTTGCATAATCTTTTTGAATGTTTTATCTTTATGTCTCTATTGAATGCATTTAGGATAGATCATTGCAATTGAGCTTTCGTGATTGAGCTAATGACTAGTTTTTATTTTGTTTGTGATGATTTCCGAATTCCTAACATACATTAATTGGTGAACCCGACGTGAACACTAACCATCTAATCCCTTTATTGTGTCTTTGAGTGCTTTTGAGTTGATTTGCAGGCCAAAAAACCCAAAAACAGCGTCGTGCAGGGTTTTCTGGAGACTTTTGCGCCTGTGTGAAGCAACCTGCGCCCGTGTTGAGCATTCTGCGCTTGTGTTGAAGACATTCTATGCCTGTGTCATGACTTCTGCGCTTGTGTCATGACTTCTGCGCCTGTGTAAAATCTAGAACAGAGGTAAAAATGCAGTATTTTACTTGAAATTTGTTTAGTTTTTGCATTTTGTTTTCTGTGTTTTGGTTTTTGGTACTAATTATCTGTGCAGAATCTTGGCATACGCATGGCAAAGACAACAAATCAAACTACTAAGATGTGTTATGCAGAATCGATAGTCAAAGACAACAAATCAAACTTCTAACTTGGGTTTTGCAGGTTGCCTTGGAGAAACAACTAAACTTGGTGTTTGTTATTAATGTTTTAGGCACCTAGTGATTTTTAATAGGTTGGAATGAACATGTTTTTGCTTTTATTGTTGAGTGTGACATTGGAGTAGGAGAGTATGCTCTCATCCTTTTAGGGTGATCAGAAATCTAGATCTTCGATACCATGCTTTTGTCTTTGATTGTGCGTCTCCTTTAGAGGGCCTGCCTTCCCGACCACTTTGCTTTTGCAAGCAAGTGATAATCGTGAGAAGGGAACGACCCAAAGTGAGTATGGCTAGAATTCCTTGGCATTCTAACTCACTATAAAAAAATACCCGATGAGCGAAAGCTTTGAAGGAAGTATTGCGTGGGAATTGCAGTTACTTGGGAAGTGATGACCCTTGGACTCTTTCTCATATCAACATCTAAGTAGGACCTCATAGTCTAAATCGTGCTTGCGTGACTAGATTTGTTTGGTATCTTGATGGGCTTAATGTCTCAATCACGCTTGCGTGACATCAAGGAGTAATGCTTAACAGAAATCCTTACTACACACCTTGTTTTAGAGGCCAAAAACCCTTCTAGTTGCTTGAGAAGGACAAGTTCGGATACTTGGAAGAGATACTAAGTTCGCCATGGGGAGATTTCCATGGGGACTGATGCTTGGCTGCCCTGAGAAGTGAGTTTCACAGAGGGGAGCCCGTGGGGTCAAGCATCTATGTATTCTCCTTGAATCCCATAATGAGTCTACCTCTCAAGTACCTAATGTCTTTGCCTACCATAAGAAATGTGGAAATGAGCATGATTGTCTTGAGTCTAAGTTGCAATATCTTGTATTCTTTGCTTGTCAAAAGTTGAATTGTATCTCATTTCAAGAAAAAAACAAATTGATCCAACATAAGATTAAACACAAGAGACATTCATCCAACAAAGGTTCAACAAGATTCAAAACTCATCTTCAAACATGGTTGCCAAATATTGTTCAAAATCTTGTCTCAACAAGCATGTTACTTACATTTAGGTTCATCCTAGGTTGCATTTTGCAAAGTTCATTGTCAAGTACCAAGGTTAGGCTTCACCTAAGTCATACTCCTTTGCATATCAATAAGGGTCATCCATTTGCATGTGTCCTCTTGCATTAGAGTAATACCATTGTCATACTTTGCATATCCTAGGTCTCTTCATTAAGTTTAGGTCATTATCATATCATATTAGGGTAATTTGCATATTAATTGTCCCTTTGCATATAGTGCCAAAACTAGGTTTTGTCATACTTGAGTAATCCAAATCTTTGATAAACCCTAAGTCATTGTTAGGAGATCTAGACCTTATCAAACCTTTTGTCCTTTGTCATCTATGTCATTTCATCAAACCTAGCTTAGTATCCAAGCATATAGGGGAGACTTTGTCATTTGTCCTTTTGTCACTTAATTCCTTTTGTCCTTTGAGGTCTAGATATCATTCCTATTTCCTAAGGGTCCCTCTCTTAGATTTGCATTCAAAAAGTTTGTCAAAAATCTTCAAAAACAATCAAGACATAGTTTGCATTTAGTTGCATAGCATACATTATCCTTGAAAAAAAAATTCCAAAAACATTGCATTTGCATAAGTGACATGCCTGTTGAAACAAGATCAAAATGTAAAAAGATGGGCGAACCAATGTATCAACCCATGGACAACATAGAAAATTCGCAGTTTCAAACTAGTCAAACAGTACAAATTGAAGGATCATCAAACACATCTCTACCACCATATGGAACGGTTCAACTTGGACCACCTCCATTATATGAACCGGTGTTTGTACCTATGAAACCAGGACATGGGAGTGTTCCACCAACTCCAAGAGGAAGTGCGCCTTTCAATTTGAATCAACCAAACTTGCAACATGACATTCAAACTCAAACATTATATGAAGAACAAAATCTCTCACAAGGATTTGGTTCAGATCAAGGCATTCAACAAGAAACGAATCTAAATGACCAACCAGATTCTTCATCCAATTCCGATACTTCTGATGATGTTGACATGTTCCTTCAAGATCCGAAGATAACAAAAAAGATGGATAAGTTCTTGAACAAGGTCTTTAAGATGTTTCCACAAAAGTGTCTTAACATGATGAGTAATGTGACCTCTTCAAGTGACCAAATCAATGTGCAAGAACAACAAAGCGGTGAGTTGTTAAGTTTTTCCCTGCATCCAAATGAAGAAAATGCACAACAAACAACTCAACCTACATTGATGAATAAACGTGCTTCGAAGGCATTGACAGTGACTATTCCTCAGAAGTCACCATTTGAGACAATATATAATCCACTATTCAATGCAACGCCTGTAACATAAGATCAAATGAAGAACACGCAAGTATTCATAGTTGTCCCTCAACAAGAAGTGGTTCCTTACATGCATAAAGTGGGATCAAAATCTAAGATGTAGGAAAGCTTCACAACTGGAATGCCTAATGTCAACAATGTCCAAAATAACTCCATGATGCAACAAAGTTCTTATGTCCCGTTCAATTCAATATCTTTGCCAAACACTATTGCGACAAATCCTTCGATAATGGCGACACAAAGAGCTATGGATAGTGGTTTGCACCAACAAAAATTGTTGCAACAATTGAGTAATATACAAAAGGTACAATCGAATGTGCAAACAAGTAATGTACCACAACAACAATTTCACATTCGACAACAAATTGTAGCACCTTCGGCACCATTACAAGTTAATACAAACTTGCAACCATCACAATGGATTGGAAAAACAACACAGCAAGTTAATGCAAGTGCTATACCCCATCCTAAGGAGAAGCAACGAAAAGCGCCTAAACAAAGTTTTTTACAAATGATGGGATATACACCACGACAACAATTGGCACAAATTTAACAAATTCCGATCCGTCAGCCTCAACACCAACATGTGCCACAATATGTGCCAAGGCAAACAACTGCAATTGGTGCCTATGCAATATCAACCTAGGCTCCAAGAAGCACAACAACAAGGTCAATATCAAGGCATAGCACAACCGCAGCAACAAGCAATGTACCAAGAACTTTATATGCCAGAAACACCAAAAATGGCCATTTCAGAGTATCAACAACCGATCGGAAATGCGATGTATCGACAAAGGATACCAACTGGGATTAATGATGGACCTCTAAATTCTGATACAATTGTGCAACAACTTGAGAAGTTGCAACCAAAAGTTGACGCATTAGAAACTAAAGGAACAAAGAAGTTGTATACAAATCAAGATTTATGTCCTAATCCATTTGACAAGAGTGTACACATGCCTCCATTCCCTAAGCATTTTGAGGCACCTAATTTTGAGAAATATAAAGGGAATGGCAATCCAAAAGATCACATTGGAGCATTTTTCACGGCATGTACTGAGGTAAGCTAGGAAGAGACGTATTTAATGCGCTTATTTGCACGAAGTCTCATGGGACAAGCTATGGATTGGTATTCACATCTACCAGGAAATATAAAGACTTGGTCTGAATTGGCTCAAAATTTTTTATCTCATTTTGCGTTCAACATCGACAGTGACGTGACCATGTCAGACTTATGCAACACCAAGCAAAAGCAAGGTGAATCATTAGTGACTTTCTTGCAACAATGGTGAAGCTTGTATAGTTGTTCTTCCCTTGATATACCCGAAGAACAACAAGTGAATCTGTTTATCCAGAATTTGGTCCCAGAAATGATGTATGAGCTAAAATTGAAAAGTCCCAGTACTATAGAGAAACTCATTAAGAAAGGAATGAGCATTGAAACGGCTCTGGTAGCTAAAGGAATTATCAAGCTCAATAAAGACAATGACAACACCAATTATTCGGGGGATAGAAACAGATTTTGGTATAAGAACAAGAATGTCACTAATGATGGAGTTGTTGATGCAAGAGTGGTGAATGCAAATCAACCCCCATTCACGTTCAAGAAATTGAGTGTTCCTAATATGTCAACTATGGAACAAAATCAAGCACCAATGAGCAATGTTACTCAACAGTCGCAATACCAACAGCATGCTCAACAACAGCATACTCAACAATATAACCAACAACAAGGCCAACAACAAGGTCTACAACAAAACCAGCAACGCAAACCCTTCCAATCATGGGATGGGCCTCCTCGACAATTTACGCCATTAGGAGAGCCTATTGAATCAGTAATGAGACAATTGATACAAGCAAAATTTATTAAGCTACCAGATATCAAGGCAGAACCAGTGGTAAAACCGCATTGGTGGAATGATAATGCGTACTGTGAGTATCATCGGTCCAAAGGACATAAAACTGCATCATGTTTTCAATTGAAACATATGATTCAAGATTTGTTAGAGCAAGGAGTAATTGAGGTAGATCCACCCCATCCGACTTCTAACACTGATCATACTATTTTCAAAACTCCTTTGCTTGATCATGACAAGGGTAAAGCGTCTTCCTTAAACTCTACTCAAACAGCAAACTATGCCAGTTCTGGTTATAATAATGTCATTAATTTTTTTCATGCGTCAAATGAGTATGTTTCTACTCTGAGAATAAAGGGACAAGATCCTTCTTGCGCAGTCACCACTCATCGATCCAAAATAGTCCTGAAAGGAGCTCCTGCAGCTCCTCCCAAGACAACTCCTTCAAGTCAGTATAATCTTTTGGATCATCTAGGAAAAACACCTGCACAAATATCAATCCTTGAGTTATTGAAAATATCTCCCATGCATCGTGCAGTCCTGGATAAAGCTTTAATCGAGTCCACTATCCCGACAGATATTGATGTTGACCAATTTCAAGCCCGGATTGGACATTTAGCTGTTTCCCAAAATATCGCTTTTTCTGACAATGATATCTCACCTGATAAGCTCCCTCACAATGATCCTTTACACCTTGAAGTCTTTGTTCATAACTACAAAATCCGATGAGTCTTGATAGATGGTGGAGCAGGTCTTAATATTTGTACTTTGAGAGTGGTTATTGGCCTTGGATATACAGAAAATGACATTGATGCTTCAAAAAGAATAACAATTAAAGCATATGATGATGTTGAGTGCCCATCCAAAGGGATAATTACATTGCCTATCAGAGTCGGTCCAGTGAAAGAAAATACTTTCCTGCAAGTCCGAGACCTTGATCTCCCTTATAATATGATCCTTGGCCGTCCATGGATCCATGCAATGAAAGCAGTTCCATCTACCTATCATCAATGTTTAAAATATCCTTACAATGGAATTGAGATAACAATTCCAGGAGATCCTAATCCATTCCAATTTTGTGCTACTCTAAGGGATACTCCTCAGCAACAAGTCCCAGTCAATAGAGAAGCCAAATCACATAACTATGTGGATCCTAATCAATTATTAGATGCTGTCAAAGGAAAATTGAAGATACAGGACCAAGGGTGTGGAGAATACTCAATGGGTCAAACATTCCTCATCGGGAATTTACCAATATCTCCAAAATCATATGGCAAACCGCATTTATTGCAAAAGGAACCTAAGGTCATTATTCAATATCAGCCTCCTACTACATTTACAAGATGGGGAGAACTTGACAAAGAAACTGTAGATGATGATGTCATAGATTGGCTTTATAAAGATCCAACTGAGACCCCACCTGTCAGATTGCCAGTGGAACGATATGGCAAAGGATTTACTATACTGCAAAAGAAAGGATATGATGGTTGTAGTGGCTTAGGCATGAACAACAATGGGAGGCTAGACCCTGTCATACCCAAGAGGTGACCTCCAACTTTAGGGTTAGGTTTTGTACTATTGCGAATTGGATCCACATCTACCAAAGTGCTCACATGTCGAAAAGGGTGTGATTCTGACGATGAAATAACACCTGAGGATACTCGACCCGAAACTGATTCTAATGATTGGGAGTGGAGTTCTTTTTCTTCTAGCTCCTATGCCCTCGACAATATTTTCATTGACCCTGATAATTTGCCTATGGAAGACAAACATGAAATAACTCCTCTTCCTAAAACCTGTCCCCATGCTTGGATAGAGACATTTTGGGATCCAAGCTCTGAATCCGATACAAGCAGTTCTGATAGTGATACCACCGATGTTCATATCTTTACCATATCAACCCTCTCTCTCCTTACAACCAATGATGACATGCCCCTCATCTATCCCCAGCTTATCCAACATGACCAACAAGAACCGCTCACATTGGACTGTTTTCAAAATGATGAAGTGATTGCAGAATTCCTTGGACTACGAGAAGGCATACCACAAGGTGATCATAAGGCAGGATTTGCTATTGACCTGGATTCCACGACATATTTTGAGGAGTCAACTCCCTATTCCAGTCATCAAAATGAAAAAAGAAAAGAAATAGTAAAAAATCAAAAGAATAGATCTTTGGGTGAAAACCGTAAGGCACTCTCTGATCATACAAAAGTAAAAATAAAAGACGTACCCGCAGGTGAAAACCTCTTTGAGGCGCCCAAAGGTGGAAGAGTGGACATACCCCTATCAAGTCAGGACAAATCAACATTGCTAGTGGAAATGACCGAGGAAATCAATTTGGGTACACCTGACAACCCTAAGGTCATTCATTTTGCTGCTTCTCTATCACAACAGGAAAAAATAGATTTTGTCAATTTCTTTCTTGAGAAGAAAATCAACTTTGCATGGTCCTATGCAGATATGCCTGGTCTTGATCCAGAATTAGTCCTTCATCATTTGCCATTAAAAGCGGATGCCAAACCTATCAAACAGAAGCTAAGGAAAATGCATCCCCAGGTGGCTCTTTTGGTCAAAGTGGAACTAAAAAAATTTACTAGATGTGGGCTTTATCAGACCCATTGATTATGCAGACTGGATTTCAAATTTAGTACTAGTTAGCAAAGTAACTGGGGGCATCAGAATCTGCACAGATTTTAGGATCTCAATAAAGAATGCCCTAAGGATGATTTTCCATTGCCAAACATAGATATCATAGTGGACATGACGGCGGGATATGAGATGCTTTCATTGATGGATGGTTTCTCCGGCTATAACCAAATTCGTATTGCTCCTGAAGATCAGCATAAGACAGCATTCACCTATGCTTGGGGTACCTACTGTTGGAATGTGATGCCCTTCGGTCTTAAAAATGCAGGCGCAACATATCAAAGAGCAATGACGACAATTTTTCATGATTTCATGCACACTTTGATGGAGGACTATGTTGATGACTTGTTATGCAAATCTGTCACCAGAGATAGTCATCTAGCAATCTTGGGCCTGATCTTTGACCGAATGGAGACCTACAAACTTAGGCTCAATCCAAAGAAGTGTGTCTTTGGTGTCACAGCTAGCAAGTTACTAGGGTACATTGTTTCTCACAGAGGCATTGAGGTCGACCCTGCCAAAGTCAAAACAATAATGGATATGCCTCCACCTTCGAACCTTCGGCAATTAAGAAGTCTACAAGGAAAGCTCCAGTCAATCCGCCACTTCATAGCTCAGTTGGCCGACAAATGTCATCCATTCCAGCATCTATTGCATAAAGGTGTCGCTTTCAAATGGACTGAGCAATGTCAATCAGCCTTTCAAGCTCTCAAAGAATATTTGTTGTCACCACCTATTCTAATGCCTCCGATAGACGGAAAGCCATTTTTATTGTATATTTCTGCAACTGAAACGGCATTAGGAGTTCTCTTGGCCCAACAAGATGAGAGCGGCAAAGAGCGAGCTATTTACTATATCAGCCGGACACTAGTAGGCTATGAGCTAAATTACTCAACTATTGAAAGGGCATGCTTAGTAGTGGTATTTGCAACACAGAAACTCTGACATTATATGCTAAGCCACCAAACATTGTTGGTTGCAAAAATTGATCCCTTAAAATATTTGCTTAGCCGAGCAGCTTTGACGGGTCGACTAGCAAAATGGGTCATGATTCTCATTGAATTTGACATTGAGTATATGGAGCGAAAAGTGATTAAAGGACAAGTCATAGCAGATCAACTTGCAGAGGCTCCTATTTCTGATGATCATCCCAAGTTGACCGAGTTTCCAGATGAATCAGTTTTTGCTCTCACATCTTCTAATGAATGGAAGTTATACTTTGATGGGTCCCATACCAAGTTTGGATCCGGTGTCGGCATCTTGTTTGTCACCCCTCAAGGTGATGCTATTCCAAAGTCCTACAGAATAACTTTCCACTACACCAATAACATTGCAGAGTATGAAGCACTGGTTACAGGACTCCGAGTAGCAGTCCACTAGAACATCAAGCATTTGCAAGTCTATGGAGATTCTCAATTAGTCATCCAACAAGTGAATGATGACTACGAAACAAAAGATGAAAAGCTTATTCCCTATAAGCATATGGTAGATTTCTTCAAGACCAAATTCACGGCTATCCATTTCAGTCAAGTTCCAAGAATGCAAAATAAGTCGGCAGATGCAATGGCTACGATTGCCTCCATGTTAAATATGCCAAATAATATGGACAAATGTGAATTTTTAGTTGAACAATTGCTGGTTCCTTCTTTTGACATTCCGACAGCGGATATGATGTGCGTTCTTGTCGGTCCCAACTCCCCATGGTATAACGATGTATATCAATATTTTAAATCCCAAACCTTACCACCCAACCTTTCCGCTAACCAATGCCGAGCCTTTATCTGACAGACAGCCAAATATGTCATCATCGCCGACACCCTTTACTGCCATTCCTTTGACCATACCCTCCTCAGGTGTTTGGATTCTGACGAAGCACAAACGACTTTACACGAGGTTCACGATGGTATATGTGGGGGCCATTTCAATGGTCTAAGCTTAGCCAAAAAGTTGATTCGTGCTGGGTACTATTGGCCCACTCTGGAGAAAGATGTTCATGATTATGTTAAGAAGTGCTACAAATGCCAAATTCATGGAAACTACATTCATGGACCAGCCCAAGAGCTTCATTCTGTCATATCTCCGTGGCCTTTTTCTCAATGGGGATTGGATCTTATTGGCAAGATTCACCCGACATCTGCAAATGGACACAAGTTCATCATTACAGCTACAGAGCATTTTACAAAATGGATCGAGGCTATCCCCATGACCTATATAACGGGTGTCCAAATTTCAAAATTCTTGCTGAATTATATCATATGCCGGTATGGGGTTCCCCTTTCCATAGTCACAGATAATGGTCGTCCCTTCAAGAATAAAGATGTTAAAGAGCTCTGTGAAAAGTTTCATATCCAACACCGTTTCTCCAGTCCATACTATCCACAGGGGAATGGTCAAGCCGAAGCATCCAATAAAACCATTATCAAGATCCTGAAAAAGGTTGTCAACGATGCTGGTCAAGATTGGCATGTACAGTTGAATCCAGCACTATGGGCCTATCGCACTTCTATCTGCACACCTACTGGCGCAACACCTTATTCCTTGGTGTATGGTGTGGAAGCCATCTTACCTTTGGAGGTGGAGATTCCTTCCTTGCGTGTTTCCTTGCAACATCTGATTGATGATGAGACAGACAGAGTCTCTCGGCTGCATCAGCTTGAGATGTTAGATGAGAAACGTCAGACAGCCCTGACACATTTGCAAGCATATCAAAACCGTCTCCGTTGCTCTTATAATAAGAAGGTCAAAGGGCGACACTTCGAAGTGGGAGACCTGGTTTTAAAGGCAAACCCTAAGAATGCACAGTCTACTGACATCATCAAAGGTAAATTTGAACCTAATTGGGTTGGTCCTTTCATAGTAACTGCAGCATATGGCTCAGCGGCATATCAACTTGCTACCCTAGAAGGTGAACCTCTGTCTGATCCTACAAACAGCATGCATCTTCGCAAGTACTGGGCATAATTTTCTATCAGTCCTTCTTCAAATATGATCCTGAAAAAATACAAAAAAATCAAAAAAGCAAAAAAATACAAAAAAAAAAAAAGTGAAAAAGCAAAAAAGTAAAGAAAAAAATGATTCGCCCTCTAGTGAAAACTTGGCAAACAGGCGCTTGGGGCAAGTACCTTGGTGAAAACCTGGCAAACAGGCGCCATGTGTAAAATGAGATCGTTGCTCCGTCATCTATCATGATCTCTCAACTATTCTTTTTCTCGGCCGGTTTCTCACATCTATCTTTGTCTTGACCCAATGTTCTCTCCCAGACCTGTTATTGGTCAACATCATTGTCTTGCATATCCTGGTTTCTTGTACATATGTTTTGGTCTCGGTCTATGTATGTCTTTCAGATGCGCATTGGGTGTGTTTCCCTTGTCATGATCGATCACTGGAACTTTTGCATTCAAAAATGTCCTAAAAAAAAAAATCTCATAAAAATTGAATATGATCTTGAAATAATCCAAAAAAAAATCAAATAATGTCCTGAAAAAAAAAATTGCATAACGTCTTGAAAAAATCCCTAAAAAGTCAAATAAAGTCCTGAAAAAATGAACAAATTTTTTTTCAAAACATTAAAATCCAAAAACATGCATTTTGCAGCAAAAAATAATCCCCTTTGTGCATAGACAGATTGCTGAGCATACATCCAATGACATGCAATCACATTGTGCTTTAATGGAATCATGTGTTAACAGATGAACTTTTTCAATCAAAACCAGACATTCAAACTGATCACAATTGTCATATCAATCGAATATCAACCTCAAAATCATTCATCCTTGGCACACTATCATGGGTCTTATACAGGGTGTGGTATACTCGAAACCAGACTGTGTCCTGTCTTAGACGGGGTACCACATTCCCTGAAACCAGACAGCATGATTGTCCTATTAACGCTTTCAACTTTTGACAATGAAGATCAAGGTGTTTGTTTGATTTGTTGGAATTTGTGCATCTTATCTTTTTACTGATTGATTTATCTTCGATCATGTTTCTATGTTGCTCGATGATGTCACTAAGTGATTTAGAGTGACCGGGATGGTTCATGGTCCTTTTCTTTTGATTGTGATTGTTGTTTGTCTGTGATGTGTCTGTCTTTTGCAAAAAGGGTTGCATTTCAGCTCTGGCCTTCAATGCCATGATGCTATGCATCCATTTTGCTATATTAAAATAAAGGTTCTCACCTACAAAGTGCATTACTGAAAGCAAGTTTTTTCTTCATCTCTAACTATTCTCTGTTTCATTTTCTTCTTACTAACATTTCTTCCGTCCGATCGGCTGGTTAGTTCGGTCTAGTGCTCTGATTTCCAACCATACATACTGCATCCTGCATCCATTTGGTTAGTACATTTGCATTACATTAAGCATCATATCAAGCATTTTATCCATTTCATGTTATCAATGCATCAAAACACATAAAACAAAATATGCATCCATACATGTTCCACAATGGTACATAAACAATGCATAAGTCATCCATACATGGAAAATAACACAAGTCATAACATATTGCATCCCATCATATCAATGCATATCATATCATATGTCACACTAATATCGAAGTACAAAATTGGACTGTCTGTCCTAAGTATGGCCCGCAAGCTGACTACTACAAAATGTTAAACTACATAATGTCCACTGTCTGTCTAAGGAGCACGTGCCTCTGTCACTGGGTGCTCCCTCTGTCCTCCTCATCCCTGCCATGTCTCGTGGATGACGTCCCTCCTGGTCCTGGCTGTGGTGGTCTCATAGGTCCACTCACCCCCATGCTGCTCAATGACCTCCGAGAGCATGCCCTGCTCTCTGTCCTCGATCGTGCCCGATATGACGGTGCTCTCTGCTCTGGTGGAATTTCACTCTCATATAGTGTCCTCCAATGGCGTATCTCCTCTCCGGTCTCTACCAGCATCTATCCTAGCTCCCGTACACTGGCATCTCGAATCGACCCAATATACTCAGTGACTCTCTGTTCTTCTCGCTGTGCCTACGCTATAGCTGTATCTCAAGCCGCTGTGAGTCTGGCTATCTCCGCTCTGAACTGGTCCTGTTGTCTCTCTAATGTCGCAATATGATCCTACTGGCTCACTATGGTAGCCCTGCACATCTCCATCTCCTCTGTCCTAGCTGTCTCTGGCTCTATGGGTATATCCTACCATGCCTCCTACTCGTCATCCCCATCCCCATCTCTGTCATCATCATCCTCATCTCTGTCCTTGTCATCCTCACCCTCATCCTCGTCTCCGTCCTCATCATCCCCATCCTCATCACTGTCCTCCTCCTCATCCTCCTCATCTCCCTCCTCCTCTCCTGTGAGTGGGAAGTCTTCCTGTCGCTTAGGTACTGGAATATCCGGATCTATCAATGGCACTGGCCGCCGTCATGTAAACCATCTATCATACTCATCTGTCATCCCAGCGTCCACCACATCTGATCTCCAATCCCACTATCTTTGTTGTAGCTATGAGAAGTCCGCATATGCTGTGTGTGGCTGAATCATACTCCCCCACTGACTCGTCTCTCTGTGAGATCAGGCAAAGTGTGCAGTTCTCCTAGGTACATCCTGCCTCTCTCCAAACTGTCGTCTCACTCTCTCTGGAAGGTACAACTCAATCACTCTCTGGCAGTTCACTAGTCGCCCAATAAGGTACCTCTCCTATCTACAATATGGTAACTCATCAATATCATCTGACCATCCCAGACAATCACGATATGGCCTCCATATGAACTCTCTCAGTCGGTCTAGCTCATGTCGCCAATATAATATGTATCCAAAAGGACCCTGTCTCAGTGCTCCCCCATAGCAGTACACATATGGTTGGTGTGGTACTACCTGTCTATCTGTAATCGGTCAACATATGGCTATGTGCTCAAATGCCCATACCTGTAGCAGTGTAACTCCACAACTCAAAGTTTGAACTCCCTGATATGCTATCTGATGCAACTAAAAATACAGCATAGCCAGTACACATGGTCCCCATGCATAGACCGTCCCCTCTATCGCCATCCACTCTAGCACTCTTCCCCATCCAATAGGGAATCCATGTCCTCATCTATCTCCTGCCAGTAGACATGCTATCACCACTGCTATCACCACATATCGTCGGTCATACTCCGATGCCATAGTCTCCCAGCCAATCTCCCTCTCGACAATATCTAGATCATCTGCGTCGCACTCAAACAATCTGCACAATGCGTCTCTCCCTATCACTGGTTCGTACTCTATCATCTCTCCATGAATTAGAATGTGGAGGATACGCCATACATCCTCCAGTGTCACCGTCGCCTCTCCAGTCGCCAGATGGAAGGACGAAGTCTCTGAATGCCATCACTCTGTCAATGCGGTAAGCAGTCCTGTGTTTGCCCTAATCTAGGGCATGAACGTGACATAGTATATCCCAAGTCCTGCTAAGGTATCTCTCTCTATGCTCCTAAGTCTATGTCATAGCATGAAGCAATCTGGTCGGTTCTCTCGCGTGATCAACGGATACTGTCGACTCTACATCACAATTGGGGCATATTT
The DNA here is from genome assembly GCF_030272615.1 of Cryptomeria japonica. Classification (NCBI taxonomy): domain Eukaryota; kingdom Viridiplantae; phylum Streptophyta; class Pinopsida; order Cupressales; family Cupressaceae; genus Cryptomeria; species Cryptomeria japonica. The sequence goes on from NC_081409.1 coordinate 74,915,482, forward strand.
TTATCAGTTTTAGGGTTTTCTCCTACGGGTTGCATTTCCTCATTTTCATGCCTAATCAGGGTGTTTTTCATCTAATCTGACCTATCCTACCCTTGTCCCCTTTTTCCAGATCATTTGCATGTCATTTTGACCAAAATTAGGGTTTGCATTGCACAATTGCGCCTGTGTTAGGTAACCTGCGCCTGTGTCAGGTAACCTGTGCTTGTGTCTCCCTACACAAGCGTAGAAGACCCCACACAAGCGCAGGATTCACCCTACACAAGTGCAGGAGTCCTCTTCTGCATCCCCTGTGGGCCCCACAATGTCCCGTAAGCACTCAAAATTCATCAAATTGAAAACATGGGTTTTTGAGATCCATACCGCTGCTCCTACGTCATCCAGTCATCTGAATGTGCATACACATTCACCGAGGTGATCCGCCATTGGAATGTTCGCCATCTATCTGCAAGTGTCCTTGTCCAGAGCAACAAATCCTTCTCTTTGTCTAGTGCAAATGAGAAAATTGTCACTCTCTTGGTCTCATTTATAGATCTTTGTCAGTGCATAGATGGGCATGCACCCTCTCTATCTTATGTTGGTTGCGGTCTTTTGTGTCTTCAATTGCTTGTCCTTCATGCATCCGATCTCCGATTGTCAGTCTGTTCGATCCTATCATTTTTATCGATCAATTGGCCTCTTTTCTGCATGTTTCTGGCCAATTCCTTGAGGGGGCATGAATATGTCATTGTCATTGTCTAGGGCATTTTCATTATTGTTCTTTGAGACAACGCTTAAAATCACATTATCTCAAAGAGGGGCAAAATGTAGACACCTAAAAATGGTCAACGCTTGCGGAGTCATACTTTAACATTTGCGCATTGCCTCATTTTAGGTTTTTGCGTCGCATTAACATTTCTCCTATGATTCGTACTTGGATTTTATCATTTGCGAACGTCGAGTCATTCTTCTACATTCTTCATTTATCTCGCTCTCAAATTTGGTCTTGTCGACAACAATCTTCAATCATGATTTTAATCGATCTTATTGCATCAATGTGCATGCTCATTTGTCATTATTTTGGACATCGTCAATCCTAATTAGGGTTTTGTCCTCCTATCAATCTTGCGATTGATTTTTCATCGATCGTTGTCCTCTTATCAATCTTGTCGATTTATTATCAATCCTTCAATCTTGTCGATTAACAATCGATTTGTCATCGGTTGTTGTCATGTTCGATCTTGTCATTTTGCGATTGATTTGTCATCAATCGTGGTCATTTTCAATCCTGTAGTCTTGCAATCTATTTTGTCATCAATTCTTGTCCTCTTGTCAATTTTGTCATTTTGCGATCGATTTGTCATCGATCGTTGTTTGTCTCAATTATGTCAATTTGGATCAATTAGTCATTGTTCCTCGTCAATTGGCGCATTTTATCAATCAAATCATTTATCACATTGGTCATTTATCAATCCAAAATCAAATCGAATCGATATCAATTATCCTTTGTCAAGACCTAATTGTCATTCTCGCATTGCTAATTCATCTTTTAGGGTTTCATGATTTCATCATTTAACCTTGTGTGTCATTTCTTCCTTTAGGATTAATAAATTGTTTATTTATCCTAAGTCTTCTCATTGCAATTAAATGTTCATTTAATTGGCTAATTATTCCTCTTTGTGAATTAATTAATAAATGACAAATTATTAATTAATTTACCTAATTTCTAAATTTCTATCAATTTCTTAATTCCTAAATTCTTAATTCTCTAATTTCCTAATTTTCTAATTCCTAATTTCAAATTCCTCCTATTTCTCTCCTAAATTCATGGAAATGACATGACAATTTGTCATAGATTTGTCATAATTGACAATCAATCAATTTTGACATAGAAGTTGTCATAATTTGTCATAAATCATCAATCAACAAATTTTGCATAGAAGGTGCATAATTTGTCATAAATTTGTCATAATTGACATAATTGATTTGCAATTTCCATTTGAATTGAATCATGCTAATCTTGTCATCTCTCCAATTCTTCTATAAATTGGATGATCTTCATCAATCAAAGCTAATTGGTAATCAGACTATTGAATTTCTAGTCAATCACGCTTCGAGTACTCTTGATCAATAATCTTGTCTACTTGCTTTCAATTATGTGTGTGCACTTGAAGGTGAGATCTACAACAAAACTATTTGGAGAAGAAAGAAGAACAATGGAGCCGCATGAAGGAAGCATTTGGATTTACCTCTGGTTTGCATAATCTTTTTGAATGTTTTATCTTTATGTCTCTATTGAATGCGTTTAGGATAGATCATTGCAATTGAGCTTTTGTGATTGAGCTAATGACTAGTTTTTATTTTGTTTGTGATGATTTCCGAATTCCTAACGTACAACTATCACATCCTGTTTTTGTTTTGGGAAAACCTACCACAAAATCCATATTGATGCAATCCCAAGGCCTAGAAGGTATGGGAAGAGGCTGATACAAACCAGCATTCATGCTAGTACCCTTGGCTTTCTAACATACCATGCATTGCTCAACATATTTCCTGACATCTGCCTGCATCTTAGGCCAAAAATGGTGCCTCTGAACCAATTCCAAAGTCTTATTAAGACCAAAGTGACCACTCAAGCAACCATTGTGCTTTTCCTGTATCAGATTCTCCCTCATTGAACCTTTTGGCACACACAGCTGTCCACCCCTAAATAACAATCCATTCTACAAAGTATAGTCAGCATATTCACTATGAAAAGTATTCTGAAAATCTTGACAAACTTTGTAAATATCAGTAAAATCAGAATCATGTGGATATAAATCCTTAAAACATTCTATACCAATACTTCTAATCTGAATTTCTTGAACAGTAAGTAACCTTCTACTCAATGCATCGGCTACTTTATTGCACTGTCCTTTCTTATGCTTCAAAGTAAAGGTATATGCTTGTAAAGACTCTACCCATTTAACATGTCTCTGACTAAGCTTATCTTGTGAATTGAGAAAACTAAGTGTCTGGTTGTCAGTGTAAACCACAAATTATTTAGGAAGAAGGTAATGCCTCCATTTCCTAAGTGCCTGAACCAAAGCATACATTTCAAGATCATATGAAGAATATTTCTTCTTAGCATCATTAAGCTTTTCACTGAAAAATGCAACAGGTCTATTATCCTGACTCAAAACAGCACCAATAGCAATATTACTTGCATCACACTCTAAGGTAAACAATTTGTCAAAACTAGGTAGGATCAACACTGGTTGAGTAGCAACTTTGACTTTCAGCAATTCAAATCCCTTGTTGGCTGCTTCTATCCACTGAAATTTCACTTTCACACCACCCTTAATGGTTTCCAACATAGGTGTACATATTTCACTGAAACCTCTGATAAATTTCCTATAAAATTGAGCAAGTCCATGAAAACTCCTAACATCACTAGCATTCTTAGGGGTTGGCCAATTAACTATGGCTTCTACCTTATCTGGATCCATCTTCAAATTACCCCCTGAAACAACAAAACCCAAATAGACCAGCTCTTGCTTAAGGAAATCACATTTTTCTAGGTTGATAGTAAGTTGTTCATCATTCAATCTTTGTAAGACAATCTGCAAATGTTGGAGGTGTTCTTCCTTGGTTTGACTGAAAATTAGGATGTCATCAAGGTACACAACTACAAACCTGCCTATGAAGTCATGTAACACCTCATTCATCAATCTCATAAATGTACTGGGTGCATTTGTTAACCCAAATGGCATGACTAGCCATTCATAAAACCCCTCATTTGTCTTGAAAGCTATTTTCCATTCATCTCCCTCTTTGATGCGGATTTGATGATAACCACTTCTTAGGTCTATCTTACTGAAATATTTTGCTCCCCCTAAACAATCCATAAGATCTTCTATCCTAGGAATGGGGAATCTATACCTGATTGTGATCCTGTTTATTGTTCTTGAATCTGTACAAAGTCTCCAAGCCCCACCTTTCTTAGGTGCTAACATTGTGGGTACTGCACATGGACTAATACTTTTTCTAATCATTCCTTGGTCTAATAGCTCTTGGATTTGTCTTGCCACTTCCTGATTTTGTTTAGGTGTCATTTTGTAAGCAGCTTTGTTTGGTAAGGATGCACCTGGGATGAAATCTATCTGGTGGCTAATGGCTCTCTGAGGAGGTAGAGAGGTTGGTTGACCATCATTAACAATTGACTTAAACTGATCTAGAAGTTGTTGCACCTCATTTGGGATTTCTATCTTCTTTTCTTTCTTTTCATCAACTGGTTTAGTTACTAATGCAAAACCTATGCCATCACCTTCTTTTAGGGTATGAATGAACTCCTTTTCACCAACTAACAAAATGTTGGAAACTTTTGGTTTGCTGCCCTCACTCTCTTCATTAAGGGACTGAATTTTATAGTTGATACCATTCTTGAAAAATGAGTATGAGTTCTTTTCTCCATCATATTGTGCTTTCCTGTCAAATTGCCATGGTCTTCCTAAAAGCAAATGACAAGCATCCATAGGTAGTATATCACCCAAAATCTTATCTTGGTACTCACCTATGTTAAACTCTACCCATGTTTGTTCACTCACCAATACATTCTGCCCTTTTTCCAACCATGTGACCTTGTAGGGCTCATTGTGTTGTATTCTAGGTAGATGAAGTTTTGTAGCAGCTTCTTCTGATATGATGTTATCAGTTGATCCTGAGTCAATGATAACTTTGCACACCTTTCCTTGGATCTTACATTTGATCCTGAAAAGAGCTTTCCTTTGAGACATATCTTTCTGGGATGGCTCTTCAATGAGGGTCCTCCTGATCATGAGGTTTTCCCCTTCTTATGATGGTAGACACCTTTGATTTGGTGTGGTTTCCTCTTGCACAAAATGGACTCTCTTATCACCTCCTTGAGATGAGCTTGGCTTTTCTGGGCATCTATATGCTAGATGGCCTAGTTTCTGACAGTTGTAACACTTCATGGTGGAGAAGTATGAACCTCTTCTAGGTCCATTAGATCTACCCCTTCCTGGGTTGCCTGATCCCCTACCCCTATAGTTGGGTCTGCTCTGAGAATCCCCGCTTTGCTCAATAAGCTTAGAATCTCCCTGGGACCTATGATCTGTGTACCTTCCCCCAAAACTGCCTCTATGACTGCCTCTGTTTCCTCTGCCTCTGCCTCTACCATTATGTTCTTGTTTCTTCTTGTTTCTCTCTTCTACCTTCAATGCTAATTGATAACACTTATATAATGTGTTGGGACACCATAGGCTTAACTCTTCCTGAATATTCCATCTTAACCCATTGAGATACCTAGCTACTCTGACATTTTCATCTTCTTGTACCTTAGATCTAAGGCTTAGTTTTTGGAATTCTTCAGTGTAACTACTGACATCTAGGTCTTTCTGTTTCAAGTTTTGTCTCTTCCTATGCAACTGGATTTCATAATCTTCAGGAATGTAGGTGTCTTTGATCTTAGTTACCATTGTCTTCCAGGTGGTTATGGGTTTCTTTCCCTCTTTCACCCTTTCCTTTTGGATAAATTTCCACCAAGTTAAGGCTGCCCCTCTCATTCTGGATTTGGCTACCTTCACTTTCTATGCTTCAATAATGCCATCACATTCAAAGTGATTCTCTAGACCCTCTATCCACTCCATTAGTGCTTCTGGTTCCATCTTACCACTAAAAAGGGACACTCCATCTAGGGCCTTTCCAGTCAAAGCTTTCAAAGCTTGTAAAAAGGTTTCTTGTTCTTTATCCAAGATTGGATCTGGTTCTGGGACTTCTTCCTCTAAGGTTTCCTTCTTATCTTTAGCATTTTCTACTCTCTCACTGACTTCTTTGGTCTTGACTTCTACTTGGTTCAACTTTCTTCCAAGTTGTTGTAATCTTTCCCTAAGGAGTTTATTTTCTTCACCGTGATCCTCCATCCTCTTTGTTAACTCTGCATTGGTCACCATGTTGTCGGTGTTGTCTCCCACTGACTCACTACCAGACATATGCTAATCTCTCAACCCAAATCTGAATTGGCTCTGATACCACTATGATGAGGAGGGATGATAGAAGGTTAGTCTTCTTTTGAGGTTGGTGGGCTTTGTTCTCAATGTACTTCCCAAATCAATCCCTAGGCACAAATGGGATTCTTCTAAACCTTTCTCCTATCTCCTCCTCTCTATTCAACACTGCTTGCACCCTATTGTATTGGACATCACTCCTCCTTACCTTCCATGCTAAGGCATTCAAGTCTGAAATGAGATCCTCTTGTGTGTCACCAAAAATGAACAAGTTTGGTTGTCCAACTGGCTGAATCTCCTCTCTTCCAGGAATGGGCAACTGTTGGAGAACCATGGTTTACCTAACCTTGTTTGCACCTTTGAGGATTTCAATCATATTAATGTGTTGACTGAGCATCTAAACAGGTCTGCAAAGTGTGATGACTGTCCTTCACCTTTCAAGAATGAAAATTTCCAAGTTGGGTGCAAAGAACGTTGTTTTACTCAAGGCAACTTCTAGGTTCAAATGGTCATTTTGATCAAATGACTTAGTGAAATGCTGAGGAGCTTGTAGTAGGGTGTCTCAGGTCTTAAATTATTAGTTTTGATGATTTGAAACCATCACTTACTCCTCATTCCTTACCGATTTCATGAAATTGTCAAATTTGCTCCAAAAAGGCTACTAGAATTAGCCCTAGTTTTTAGTGAAATTTGTTCACCCTGCTCAATCTGTTATACTTCATGGAAAACCCTTGGAGATGTGGTCTATTGATGATGAAGACTCAAGTATTTTTGCTATGGCAAGTACTGTACAGACTGTTTGAGTGCTATCCCACAAAAATAGGCACTTTTCAAGGGTTTTTAAGAGTTTTGGTGAGGGTTTGCAAATTAAAGGTTTCCTCCATGATGCTAGACCCAAGTTAAATGTTCAAACCTTGCTTTAACATATGCCAAACACTTCCAAAGATTCAAAAATTATCTTAGACTACTGTCATTATATCAAACAAGTGTCATACTGCTGCCCTTACACAGAAATAACAGTCTAGATGACTGGGACAGCAACGTTTTTAAGATTTTGCATACACTTTGATCATTGATAAACCAAATAGAATGAAATTATGTCAATAAGGGATGCAAAAATGGTTTGACATCAGTTGGAACACCTTGCATAGCAAATAAGAAAGGATTTTATAACTGTTGTTCATACAGAGTCAACACTGCATTTTTGACAGCAATAAGGTTAATGCAACTTCCTTTCTTTGTTTTGTTTGCTTCTTTACCCTGTCCCTGGCCTGCAAAAGGTGTTAATGGAAAGGAAAAAACAAATACATATAATCTCTTCAAAGATCTTTTAATTTGTACACTTGAAAGATGCCACAAGGCATGGCAGCATTATGAGACTATGACAGAAAATACACCTTTCTAGGATCCTTATTTAGGTCCTTTACAACCAAAATGTGTATCTTGCCTTCTTAACATTGAAGACATTTAAAAATAAATTCCATGATGCATAAACAAAGGAATCCATCATTCCATGTTGTCCTTGAGGGAGGTTGGCACTGAGGTTTTAACAGTGAAACAGTGACACACTATCTTTCAGTCTGTTTACACCTTTTCTTCTTGCATCCAACCAAGTCATGAGAGAGACAAGGATGGTAAAGTGCAATAATAACTCTTGCCAACTTAATTCTACTTCAAAATTTCAAAGTACAGTGCTATGAACAACAAAGTACCATTCAAACAAATCTAAGAATACCCAAGCCAAGTTGCTCACTCCACATACTTGCCATGGGTTTACAAACACCTATGCATTGTTAGAAAAGGAAAATGGATGTATGGTACAGTATGTACAGATCCAAAAAATTCCCTCAAAGCCATGGATGAAGAGACTTTGAAGAAATTAGTTGGACCATGAATGGTCTTCCATTGGAACCACAAAACAATGCCTTTCTCAAGAGCACTTCAAACAAAACTTGTTCCAAACCCCAAGAAAAGATCAGAGATCACTACTAAAACATAAAAGGAGATCACACTAATCAAAAATAGGTTTAGTACAGACTCATGGAGCCATGGTACGGACTGTACTCTAAAAAGTGCAGAAAACTAGTTAAAAACTCATAGAAAACAAGAGCAAAACAAGTATTTTTCTTGATTTTCCAAAATGAACAACCCATAAAATGATTGGAACATGGTTTTTATACATGTGCAAACTTATTGAAGCCCTTGTATGGACAGGTATAGGCTGGAACTAACCAAAACCACCAAAAACCACTTTTTTGACAACTTTTGACAACTTTTTGACAACTTTTTGTTGCTCAAAAATTGCATTTTGACTTCCGGTGACTTGGCACTCAAACCAATGACTCAACATCATTTAGAAACACTAAATAAAAATTCTCCAATGCCTTTCAAGGCTTTACAACATCAAAAATTCAAAAATGCTCATTTGGACCCAAAATTGACAATTTTTAGCCTACCGAGCAAAAAACCAAAAAAATCTTGGAAACTCACAAAATGAGTTCCAAACCTTATTACACCACAAAACAAACCTATTAAACCTACTAGAAGCATAAAAATAAACACACATGCCTAATTTGCAATAAAATGTTATACCTGCTAGGATTTGAGCATTCAGGTGCTCAGGTGCTCCTGCACCATCTATTGATCTTAGCTCCTGAATAGCAGCAACCCTTAATGCATAGACCGACAATAGGGATCTCAGGACTTTGCTTACCATAGTGGAGTCTTCTATTTTACCACCTGCACTCTTAATTTCTTCAACAACTATTTTGATTCTTATTCCATACTACTGAATGGTCTCATCTTCAACCATCCGCATATCTTCAAACTTCCCTCTCGGGCTTTCTTCCTTAGCTTATTTTACATGTTCATCACCACCATAGATATTTTCAAGAGCAGCCCATACCTCTTTGGGATTTACCTTGTCCTGAACATCAATAAACTCAATGGCAGATAGACTACTAATAAGGGCTTCCATGACTTGCCCATTTTCTTGTATTTCTCTCTTTTGGTCATCGATGAGAGTACCGGTAGGGACAACATAGATGTTCTCAACATAACTCCAGTGTTGAGCACTCATGCTTCTGATGAATATCTTCATCCTGTCTTTCCATATACTAAAATTTTTCCTGTTAAACTTTGGACCTTCCCTCTTCATCATTTGACTGGGATCTTTACCTCAAGTAGTTAAGCTTATAACACAGAGGACCTAGAGGATGCTCTGATACCAATTGATAACTCAATGATGAACGAAGAGTACCAAACTGGTACTGAGAGGGGGGGTGAATCAGTACAGACAAAATACAGACCTAAACCAGTTCAGTAGCAATTACTCTGAATGACTGGCAAACAGAGACACCGGTTTGAAACAGAGTGCAATCGGTAAAACTCAGAACAACTAAAACAATCATAAACCGGTTACTCATTGAGTTTTCCACTCAACTCAAAACTACACTACCATTTCACCCTTATGCATAAATAGGTAATCTATCATCATATCTTCACAATAGCTAGTTCAACATGTTTTATTGACAGGCATAAAACACAGAACCATCATATGCTTAATAGGCAATAACAAAGCATCACAAGATAAAAGCATCACATATGACACACATATTTTTCACATGGAAACCCAACTGGGAAAAACCACGATGGGGATGAATACCCACAAGCTTGTTGTTGAACTCTTTGGAAGTCTGCTCTATTAGAAGCCTTGTCCAATTAAAGACATTACAAAAGGTTCTGCTAGGAACCGATCCTGTTAGAGATCACCCGGTTAAGGGATGGCTACAATACCCGGTTAAGGGTTAAACCCTGTTAAGGGTACCTTGTTAGAGGATTTCAAGAACTCAATACCTAAAGGATTTCCAGAGCTCTCTAGCTTTCTAGATCTCAATAACTTTGAGTTACCCTGTTAAGGGATTTATAGCAAGTCGGTTAAGGCTACCTTGTTAGGGGATTTTCCAACTGTTGAGGTGGCTAGAGATCAATAGGTATTACAATGATTTGGTAATAGCACTCAATGCCAATGCAGATCCTCTTAAGCTCCTCTTCACCTTCTGCACTTACACTCTATAGGTATCACTTCTCTCCTCTGGTTTGGCAAGGATCTCATATCCCTTCTCTTGGATACTCACACATAGCTTTTGCCAACAACCTCTGAAAGAATTACAACATCGACCTTATAGGACAACAGATAGGTCGGTTGCATAAACCCTAAACCCTAGACCTGTCAGGTTAAGGAATTCAAACAGTTCAATCCTAACCATTGATCATACTGTATTAAATGCAGTAGATCTTGAATAAATCTCAAGACATTCTCCATCATTCATTATCCACCGATTTCATGGCGGCTGATAATCCATCACACGTTTTCACCATTTACAAACTTTGCACATTCCCGAGGTAGATAGGGATAGTCTTCTTCATGCAAGATCCTTCATGCACACAAGGCTGATGTGGCAACACAATCTATTCTTTGTTATACTGCTTACTCATCATACAAAGATCATCGGTTGAGCTATACAGGCTTGAAGCACTTCAACCGGAAACCCTGAAGTTGAGACTACCAACCGGTAGTCATACAATGCTTCCATGTGCCGGTTCCCATAGCCATATGCCAGTTCAACTTGAAGAAGAATACCGCTTCACTTTGGCACAAATGTCGGTTCATAGTGTTATACTGGCTCTCACATATGCTGGTTCATACCTCTTCAACATATTGAAATCAATGACAACATACAATGTCATTATGTCCACATACCGGTTCACATAATGCGAACAAACGCTTGTCACTGTCATTCCTACCCTTACCGGTTGCATTCTATTTCAGACCGGTGTTACTGTTTGCCAGACATTTGCAGTGTTTGTAGTCAAACCGGCTCAAGAGAAAATATCGTGACTGTACTGATATCATTGAGTTATCAATTGGTATCAGAGTGTCCTCCAGGTCCTCTGTGTTGTAAGCTTAACCACTTGAGGGAAAGATCCTATTGTAATGATGAAGAGAGAAGGTCCAAAGTTCAATAGAGATAACTTCAAAATTTGGAAGGACAAAATGAAGATTTACAGCAGAAGCATGGGTGCTCAACACTGGAGCTATGTTGAGAATGTTTTTGTTATTCCTACCGACACTCTCACCAATGATCAAAAGAGAGAAATATAGGAGAATGGGCAAGTCATGGAGGCCCTAATCAGCAACTTATCTGACATTGAGTTTATTGATGTCTAGGATAAAGATAATCCCAAAGAAGTATGGGACACTCTTGAGAATATCTATGGCGGTGATGAGCATGTAAAACAAGCTAAGGAAGAAAGCCTTAGAGGGAAGTTTGAAGACATGCAAATGGTTGAAGGTGAAACCATTCAACAGTATGGAATAAGGATCAAAACTATTGTTGGAGATATCAAGAGCACAGGTGGTAAAATGGAAGATTCCACTGTGGTAAGCAAAGTTCTAAGATCCTAATTATTGGTCTATGCAATAAGGGTTGCTGCTAGTCAAGAGTTGAGATCAATAGACAAGACTAAGGTATCCCTAGACTCCATCATTGCAAAGTTGATAGCCCATGAGCTAAATAGTTTTGATTGTAGTGTACAAAAGACTGAATAAGCTTTTAGAGCCTCTGCTGTACCATCCAGAAAAGGAAAAGAAGCAAGCACCAGTGGCGAACCAAGATAGAGTAGAGAATTGGATGATGAGGAGATCCTGACTAAATTCGAAACTCTTCTTGCCAGGAAACTTCCTAAAGGAATCGGTAAATACAGAGGTAAGCTCCCTTTGAAATGCTTTTCTTGTAATTGGATAGGACATATTGCTATAAACTTTCCTAATGGTGACAACAAGGACAAACCAGAGAGGTTCAAGAAATTCAAAGGAGGAAACCAGAGAAACCATTTTGTTGCAGTTGATGAAGGTGTCATAGATGAGGAATCAGAAGATGAAGAGAATGAAGATATTGTGTTTGTTGTAGTAAAGGAAGATGTGTTAGACAAGAAGGCTCTTGTCTCCTGCTTTGATAATTTCAATGAGTGGATTATTGATAGTGGCTGTTCTCACCATATGACTGGTGACCAGAGAAAGTTTCTATCCTTGGAAGAATATGATGGTGGTGTGGTTTGTTTTGGTAATGATGCACCATGTATGGTTAAAGGAAGAGGGTCCATCTCTCTGAATGCAAAGAGCAATGCTGACAATGTGTATTGGGTGGAAGGTCTCAGACACAATCTATTGAGTGTTGCCCAGCTGAATGACAGTGGACTCACTCTGGAATTCAAAAATGGAGCGTGCAAAATCAAAGGAAAGAATGGTGAATTGATGGCCACCGGTATGCAAACCAAAGGTAACCTATTTCAACTAAATGCAAATATAAGTACATGTCTTATGGCTAAATTTGATGATAGCTAGATATGGCATAGGAGACTCTACCATGTAAACTTTGATAACATTGTGAAGGCCAGTAAGACCAAGGCAGATAGAGGATTGTTGGTATTGAGCAAACCGGAAAATCCTTTGTGCAAAGAATGTCAATTGGGGAAAATGTCTTCCTCAACTTTCAAAGGTAAATCTTTCACAGCAGACAATTTACTTGATCTTGTGCATACTGATTTGTGTGGTCCTATGAAAACTAGGAGTGTGCAAGGAGATAGGTATTTTATGATTCTTACAGATGATTGCTCAAGAATGATGTGGGTCACATTCTTGAAGGACAAGTTTGAAGTCTTTGGAAAGTTTAAATCTTTCAGAGCATTGGTAGAAAAAGAAAGTGGTAGAAGAATCAAATGCCTTAGAACTGATCAAGGAGGGGAATTCACTTCCAATGAATTCAACAAATATTGTGAAGAGAATGGTATCAAGAGGCAACTGTATGCCCCCCGGACTCCACAGTAGAATGGCTTAGCAAAGAGGAACAACTGGACTGTGGTTGAAGTAGCTAGAACTATGTTGATCCAAGGAAAAGTTGCTCACACCTTTTGGAGAGAAGCAGTGAGCACTGCAGTATACACAATGAACTGGGTACTCATCAAGAAAGGAAAGGATAAGACTCCTTATGAGTATTGGACTGGTAAGACACCAGTGGTAGGCTACTTTAGAATGTTTGGTAGTTGATGTTATATCAAGAGAAGTAAACATCAGAGCAAGTTCGATGCAAAATGTGATGAAGGAATATTCGTAGGATATTCCACCAAGAGCAAAGCTCTCAAATGTTTCAACAATAGGACTCAGAGAATTGTTGAAAGCATCAATGTTAGAGTTGATGAAAATCCTGGAAAACCTGAGGAAACCGGCAGTAAGAAAGTAAGAGATGAACCGGTAGTAACCTTCTGGGAACTAGTTGCTAATCAACCAAGTACCAGTAATAGTGTTCCTACACCGGTAGATGCTGATGCCGATGAAGATGAGAATGAAGAAGAAAAGCAGGAGGAATCAGTCAAGAGCATTCCTCAATATGTCAAACTGAATCATGATCCAAAGCAGATCATAGGAGATAAGGATGCAAGAATCCTTACAAGAAGAAAGGTCAGAGAAAATTCTTGTATGATCTATGAATTTGAACCTAAATCATTCAAAGAGGCACACAAAGATGAAGACTGGATCAAGGCAATGGAGGAGGAACTTGACCAGATAGAGAAGAATGGTACATGGTCTTTGGTACCCAGACCAGAGCATAAAAATGTCATTGGAACCAAATGGGTTCTTAGAAACAAGCTGAATGAGGATGGCACAGTGGTAAGGAACAAAGCCAGACTAGTATGTAAAGGATATGCTCAAGAAGGAGAAGACTATGGAGAAACCTTTTCTCCAGTAGCAATATTGGAAGGAGTTCGTATGCTTCTTGCATATGTAGCTTTTAAAGGATTCAAGGTATACCAAATGGATGTAAAATCTGCATTCCTAAATGGAATACTCGAAGAGGAGGTGTATATAGAGCAACCAGATGGGTTTGCCCCATCAAAAGACAGTGACATGGTGTGTAGGTTACATAAAGCCTTATATAGACTGAAGCAGGCACCTAGAGCATGGTATGAACGTTTGCACTCCCATCTTGTGAAGATCAGATTTGAAAGAACAAGTGAAGATAGAAATATCTACTTGAAATCAGAAGGAAATCATATTCTGATCTGTGAAGTATTTGTTGATGACATCATCTTTGGAGGAGATGGCAAGATGAGTCATGAATTTGCTGATGAGATGAAAAAGGAGTTTGAAATCTCACTCATAGGGGAGATTAAGTTCTTCATTAGACTACAGATTCAACAAATGAAAGATGGAATCTTTATTACTCAGTCCAAGTATGTCAAAGAGGTGTTGAAGACCTTTGGCATGGAAGATAGTAAACCGGTTGGTACACCAATGGTGATTGGTTGTAAGCTATCAAAAGAAGATGACTCAGTGGTGGTAAATGAGAAGGATTACCGATCAATGATTGGTAAGTTGCATTATGTAGTGCATAGCAGACTGAACATTACACATGCAGTGGGTATTATTGCTCGGTTTCAGCAAAGCCCTAGAGAATCCCACTTGGTAGTGTAGACACCCAAAATTGTCCAGTCTAATTAAATAAATATTTTATTTATTTAATTATCTTTAGCCTAATTCTTCTATTAATTAAATAAATCTTTATTTATTTAATTAATTCATTTATCCTCTTCTAGCCTTATTTCTTATTTAAATAAATACATTTATTTATTTAAATTATCCTTTTCCTAAATTAAATAAATATCTTATTTATTTAATTTGATCCCACTTCTTCTATTAATTAAATAAATCTTTATTTATTTAATTAATTCATTAACCTTTTCTACCCATGACACATGTCATTCATCTCTTAATTCATACACTACCTACCCCTTTCATTATTTTATTATTTCTTTTACCTACCCTCTAATCATAGCCGACCTTTTACACCTCTCAATCTTATCCCTCCATTTCATATAGTGTCTTCTATATAAGAGGATACTTCCTTCATTATCAATCCTAATCAATCATTCTACTCAACTATGCATTCAACCCCCGTTGACTACTTGACTACACTACGCTTTTGAACATAGGCGATCCTACTTGCAACCACATTTCGTTCTTTGTTGAGCTCTTGTGCACATAAAATCTGAGAGAAAATATATCAAGCAAGATCAATGGAGATAGGAAGAATGGAGATCCAAACCCTATTGGACATGTGATGGTATAATCTTTGTGATTTCATTTGATTTGCATTGTCTTAGGTAATCTTCATATGTTATGGTGGATCTTGTTGTTGTTAGGCTAGGGTTTTGTGGTTGAATTCATTTAGCCTTTCAATATCGTTATTATTGTTATCCATTTTCACCATATACATTTTGGCACACCCGGTGGGACATGTATTTTTGTTAGATTTGTGTTTTTTTGCAGATTTTTCTAACCCTATATTGTTGTTTTGTAAAACAATTTGGAGAATAATCTTGTGCAGCTAGGGTTTTGGACACAAAATCAAGATCTTGGAGAGATTTGATGATCTCTCACAAACGGCTTGGAAATTTTGCACCAAATTTTTTTTGCAAGTTGAAGAAAGTATTAGGAGCTCTCAATCCAAAATTCAAAATTTTTGGAGCATATTTTCATTTTCTATGAATTGTTTATGACTTTTCATAAAAAATTAATTTTGAGAGCAAATGAGAGAATTTTTTGGATTTTCTTACATTTTTGGAAATATCTCATAATTATACATAGGATCTGTTGTTTGTGATTTTAATTTTGATGCAAAATATTTCCCTAAAAATCGGATCTTTAAAAATTAGGGTTTTTCCTTATTTTGATCAGATCTCACAAATGAATTCTATATTTGGCATCAAATTATTTGTGTAGGTCAGGAAAAGTATCAGACAAATTCAGTAAAAATTTCAGATTTTTTGGATCGATTTTGCATTTTATATGAATTTTTTATGAGTTTTCATACAAAATTAAATTTTGAGAGCAAATTAGCGAATTTTTTGGATTTTCTTACATTTTTGGAAATATATTAGAATTATACATAGGATCTATTATTTTTTATTTTAAATTTGTTGCAAAATCATTCCTTAAAAATCAAATCTTTGAAAATTAGGGTTTTGCATTATTTTACTCATATCTCACAAACTGCTTGGATTTGTTGCAGAAATTATTTTATGCAGGTTTGGAAGACCATCAGGACTCTCCACTAAAAATTTCAGATTTTTTGGATTGATTTTTCATTTTATATGAATTTTTTTATGATTTTTCATAAAAAATTAATTTTTGGAGCAAATTAGCAAATTTTTTGGATTTTCTTACATTTCTGGAAATCTCTTGAAATTTTATAGGTGGTCTTTTTTTATGATGAATCAAATCTTTGAATTGGTCAACAAAATGCATTGTTGAAGGCCCGTATTTCACAAAGTCTTTTGGATCTAAAATTTACCTAACTGGTGTGCTTGGAGGAAGGGGTGATTATTTCAAACAATCCAAACCACTAATAAATCTTTGTTGCAGGTCCTTGGCAAGGGTTTTTGGATTTTTATTGTGTGCCTTGTTTTCATAGACTAGCAAACACTTCAATTGGTGTACTAAAATTGAATCATTATCTTTTGTGTCTTGAGCAATAGGCTCTTTTTGTTTAATCTTTAGAGAGCCTGTCTTCCCATGTGGTCATTAGGACTACTAGTGAGAAGAGAATGACCTAAGTGGTAGCAAGGAAAACTCACCTCTTCTGAACCACTATAAACAACTGTATTCACGGTGAAAACTATGGATAACGTGTGCTGATTAGTTCATACCGACACTATGTCTCCCCATAAACCTGTTTGATCAAATTTATTTGATCAGTTGTATGACATAACCCCTACCGGCTGGGAGCCTTCTATATTTACAGAGCTGAAAGTGCCGCATATATGGCCACACGAGCAGATGCCATTACTAGCACCTTTTTTTTTTAGAAGCCAAAATCCTTCTAGTTGTTGAGGCAGGAGGTCGGACCTCTGGTAGCGGCCCACACACATACGGTTCTTAGTAGAGATACAAAGTTCACCATGGGGAGTTTTCATGGGGATTGATGCTTGGCTAACCCAAGAAGTGAGTGCCAAGGGTGGAGCCAGTGAGGTCAAGCATCTAAGTATCCGCTTTGAATAGCGTAGCCTCGGGGGTAAAACCTCATGTGGGATCAACAACTATTGTCTTGGCCAGCCATAAGAATTGTGCTTGACTTATTTTAAACATTCAAAACATTCAAGACCAAACAACAAAACATTGTGTCTTTTGTGTCTTCAAGTGTATGCAAAACATTTTTACATCAAACAACACACTTTTCTTGGAGTCATTTTGAGTCTAAACAATTGCAAACATTGAGTCCTCATCAACATTGTGTCCTCTTGTCATGAAAAATAGTCAAACATTTAGATTTGGTCACAACCAACAACTTCACAAATTGGAAAAATTTTATAGTCCAGCAAACAAGAGCAATCAGTTTCGGAATTCTTGAGCTTCCTAGGTTGTTTCTCCAGGTTTTCATCTAGCATTCAACTTGTCTTTGGGTCTCACAAAGTCCATCATTGCTTTACATCTTGCATTAAATTTACATTTATCTAAACTTGAGTCAAAAGGTCACTTGCTTGTCCTCATCATACTTTGTCAACACACTACATACAACAACATTTTGCTAAATGGTCCCTCATCAAGGTCTATCACCTTTGGGTCTCATTTGGTCTTACTTAGAGTCAAGGTCAACTTACCTCATCAAGAGAAACTATCCTCTCTTTGGAAGTCACACCTACTCTACTACATACATACTTGGTCTTACACTTTGGACATTGCAAGTACACCTCAGATTCATTTACATTCCATCCAACTCTTGGTCTTCCATACTTTTTTCATTTTCATCTAGTCTCACACATCTCGGTCAATACCTAGTTCATGGTTGAAACCCATCTTCAAAAATCTAGGAGAGAAACTAAAGAGGCTCAAGAGTCCGCAAACATGAGTTCCTATGAGTATGACAATGATATCTTTTTCAATTCTGATCATACTACATTACCTGACATGGATGCCTATAGAAACATTCCAAATGTTGATAACATGGACACTACAAACAACAATGATACACACAATGACAATATGGACAACTTTTCTATACATTCAGTAGAAGTGGAAGACACCATTATGAATCCTCATTTTAATCGATTGGTTGAGGAAATAACGAGGAGGGATAGACAATACTTCCTACAAGTGATGGCACAAAGTGGAGCCAAGATACCTCATGATTTTGACATGTCTCAAATAATGGAAAATCAACCTTTGCAACAACCTCACTCCAACATGGATCAAAGGAGGCCTAATAGTGGAGGCAATAGAAGACCACATCTTGTGCCTGAATCACCATCATCTTTGTTTTAAAAACCAAAGGTCCCACATACACATGGTCAAGCATATGATACTCACCTTTGCAGACCATTATGGAAGTCTTATGCAGAGAAATATGCTCAATCACATATCAATGCTAAGGATCAACCACCAAAGCAATTGGATATTCAAAGGCATGCTCAAAATTTGGACACAAGGAAACCCCGTGTCAAATTTGGGGGCAACACATTAGAAGATGACATGCCTGTAGAGTATGGTATACATGGACAAAATAGATATTTCGTTCCTCAACATGAATCTATACCAAGTGGTCCATATATGTAGCATCACTATAGACCTCCTCCATATGAACATGTGTATGATCAATATAATCCATATATGCAACATGCTCCTCCTCCAATTGGTGCCTCAAGCATAGGGTATGGTCCAAGATGTTGATCTCCACCTAAGAGCAATTTGGAGCAACAAATCAGGGACTTACAAAAGAAAATGGAGGACATAAATACACCGAAGCCAACATACACAATGAGAGACATATGTCCTTATCCATTTGACAAGAGAATTCCAATGCCTCCTTTTCCTACATACTTTGTGACACCTAAGTTTGATAAGTATAGAGGAAAAGGGGATCCTAAGGCACACATAAGACAATTTTTCACAGCTTGCATTGAGGTAGTAGCAGAAGAGACATATTTGATGAGATTATTCCCACAGAGCCTAGGCGATCAAGCTATGGAATGGTTCTCCCAACTTCCACCTAGAATTAAGTCATGGGGTGACTTAGCAAAGGCATTTATTCAACATTTATCCTACAACATAGAGATAGACATATCAGTCACTACTTTGTGCAACACCAAGCAAAAAGATGGAGTGTCTTTTTCATCATTTTTACAAAGATGGAGGAATCTAGCTAGTAGATGCTCTTGTGAAATTCCACAAAAACAAATGGTAGAGATGTTCACCCAAAATGTTAACAAAGACATTGGCTATGATCTAAGGAAAGCTTGTTTTTCCACCTTCAAGGACGTCATTGAAAAAGGCTTAGCGATAGAAAAGGTCCTAATTGAACAAGGAGTCATTAAGATATTCAAGGAAAACAAAGATGACTTTAAAGGAAAAGACAAGCGAAGATTTTGGAATAAAAACAAGAACACAGTCAATGATGGTGTTGTTGATGCCAATACAGTGCGACCCAAATTCATTTTTTTCGGATCAAATCAGGTGAATACTCAAACAACTTCTAAATCATGAAGGAAGTACACTCCATTGGGAGAACCACTTGAGTCAGTTTTCAAAAAGCTAGTGGCAAACAAGGTAATCACTATTCCAGATTTTCCTCCATATGAACCAAAGGTTAAACCAAATTGGTGGAATGATGATGAATATTGTGAATTTCATAAGAGCAAGGGTCATAAGACAAGAAATTGCCATCAACTAAAGAACATCATACAAGATCTCTTTGATAGGGGTGACATTGAGATTGAAGGGCACTCATCCAATCAAGAACATGAAATGTTTAAGGAACCATTCCCAAAACATGACAAAGGAAAAGCTAAAGTCACAGATGATCAAACCAACTATACCAGAGCATCTTATAACTATGATTCAACTATCAATCACATCTCGATGGACAATTATGTCTCTACCATTATCATCAAGGACAAAATGCCTGAGAATTCTACCCAGAGACACAAGATTGTCCTAAAAGGCATTGGATCTTCTTTCGAACCTACCTCTGAATGTAATGTTACAACTCATCGAGGTAAATTCACTTTGCAAGGTGCTCCAGCTAAAAACACTGCTTCCTCATCAACTAAGCCTGAGTATGACCTTGTAGAACAGTTAGGGAAGACACTTGCGCTAATCTCCATCCTTGAGCTCTTACGTATATCCCCTGCACATAAAGCCATTCTTGACAAAACTTTGAGAGACACTTCCGTCCCTACTGATCTGAACGTGGACCAATTTCAAGCCATGGTGGGATACCTTTCCATTCCACACTCCCTTACATTCACAGAAGCCGATGACGCCTCCATAAGTCAGCCACATAATGCACCTTTACACATTGAAGCCTTCATACACAAACATAGAATCAAATGAGTCCTGATAGATGGAGGAGCAGGTCTAAACATTTGTACATTGAGCACTATTAAACAATTGGGATATTCTGATAAAGCTGTGAATTCTACAAACAAAATTACCATCAAGTCATATGATGATGAAGAGCGTTCATCCAAAGGCACAGTCACCTTACCTCTCAGAGTTGGACCGATTACAAAGGATGTGGTTTGTCAAGTCCTTGATCTAGATCTCACATACAACATACTCTTGGGATGCCCATGGATTCATAAGATGAGCGTAGTCCCATCTACATATCATCGATGTATCAAGTTTCCACACAATGGAGTTGAAGTGACCGTCAAAGCTGATCCAAATCCATTCATATATTGCAACAATCTGTGACCTAGATCAGAAATAACAATTCCAGCCAATCGAGAGGCTATTCCTTCATCAGCATATGTGGATCCAGAATCCTTGAAAGCTTCTACATCAAAACAAGCAGAGATCAAAGAAAATTTCAAGATTAAAGACTTGGAATGTGGTGAGTATATTTTTCATGTTGATCAACTCTCACTATCTCCTAAGGTATTCAGTCAACAAGAACAATCTATAAATAATTTGCAAGGAATTGGGTACGAAGCACCTAGTGTTGTGGCTACTGAGTCTGAATGCAAATCTCCTCTAGTGGTGCAAGCATCTCTTGATATAAATAGTCCTAAGAATGGTTCCAGCAAAGAATCTATTAAGCATATCGCCAGCCCTCTTGAGAGCTCACATAGCTCTACCATTTCATCCACTCATTCCATTTCCACTCCACTTCTAGACTTGGATCAACAAGAATTAAAAAATCCCTTACTCATTGGGGATGAAAAATCAAGCTATGAAAAGAAAAAACTAAAAGTCAAAACTAAAGAAAAGTCCTTTAGTCCAAATCAAAATCAAAAGCTATTGGACTCTGCAAAAATCAAAGTCAAGGATAAAAATCCTATGAAGCAAAAAGAGAAAGAGTTGATCTCCCCTAATATCAAAATAACTAGGGGCAAAAGTTCTAAAATTTTAAGTCAAAAAACATACTTGTTGATCCTAAGTCTCCATCATGCTATCCTACTTTCACTTCTTTTCGCAATCATAAGCCTTCATCACTCATCTAATTGTTCCACAAATCCTTTTTTTTCTGGCGATACATCATGGACCTTTATTGGAGCTTCCTTGAGGGACTTTGTTATCAAGGATGTCCAAACTTCTTTAGGTGACATGCATATGGGCCTACGTAGTCCACACACTAGTAATTCTATCTCAGTTCCTTCATCAAGGAAGACAATCACTCGAGCTACACATCATTCAGTCAAGGAAAAATGCAGCTACAATCACAAAGTCAAGCCTCGCACATTTGAGGTAGGGGACTTAGTTCTCAGAGAAAATCCCAAAAATCAGCAAGACAGAGAGAAGAAGGGCAAGTTCGAACCAAATTGGCTTGGTCCTTACATCATTACAGCAGCATATGGATCTGAGGCATATTAGTTCTAAACTACAGAAGGTGAACCTTTGGAGGATCCTATCAACAGCATGCATCTTCGTAGGTTTTACACATAGCTCTTCAGAGTATCCTAATTCAAAAAATATAAAAAATATAAAATTATAAAACAAAAAAATTGTTACTTGGTAAAAACCTGACAAACAGGTGCCTTGTGATACACACAAAAAAAAAGAAAAACATTTCGTCCAACGGTGAAAACCACTTCGGTGGTGCCCTGGGCAAGTACCATGGTGAAAACTGGGTCACCAGCGCCATGTGTAGAAACATTTCTCCTCCCTCCTTCAGGATTCACTTTCATCCTTTCACTTTGCACACACTCACAACCTATTCGTTCATAATAAACTTACCCATTCCCATCATGGCTTGTTATTGATCTACCCAAGATTGGTTAGCCATTCATAATAAACCTCCCTTTTCACCTCCCTTTCCATCCATAATAAATTAGATCCTATCTGTGGCTAAGGAAAATCCTACGTCTAGTGATGGGTGTGGAACTGAGAACATCACATGTTTCAAGGAGTACAATTTCTTACAATTTCTTCAGTCTATCCGCGCACAATCCGCAATAAAGCAGTATTTGCATCGCCAATCCGCAATAAAGTTTCATCTTCTCCACAATAAAGTATCAGTTTCAGATGAGACACAGCAGCAATAATGGGCTTCAACAAATCAAATCTTTCAGCAGACTCAGACAACATATGGTTCCATGCTATCTATCCTTTTTGTGAAAGTAAACATTGTGACCACAATCAAATAAGACTTATACAAGTGATAAGAGACACTAAGCTTGAGGGCTACAGTGGATGTTGGTGTCGAGTCTTGGTTTTCTTTTGATTTTATCTTTTTGGTGACATGTCTTTTAGCTTTTCCAGGATGTCTCTGACTAGAGATTTTATCTCCAAGATGTCTTTGACTAGAAAGGCGAGGATGGGGTATTGTCACCTATTTTCTTTGCTATCTGTGGATTGTCTCTTAGTAATTCTATGACTTGTCCAAGGATATGAGGACACTGAGAGTCTAGTGTGAACTGGAGCATTCCTTGTTTGTGACTGTCTTATCTCCATGCAAATGGGTACAATGACTTTCTAGGTCGAACATATGCCTTGATTGTCATAACCTATTTTGCCATAATAAAGCTCAATGATGATAATGCACAAGAAGCTCTTTCACTTTCATATCTTCTACCTTCCATCCCCATTTCTTGATTGACCTCCATCATCCTTCTTGAGTTCGTATAGCTTGCTATCACATGACTGAGTATAATGACATGCCAAAAATATCCGCATTTCATGTAGTTTGCACCTGCATTACCACATATCTCATTTCATACATACATATAGATATCACAATTGCATCACATCCTGCACACAACACATGTTAGCACATTTTATATTCTCATCATGTAAATATTTATTTGCATTATCATATTCATTGGCATTTCATACATATACATTTGCATTTGCATAATATATTAAAAACATAAAAGAACAAAAATATTGCATTTCCTCATGTACATATTTGCATCCATTTCATAACCATCACATAGAAACATACATCATGAAACATCTCATCACATAGGTACACATGCATATAGCTGCCACAAAGATGAATCATCTCATATATATATAAAGTGTCATGATACAATGATGTCAAAATCATATGGCTACAATCACCCGCAGGTGTCTACATCACCATACAAAAATGGTACAATACTGATACTGTAGCGTCCTAAAATTGTGACACTTGCAATTTCGACTGCATTTCGGTCTTCACGATGGCGACATAACATGGAACCTAAATGGAGACCCCGAAACTTGTCCACGACACCAAAAACTGCATTTTCAAGCACCCTGGCCTGAACCTCCTTTGCACCCTGCTGTCCCGGGAGGTGGGACCAGAGCGCCCAGCACCCTGGTCCTTCAGGACCAGGGCGCCTAGCGCCCTGGTCCCCTAGGACCATGGCGCCCAGCGCCCTGGTCCCTGGCCCTATTTTGGGCCCTGTCTCCTATGGGACTTCGGGTCTTTTTAGTTTGCAAATTGGAAATTATCTTTCCTGGTCGGCCTAAGGTTGGGAAAATCAGTCTTTTAACCCTAATTGGCAAGTATATAAACTACATTTTCCTCTCCCATTTGGGTAAGGAGGTCATATGTGTACAAGCGTGGAAATTATACTCAAGCATTCAAGCATTCAAGCATTCCTTCAAGCAATTGATCATTTCAAGTCTCCATTCAAGGCTAAGTGTTGCATTCAAGACAAGGATTCAACCATTGAAGAGGAGATCACTTACAACATAGTACTACAACATACAACATACAACATCTATACCTTCGCACATAAGGATACAAACATCCTTACAACAAGGTATTAGTACTTGTTTTACATTACAGACATTTACATTTACAACATTGCTCATTTCTTGGTTAATTCCAAAACCGGGGTTTGACCTAAAGGCAAACCCCTAATCCCTAACCCCCCAATCGTCTTCGCTTTTCTATGTGTAGGTTGCAGGTACGCGGCTGAAATTGAAGATCTGGAATCCTTGTGCAGAGACAAACAGATCCCCCTTCGTTTCACGGATTTTTCGGAGGACCGTGGCGCTCGGGTGCCATCGTCCTGGCAACTTTCACTCAAATTTGCAGGACAGCGCTGTATCGACATTTTACTGCTAATTCCAGGTCTGCAGCTTCATACTGTATTCCTATCTCAGTTTATAAGCGAATCTTTCTCACTTTCTATGCATGCCTAGCTTAATTCTTCTATGCACATTCTTTACAAAAGAGGGTAGCCTTGCTGTCATAACCCTTGAAACTCATTTAGCATCCAATCTTGCATTGTGTGGGATTGGATCTTGTGGGTTTCAACCCCTCTTTTGAATGTAAAGTCTCCCAAGTGAAAACCATCAACCCTAGCGACCTCCCTTCTCTCTCCTTGGAGTTGGAAGAGGGGAGAGCAACTAGGGTTCGATCACGATTTTCCGCTTTACATTTTGGTGAACCCGACGTGAATCATCCTTTCTGATTATTCATGGTTAGATCTGAAAATTGGATTCCTTGATTACATTTCCATGTTGATCTTTTGCAAAATTTTAGAGGTTAATTGCATAAAAACCCTAAATTTTCTTTTTAGTAATTAAGCTTGTGAAATGTCTAAATGTTAATGCTTGTTTCAGATCTACCCTTCTATTACAAATTATCAATTCATATTTGTGCTTTAATTTTGAAAATTAAGTGGTTAAGTGTTAAAACCCTAATTTTTAAAACCCTCTTGATTCAACCTTTGTCCGACAATTTCACTGATCAAAACATTTCCAAATCAGCTGTAACTTTGGATTCCGCAATAAAATCATAATATCTTTCATCCCTGAAAATTTGGAAAAAAGTTGCGAGGACCGTGTGCACTCCGAGCGCCATCGTCCCCGACATTTTTTTCGAAATTTCGGGAGCGAGATCTTACTATATTTTTCTACTAAAATCCAGAATTTTGGCTAATTTTATCAATTTTAACACCTTCAAAATTACAGTCAAAGTTGGTCTAGCGATTGCTTGGATTAAGGCTTCTAATCATTCAAAAATTGTTGAAATTGAAATTTGTGTCAAAATTGTGTTTCTTACAGTCCTAAATCTGAAAAGTGTGTTATCATTCATTCGAAATTTCAATAATTTATTCAAATTTTTGCAATTTGTAACTTTTGAAGTTAAGTGCTTAATTACAACAACTTTGATTTCCGCTTTCAAAATCGAATTTTGCGTGAAATTGAATCAACCTTCAAATTTCGAAACTTGCATTGCTCTTAACATTCCCTCTAAAATCATAAAATTCAAAATTTCAATTTCCCTCTCTTTTTCAAAATTCAAATTTTGCATTTTTCGACAATCTTGGTAGGGTTCAATTTTGAGATTGCAACTTTAATTTGGCCTATCTACAGATCGTCAAATCACTCAATTTTTTCAGGTTAGCTGTAAAATCATCATAACTTTCATCCCTGCAAATTTCAAAAAAAGTTGCGAGGACCGTGTGCACTCCGAGCGCCACGGTCCCGGACATTTTTTTCGAAATTTCGGGAGATTGTTCTGATTGTATTTAACAGCTTAAATCTAGAAGATTGGCTGGCTTTACTGAAATTTTCTACCTCTAAAATTCAAAATCTTCTCTCTTTCTTTAGTGCATGAGTTTTACAACAGTAAGCCCTACTTACACTATTCCCGTTAGACGAAGCCTTAGAATTAAGTCCTTCCAAGGTTTAATTACTGAGGAGATGGAACCTAATTTGAATGGTCTTTTTAACAAGGACATGGGTAATTCCTCTAATCCTCTTAATGATGAAGAAGCTCTCCATGAGGTTTCTGTAGAACAACTTTCAAAATTGGATAACCAATTTGACGATTTTCGACAATGGATGTCTCAAGAATACCCTGATAGTCAAGCTCTTCCTTTAATTGAGGGTCTAAAATGTATGCTTCAAAGTGATAAGAATGGAATTGATATTTTGCGTGGTATTGCACACATTGTGGATTCGAATGTGATGCCTATGAAGAGTTGTGCTGAAAATTTGGGTTATACACAACCTCCTACTCAAGTCAATCATTCTATTCCTTTGATGACTTCTATTGCTAGCATACCTACCTTTACATCAAACATAATGGCTACTTCTACACAAGACATTCCTCCTGTGATCACCAGTCATGGGGGCAATCCTTCCTCTTCAATTAACCCTCTTCCTTCATTCAATCCGATTTCTTCATTCGTCCCTTCAATGAGTGTTCCTATTACATCTCCACAAATGAACATGATGCAAGGGGGCAATTCATTCAATCATTCCATTCCTCCTTGTAGTGTTCCTCCTGTCCAATCATCTCCTATGACTAATTATCATAGAGTCCCACCACCTTACTCTTTACCTTCTTTCAATAACATAACACCTCCATCTCAATCTAACACATCTAATATGAACTCTTCGACTGAAGCGACCATTAACAATCTTGCACAAACTGTCTCTTCTTTACAGCAACAAATTGCCTCTATGAATCAATCTAAGTTTAGTGTGCCCACATTTGATGTTGCGAGCCCACTTTCTCTTGACATTGTTCGAGCTATCCCTCCTAAACATGTTGAAATCCCGCATTTGGAGCTTTATAATGGTAAAGGTGATCCTCTAACACATGTTAAGACTTTTCAAACAATCTGTACTGATTTTGCCTATGACCAAAGGTTGCTTGCAAAATTGTTTACTAGAACATTAAGAGACAAATTCCTACAATGGTAGTGCTCGTTGCCTTCTTATTCTATTACTTCTTTCGAACAACTTGCAAATGCTTTCATTCAACAATTTCAAAACAATATAAGTCCTAAAGTTACTTTGATTGATTTAATGCATTGCAAACAAGGTGTTAAAGAAAAAGTGACTGATTTCATTGGTAGATATAAGCATTTGTATGCTCAAATTTCCTTTCCAGTGCGTGACAATGATATTCAAAGAATCTTTATTTCTAATTTACAAAAAGATATTCGAGACAAACTTCTGTTTTCTGAGTTTACTTCTTTCCAACAGTTGTGTGCAACTCTTCACAATTATCAACTGACTGTGAGTCAAATGGAACAATCACATCCTATGGCTCCGAGTGATAAGCATGATAGCAGTCAACAACCATTTGGGAAGTTTAAACCAAACAGAGATTCCATCAAATTCAATGAAAACATCATCAACAACAATGTGAATGCAGCATCAGGTGTGCCTCCTATTTCTAAATTTTTCAAGAAAGAAAGAAAGTATACTCCTTTGAATGAATCATTGCATAGTATTATGAATAAGTTATTGGAACAAAATGTGCTTACTCTTCCTCCTATAAGGCAAATTGATCCTGCAAAGATTACTTCACCTTATTTTGATAACAAAGCTTTTTGTCAATTTCATCGTCAGCCTGGGCATGATACTGAAAAATGTTTTTCTTTAAAGGGTAAAATTCAAGATTTGATTGATAATAATACTATTTCTGTTTCTGGAGTGAATGATAAAGGCAATACATCTGTAGCTGCTCCTAATCAAAATCTTCAAATTTTCACTGATCCATTACCTTCTCATACCTCTAATGCGATTGAGACTAATGATTCCCCTCTTTCATCTGATGGTCTTGTGTCTATGACTCCGAATGTGATTAACTTTGTAGAGCAGCAAGAAAACCCTAAAGAACCTTCCATCACATTTGATTCCAGTGAAACCATTAGGGCACCTGATGGTCCTTTATACATAGTTGCAAAAGTCAAGAATACACCTTGTCGTGGAGTGCTTATTGATCCTTCGTGCATGGTTAATGTTATTACTAAAGAATTTCTTTTTACTTTGCAATTGAATCAAGTGATATATGACAAAATAGATGTGATTGTGAAACTATTTGATGCATTTTCTTCTCCTGCAATTGGTTCTATTACATTGCCTATTGAGGTCCATAACAAATCCCTTGATGTGAACTTTTCTATTATTCCATCTTCTGAACAATTTCGTGTGAAGCTTGGCTATCCTTGGCTATCTTCCATGAAAGCTATTGCTTCTCCTATTCATAAGTGTTTGGAATTTCCCCATAATGGTGAAGTTGTTACTGTCAATCATAGTCTCTTTAAACCAGCTGAAAGAACTTCTAGCGTTCCTATTGATTACTTTTGGCCTAAACAATTCCAATCTCTTCCTCCGCGAAGTGATCATCTTTTCAAATCTTATCAAAAGTGGAAAACAGATATGATCCTATCTCTAAGTGAACCTAGAACACCTAAACTTGATATTCCTATCATTCTTGAGAAGGAAGTTCTTCCTTTGAAAGATAAAACTAATGTCTTTCCTCAAGAAGATTCCCAACCTGTTCCCATGGATGTGATTATGTCTATGCCTAATAAACCTTCTAAAAGTAGACCTATACCTCCTCGTCATGATGGACTTGGTCTTCTTCCTAAACCAAAAATTCCTCCTTTATATGGAGTAGTTCCTCCTCCTTCTTTTTATAGAGAGAAGAGACCTTCTTCTTCTCCTATTATCCAGCCTAAGAGACCACAACCTAAACACCCAAGTGATAAGGATGAGAACATTCCTCCTCCTCAATCTTCTCCACTTCCTACTAAGACTAGACGAAATCGTTCTGCACGCGAACATCGACGAAAGCGTCGTCTTAGAGCTCAAGCAGCTGCTTCTCAAACTTTGCAATCTTCAAAAACACCTTCAACAAGCATTATTCCATTTTCTCCTCAGCCGACGATTGAGCCGAAATCTCCTAAACATAAGATGCATGATGGTCTTGATCCTGTGTGAGTTAAAGATCCTATTTTTATAAATCTTGATGATGATATAGATGAAAATGTTATTCATGATGAAAATGCTACTTCTCCTGTTCATTCTGATAGTGAATATGAACTTGTTGATATTGATAACCATTTATCTAATGAATTTTCTAAAGCACTTATCCTAGCTCCTAGACAAGAACAACGTGGCTTGGAACATGAACATAGCCCTTGTTTGGATCTTGTGATAGCTCCATCTGCTGTGTTGGATGTTCCTCCTCTAGCGTGTTCCCTACCTTCCCGAAACATTGATCAGCAAGATCGGGGGGTAGATGATGTGCTAGACTAGTTACATTAGCATAGCAGATTCTCTCCTCCTCTCTTGTGTTACTTCTTCTATACGTTATTCTCATTCTTCTATTTGTTGTCCTTGGTGTTGTCTACTTGAGGACGATGCAAAGCATTGAGATCTCTTTTGGTCTCTCTCATGTTGACTCAAAAGACACATGTGTTCCCTTCTTCTAGGTGACCTTCCTTGATTGGGGAATGAAGAACAATTATGCATACATACATATGATATATATACATGAATTATCATACAGCATACTGACCCCGAGGAAAGCGAAGTTACCTTGTGCTTTGTGTTTTGTGTCTATTATCCTTGGGTTTATCTCACACTTGGGGGCTAAATCCTTGCGATGACGTGCTCCTTTCCTTTCTCATTTCCTATGTGTATCACTACGTTAAAACAATCACCCCCGTTGAGGCGTGTGCGATCGCTTTAATGTAGGGGGGCATACACCCTGTCTATCCCTTCAGGATACATGAAAATTTCTTGGAGAACTCAGCTTTGCCTTGAAAATTTTCGGTATTTCTCTTGCATGACTCATAGTGAGGGAACCTTACTACTAACAGTCATGGTTCTCCCTCGTGATCTTCCCTTTTACTTTGTCAATTGAAGTCGTAAGATCCTTAGTCCACTGGGGGCTTGGTGTGTCTTGCCTCCTTGACGTGGTGAAACTCTTTCAATATTGTTTCCTTGTACTTTACCGGAAGTATGAGCATACATACTCCCGCTAAAGTGGGGGCTAAATGTAGCGTCCTAAAATTGCGACACTTGCAATTTCGACCGCATTTCGGTCTTCACGATGGCGACGTAACACGGAACCTGAATGGAGACCCCGAAACTTGTCCACGACACCAAAAACTACATTTTCAAGCACCCTGGCCTGAACCTCCTTTGCACCCTGCTGTCCCGGGAGGTGGGACCAGAGCACCCAGCTCCCTGGTCCTTCAAGACCAGGGCGCCTAGCGCCCTGGTTCCCCAGGACCATGGCGCCCAGCGCCCTGGTCCCTGGCCCTATTTTGGGCCCGGTCTCCTATGGGACTTCGGGTCTTTTTAGTTTGCAAATTGGAAATTATCTTTCCTGGTCGGCCTAAGGTTGGGAAAATCAGTCTTTTAACCCTAATTGGCAAGTATATAAACTACATTTTCCTCTCCCATTTGGGTAAGGAGGTTATATGTGTACAAGCGTGGAAATTATACTCAAGCATTCAAGCATTCAAGCATTCCTTCAAGCAATTGATCATTTCAAGTCTCCATTCAAGGCTAAGTGTTGCATTCAAGACAAGGATTCAACCATTGATGAGGAGATCACTTACAACATAATACTACAACATACAACATACAACATCTATACCTTCGCACATAAGGATACAAACATCCTTACAACAAGGTATTAGTACTTGTTTTACATTACAAACATTTACATTTACAGCATTGCTCATTTTTTGGTTAATTCCAAAACCGGGGTTTGACCTAAAGGCAAACCCCTAATCCCTAACCCCCCAATCGTCTTCACTTTTCTGTGTGTAGGTTGCAGGTACGCGACTGAAATTGAAGATCTGGAATCCTTGTGCAGAGACGAACAGATCCCCCTTCGTTTCACGGATTTTTCAGAGGACCGTGGCGCTCGGGCACCATCGTCTCGGCAACTTTCGTTCAAATTTGCAGGACAGCGCCGTATCGACATTTTACTGCTAATTCCAGGTCCGCAGCTTCATACTGTATTCCTATCTCAGTTTATAAGCGAATCTTTCTCACTTTCTATGCATGCCTAGCTTAATTCTTCTATGCACATTCTTTACAAAAGAGGGTAGCCTTGCTGTCATAACCCTTGAAACTCATTTAGCATCCAATCTTGCATTGTGTGGGATTGGATCTTGTGGGTTTCAACCCCTCTTTTGAATGTAAAGTCTCCCAAGTGAAAACCATCAACCCTAGCGACCTCCCTTCTCTCTCCTTGGAGTTGGAAGAGGGGAGAGCAACTAGGGTTCAATCACGATTTTCCACTTTACAGATACATAGGGAGCCCTCTATGGCTATGATGAACTCCCTCCCTCAGAACCGGATGACCTCGATGGAGTCTAAGCCCTAGAAGGACCCACCCCAAGATCATCTCTCCTGGCCCCTGTGTCCTCTGCAACCACCCCTCGTGTCACCCTATCCGAATAGAGGAACCCACTAATAACTCTTGCCAACACTGTTGGTAGTGCTAATCCTGTCCATGTCATGGTATCCCATGCCACATGTCCCACCCTCATCTCTAGTCCCAGATCCTAGAACACTCATCTAAGGGCATCCCTATCTCCATCTCGATCGTACAGAATCAGCTCCCCATCAATCGGTATCCATAGAATCCTGTATATATCCTCCAGGGTGATTGTCATCTCCCCCATCAGCAAATGAAAAGTGCAAGTCTCAGAGTGCCACCTCTCCGCCAGTGCAGTCAGCAATCCCATGTTCGCCCAAAACTCAAGCACATACAAAATATGTCTCAATCCCATAGCCTCAATCGCAGCTTGGTCCTCGGCTGTAAACTCAGGTCGCAACCTTTGAGTCGATGGGAATCTCTCCCGTGACTCCAGCATAGGCAAATACTTCTGTAGTCACACAAATCAATCATCTCAGTCCTAGTGACACTCATTGTTCATCACAATGTGTTGCTTCTATCCTAGTGGTACTCCCTGTTCATTACAAAGCACTACGTGTTTGGCACTCCCTATTCATCAGAAAGTGCTGCTCCTATTTGCAATCACTGTTCATCACAAAGTGTTGCTCACATTTGCACTCACTGTTCATCACAAAGTGCTTTGATCTATCCTATCCTAGGGCCTCTGCTTGAGTGTATCCTCTTGAGTAGTTTCCTAATTGGCAACGTATGTTCTATCACAGAATTGTCAATCCTAGCCCTATTTGCTATCCCAGTCTTCCCTAGAGGACCTACTTGAGTGTATCCTCTTAGCAGCTTATCCAATCGACAACATATGTTCATCACAGAACTGTCGATTCAGCCTTGAAGACATATTACCCTACCTAGCATGCATTAATGACAACATTTATTGCGATAAAGTACAAAGAGGTTTTGTGGTACTTACCGGCTCTCCTGCCTCTGCTGGCCTCTGAAATTGGCAAACGCGATCGAATCTATGCACCAATGCCATCGCTGCTGACTGCTGCTGCTCTATTCTTTCTCTGCACTCTGATCTCTTGGATGTGTGGATGACAATGAGGATGTATTCCCTAGCCCTAACCCGGGTCTCCCGATTCAGTCTTCATTACCCCGTGACTTTGTCACTCTATCCTATCTTGGCAGTCCATTCTAGCCTTTCTTTCTTATCAAGAGATTTTCTGCAATCTTTTCAAACATTTTCATCCAATCTCTCGAGGGGGCATATCATTCCCATCTTGGGGCAACTTTGTATCAGTTCATCTTATCTTCTTTGAAACAACGCGACAAGCCACATTGTCTTAAAGAGGGGCAAAATGTAGACACCCAAAATTGTCTAGTCTAATTAAATAAATATTTTATTTATTTAATTATCTTTAGCCTAATTCTTCTATTAATTAAATAAATTTTTATTTATTTAATTAATTCATTTATCCTCTTCTAGCCTTATTTCTCATTTAAATAAATACATTTATTTATTTAAATTATCCTTTTCCTAAATTAAATAAATATCTTATTTATTTAATTTGATCCCACTTCTTCTATTAATTAAATAAATCTTTATTTATTTAATTAATTCATCAACCTTTTCTACCCATGACACATGTCATTCATCTCTTAATTCATACACTACCTACCCCTTTCATTATTTTATTATTTCTTTTACCTACCCTCTAATCATAGCCGACCTCCTTTTACACCTCTCAATCTTATCCCTCCATTTCATATAGTGTCTTCTATATAAGAGGACACTTCCTTCATTATCAACCCTAATCAATCATTCTACTCAACTATGCATTCAACCCCCATTGACTACTTGACTACACTATGCTTTTGAACATAGGTGATCCTACTTGCAACCACATTTCCGTTCTTTGTTGAGCTCTTGTGCACACATAAAATCTGAGAGCAAATATATCAAGCAAGATCAATGGAGATAGGAAGAATGGAGATTCAAACCCTATTGGACATGTGATGGTATAATCTTTGTGATTTCACTTGATTTGCATTGTCTTAGGTAATCTTCATATGTTATGGTGGATCTTTGTTGTTGTTAGGCTAGGGTTTTGTGGTTGAATTCATTTAGCCTTTCAATATCATTATTATTGTTATCCATTTTCACCATATACAGGTAGTAGTCAAGAGGATTCTTAGATATCTGAAGGGAACTATTGACTATGGGTTATGGTATCCATACAATAATGATATCAACCTGAAAGTGTTCATAGATGTTGATTGGGCTAGTAATGTAGATGACTGGAAGAGCACAACTAGTGGTGCATTCTTCCTTGGTGGTAGACTGGTCTCATGGATGAGTAAAAAACAGAGTTGTATCTCTCAATCTACAGCAGAAGCGGAGTATGTTGCAGCTTTTATGAACTGCACCCCAACTATTTGGATGAAACATGTATTGAATGGCTTCAAAGTTCCTGTATTTGAATTGGTAAGCATATTTTGTGACAATACAAGTGCAATTAACATTTCCAAGAATCCAGTTTTGCATGCTAGAACCAAGCACTTTGAGCTCAAGTATCATTTCTTGAGGGAAAAGGTTCAAAACAAGGAGGTTGTACTGGAACATGTTTCTAGTAAGGAGCAGTTAGCAGATATATTCACCAAGCCTCTACCAAAGGCTTCATTTACCTATTTAGGAGGCGAATTAGGGGTGCTGCCCCTTCAAGAGGTGAACTAAAAGTATGTACTCTACATTAGTTAGGTATTGCAGTGTCCAATTTTTTCTGGTTTGATATGTTGAAGGATGCTACTCCTTAGGGGGAGTAGCATAAGTGGAACAGGAAAGCTTGTGCCTCAAATTTGGCATTGTTGTCAAAGGGGGAGAAGATGTGAAGTGGAGAAGATATCCATAGCACTGGGGAGAAGATGTGATGCAGAAAGAGAGATCTTTGAATATTGCTATCAATGCCAAAGGGGGAGATTGTTGGTATTTGTGCTAAGTATGTTGACATGATGATATTATGTTGTCATTGATGTCAATCTGTTGGAGAGTGAACCGGCAATATGTTGGAGAGTGAACTGATAATATGCTGAAATGTGAACAGATACAATGTGGTGAACAGGTATATTGAAGCTAAACGGTTGGCGAAGTGAACCAGTATAGTGGTATAAACCTGTATATTGAGCAATAGGCGAATCGGTATGATGAAATATGAACCAACATATGGAATGTTCTCTATGAAGCCTTAACATGATATGACTACCGGTTGGTAGTCTTAGCTTAAGGGTTTCCGGTTGAAGTGCTCCAAGCCTGTGTGACTCAACCGATGATATTGTGTGATGAGTTAGCATTGTAATGAAGATCTGATCATGCTACCACGTCAGCTTGAGCGCATGAAGGATCTTGCATGAAGGAGATTGATCCTATCTACCTCGGGAATGCGCAAAGTCCCTATAAATGGTGGAGAATGTGTGATGGGTTAGAAGCCACCATGAAAATGGTGAAGAATGAATGATGGAGAATGTCTTGAGATATGTTCAATACTTTTGCATTCAAATGCAAAGTGTTTAATGGCTAGGATTGAACTGCCTGAATTGCTTAACCTAAATGTTTAGGATTTAGGGTTTATGCTACCGACCTATCTATTTCCTATAAGGTCGATGTTGTGTTTCTTTCTGAGGTTGTTGGCAAATGGTGTGTGTGTATCTAAGTGAAGAGATACATGATTCTTTCCAGACCACATGAGATAAGAGGATTGATTCCTGAAGTGTGTGTGTGTGTGCAGAAGGCAGGAACTTAAGCGGATCTACATTAGGCATTGAGTGCTATTATCAGATCATTGTAATCCCTGTTGATCTTTAAACACTTCAACAATTGGAAAATCCCTTAATCAGGTAGCTTTAATCAGCTTGTTGTAAATCCTTTAACAGGGTGACTCAAACTAATTGAGTTCTTGAAATCCTCTTACAAGGTAACCTCTAACAGGGTTTAACCCTTAACCAGGTATTTAGCCATCCCTTAACCGGGTGATCTCTAACAGGATCGGTTCCTAGCAAAACTTATTGTATCAGTCTTTAACCAGACTGGGCTCCTAATAAAGCGGACTTCTAAAGAGTTCAAAAGAAGCTTGTGGGTATTCATCCCCACCATGGTTTTTCCCAGTTGGGTTTCCACGTGAAAAATCTGTGTGTCATGTGTAGTATTTTTCATGTGTTGATTTAAGTGATTTGTGTCTGAAGGTAAATCATGTTGAGCTAGCTATTATTATATTTCTAATGATAGATTACCTGTTCATGCATAAGGGTGAAATGGAAGTGTAGTATTAAGTTGAATGGAAAACTAAGTGATTAACAGGTTAACGCTTGTCACAGTCATTCCTAGCCTTACTGGTTGCATTCTGTTTCAGATCGGTGTTACTGTCTGTCAGACATTTGCAGTGTTTGTAGTCAAACTAGCTCAAGAGAAGATATTGTGACTTTACTGATTCACCCCCCCCTCTAAGTACTGATTTGGTACTTATTGTTTATCATTGAGTTATCAAAAATAACAAAGTAATCAATTAGAAACAAGGGAAATCACGAATCCCTATCTAGTCAAAGAATCTTAACAAATAGAAAATGAAATAACACAATCAAGCAAATAGGAATTAAAATAATCAAATTAAATCAAAACTCCCTATCCCAAGATCGCGTATTGCTTCCATTTCTCTTCTCCTCTCTGTGGTATGATGGCCCTCAGATATTGCGCTGGTAACCTGCAAGTGACACAAGGATTCGAAATTCATGATTATTGAAAATGGAGATTGAATGCTCAATTTATAAAAAATTGGAGAAGATTGATTGAAAGGTGGAACAAAATGACCAAGAGGTGGAACT
The DNA here is from genome assembly GCF_030272615.1 of Cryptomeria japonica. Lineage (NCBI taxonomy): Eukaryota > Viridiplantae > Streptophyta > Pinopsida > Cupressales > Cupressaceae > Cryptomeria > Cryptomeria japonica. Next base: position 74,952,011 of record NC_081409.1, read on the forward strand.
TAGCTGAGCTCAAATGAAAATTGATAGTTGAACTGCTGATTGTAGTAGGGAAACTCAATATATTGAATAGATTAATTGAGTTAACTAATTGAGAAAAGCTGAATGAAGGAAGAAAAAGAATGATTGGAGGAAATAAAGAGGATGACAAAGAAAGCTTAATTTAGAAAAAGCTAACTAAAAGATGGAAACAGAAGTTGAAGAGATAAATGATTTAATTAATTAATTGATTGAATTAATTAATTTAGCACGTGCTTGCATTTAGATTTAAATTTTCAATTTAATCTTTGCATGAGATTTTAATTCAAATAATTGAATTTATTTTAATTCAATTTAGCATTTGAATATATTTAGAACTTGACTTTGATTTTCAATTTGGTTTTTGAAATCATGCACATGTAATTGAATTTGGAAGAAATTAGAAGAATATGATTAATTAACTTAATTAAATAATTATTTAACTAATTAGCGGAATAATTAGTACATGATCAATGAGACATTTTTAGGTGTCTACAATGCATTCCAAGGAACCACAAAAGAATGAAAAATAAAAAACCATGTGGATTCCTAAGCAGCTCCTTGAAGCACAACAATCTAAAGAAGAATCAAAATTAGCATCCCAAATTTTTGTTCTTCCATCCAAACCTTGCAAACCTATTCCTCCAAAATCGCTTTTATCCATTTTGGGTCCTTATGTCCCAAAATCCCTAGCTATTCCTCCATCCAAATCTACATATCCAAAATCTATTTTTCCTCCATTAGTCCACCACCCCTCAAGGTGTGTGCCAATGTTGATCTTACTAGCATTTCCATCTGCTCAAGTCCAATTCTTCCAATACCCTATCTATTATCCAACACCTCTTTTCCATCCTTTTGTTCCTCTGATCTCATCTTTTTGATAAATGCTAGCCTTAGTCCCATATCATTTGCATTTTGTGATCCTACTAACATCTTTGAGAATACTTTTAATAGTTATGGTCCATTTTAAAGGCTATTAATAAAACAACAAGATGCTTTAGCCCTTCCATCCCCTGTCATGTCTCCATTTTTGACAAAAAGAGAAACTACAAAAAAAATTGAAAAGAAAAAGAAAAAAGAAAAAAGAAGTGAAAAAAAAGAAAAATAATTCGTACTCTGGTGAAAGCCTGGCAAACAAGCACCTTGGGAAAGTACCATGATGAAAACCTAACAAACATGCATCATGTGTAAGCTATGAACTTATTGCATACCATACTTGGGAGTAGGTTTCATTATCCTATTATCCTATCATATCTTATTACCCTCCATTATCCTATCATCCCTTATATCTATATTCCTTTTTCCACCTTTGATCTTGAAAAGGTTGGGGATCTTTATGAATATCATATATCTTGTTCATAGCTTTCAGTCTATCACAACTTTTGGTCTTTACCCATTGGCTTATTACAACCTTTCATCCATATTCATTGGCTTATTGCAACCTTCTATCACTATCCCTTAGCCTATCACATCCTTATCCTATTCATATCCCTTATCCATTTTTTATCTTTCTTGTCCTATCCATACCCCAATCACCCATCCATACACTATCTTTTTTTTCTCTTGATCTTTGATTTGACATAAGGACGTAAAATGAAAAACATGTTTTCAAAAACCTCTTGACATGTCCCTCATGCCATTGCTTTACATTGTCATATCTAGTCTCTTATCCCATCACGCAATAGCCCTTGTTAATTGAATCCTTTGTCTCCATAATAAATGGCCTTTGTCTTCTTTCTATCCACCAACATTCCAACAAGCTTATTTATCCATTTGTCATATTCCTTGCCTTGCTAGACACTAGGGGAAAAATCATAAAAAATCCCTAAATAAAAAATAGGATCCTGAAAAAAATCACTAAAAATCAAATAAAGTCCTGAAAAAATCCATAAAAGCAAATATGATCCTGAAAAAAAGCAATAAAAACTTGAAAAACATCTTGAAATAATAATTAAAAAATCATAAAATGTCCTAACAAAAGCAATAAAAATTGTAAAATGTCCTAAAATAAATCCAAAAAAATTGAATAATGTCCTAAAAATTTTTATAAAAAATTGTAAAATGTCTTGAAAAAAGCACAAACAAAATCAAAAAATTTCAAAAACCCTAAAAATAAAAAAACATAAAAAACCCAAAAACAATCGTTTTGGTTTCATTTCGCCAATAAACTGTCCCTTTTGTACATAAACAATCACTTTTGTTTCATTTCAACAATAAAGTATCTCTTTTGTACATAGATAGACATTTGAGTAGATGTCAAACGAAAACACATTAAACACTGTGCTTAAACAAATCACGCTTTAATCGACAAAGTATTCAATTGAGAAATCATTCCAACTGATCAAACTTGTCTTATCAATCAACAACATCAATATTATCAGTCCTTTGTCAACCATTATCACGAGTCTTATACATGGTGTGGTATATTGATCTGTCTAGGACGGGGTATTGCATTCTCTGAAACCAGACAGCATGATCGTCCTTTCAGCACAACATTATCAACTTTTGACAATGAAGATTAGAATATTTGTTTGACTTGTTTGAATTTGTGCATCTTATCTTTTATTGATTTATCTTCGACCATGTTCCTATGTTGCTCGATGATGTCACTGAGTAATTTAGAGTGACCGGGATGGCTCATGGTCTTTTTTATTTGTCTTCTATTTGTGGAGTGTTTCGTAGCATTCTGGGGCAGATCCAGAATGGTTGTCTCACATACCTCGACCCTTGACACACATAATGTCTTAGGATGTCTTAACTCCTTTCTTGTTTGCAAAGTCTTTGTTTTACGCAAAGGGATTGCATTATCATCCGAGCCTTCATTGACATGGTGCACCACATTCGTTTTGCAATATCAAAATAAAGGTTCTCACCTACTCTTTGTACATTGATGAAAGCAAATTTTTCTTCATCACTACCTGTTCTTCTTCTAATTTCCTCTTACTAACATTTCTTATGTCATTCATTGCAATCCTCTTGGTCTAATCTTGGTATTATTATCAATCAATTGGCCTACTTTCTAGATTTTTTTGGCCAATTCCTCGAGGGGGCATACATATATCTTGTTGTCACATAGGGTATATTTCTTGATTCTTCTTTGAAACAATGCTTGGAATCTCATTGTATCAAAGAGGGGCAAAATGTAGGCACTAAAAAATGGTTAACACAGCTTGTGGTGTCACTCTTTAACATGTCTGTGTGACCTTATTTTAGGGTTTTTGCATCTTATTAACATTTCTTCTATGTTGCGCAGTTGATCTTTATCATTTGTCAACTTCTTGTTGTTTCTATGTCTGAATGTCATATGTATTAAGCTAATTAGCAAATAAGAATGAATCACCAATTCTCAACTAATTAACAAACATCAAACATAATCAATGAAAATCAATACAAGAAATGAGAAATGAATTTAAATAAAACTCCCTCACTCTGCATCTTTTCTTCCATTGTTCTTCTCCAATTTGAGTGGTTGGTGGCTCTTAGGTATTGCACCAATTTCCTGCATACAAATGTTTTGAAGACTGTGATTCTCAAAATCTAGATTGAATTGATAAAATGATGTTGAATTTATCAATTTTCAACACAGAGGAGGTGAGGATTTGAACTCAAGTGTTGATTGATAGACAACTGAAACTGGTTGATCAGTGAACTCAATTGATTGGTTTGTTAACAAAATTGATTGGAGAGTGAACTCAAATGATTGACTAGTAGACTGAATAGACTAGCTAGTTGTCTAGATCGATTGATTAGAAGAGTGAATTGATTGGAGAGATAAGTGGATTGATTGACCAGTAAACTGAATAGACTAGGGAGATGACTAAATTGACGGATTAGTCATAAAAAGCTGATTTTGAGGTTAAAAAGATGATTGATGAGTTAACTGAGTTAACTGATTAGACAATTGATTTGATCAATCAGTTCTGATTTAGCATGTGTTGTAGGAATTTGAAATTGAATTTGATTTTCACTTTCAATTTAGATTTGAATTTGGTCATTTGAATGCTGAAATGCACATGAAATTAATTGAAATTCAGATTTGAGGAAAATGTGAATTTGATGATTTAGAATTAGATGAAATGATATGAAATTCAAATTTGGGAGAAATGAAATGATATGAAATTCGAATTTGGGAGAAATGAAATGAAATTAGATGAAATTAATTGGGATTATAATTTGAGGAAATGGAGGAATTTAATTAATTAATTTAAATAATTTAAATAAAATTATTTAAACTTAGGAAATAGAATTAATTAAATAATAAAGATTATTTAACTAAGGAAATGTTTGTAATTAATTAAATAGTTGAGATATGGTTAACTGATTAAAATGATTTGAGAATAGAAATAGAATAATTAGGAGTGTTGAAGGGCAATGATTAGAAGAAATAGTTAGTTTAATCAAATAATTAAAGAATTACTTAATTAAATAGATGAATAATTAGTGTAGAATTAATGAGACATTTTTAGGTGCCTACACTAGTCATTCTTCTACAGTTTTTCCCCCTTCGATTACATTTCTCACATTTGAAATTAGGTCTTGTCAATACCATTTTCGAATTGCAATCTTCAGTTGTGATCATCTTATCATGTCAATTGGACATCGTCAATCCTAATCGGTGTTGAATTAGGGTTTTGTCCTTAATTTTTATCATTTTCAATAATATTTGATCAATTTTCATCATTTTGGGTCATTTTGGATCTCTTTCAATCATCGATTGATAATCCCTTATCAATTTGCGATCAATTCGTCATTGGTCTTTTGTCATTCGACCTTCATCCAGTCGACCTTTTATCAATCTTTGATCATTTTGTCATCGATCTCGATCAGTCATCATTTGTCGTCAATTTTGGATCGATTATTCATTGATCCTTATCAATTGTCGTTTATCAATTTGGTTCGTTTTATCATTTTTTAATCAATTTGTCATTGATCTTTGTCAGTCAATATTAGTTCTTTATCGATTATCAAATCTTTATCATTTAATCATGATCGATCTTATATAAATTGTTTCAATCTTGTCATGACCTAATTGATATCCTTTTGTAACATCCTAAAATTGCACCCCTTGCAATTTTCTACTGCATTTGGGTCTTCGCCTTAGTGTTTGTGCCCCATGGCTTGATCAGAGACCTGAATATGCTCATGCACATCAAAAACACCTTGCAACTCAAAAATACACTCAAAAGCCACCTTGATCCTGCCCCAAAATAGGGTAGGACCAGGGCATGGAACCCTATTCCCCCTTAATGGGGATCTATCTTGAGCCCCTTCCCTTGGACCTATCTCAAATTGAAGCGAGAAAATCCCCTATGTTGGCTCAAGTCAAAAAATTAGTCAATTAATCCTACTGGAAAGTATATAAGAGGGATTTCCCCTCTCATTTGATAACCCACAAGATCTAATGCGTACACACAATAGTCATCAAGCATTCAAGCAATTGTGCATTTTCAGTCTTCCTTCAACCTTTGGAGCAACAATAGAGTCAAGATTTCAATCATTGAAGAGGAGATCATCATTCTACTTCATGAAATCGTAATTCCATATGGAGGCAATCAAAAATTCACAAGGAGCTATAAGCATTTCATTTTCAGTCAATTTGACATCCCCTCAAAGAGGAGGATTTCTACTTTCAGTCATTTCATTTACATCATTTCAACCACTTGGTTAATTCCAAAACTAGGGTTTAACCTGAAGGCAAACCCTTATTCCCAACACATTTCCCTTTCTTTCTGTGTGCAAGAAATAGGTGTGCAGCTATACTTCTAGAATTAAGCTTATGAGTAGATATGGAAAAACCCTTTTTGACATGTGGAAATTTTGGAGGACTGATAGGATGGTGCCCTTGCCTGGACACACTGTCCCTACAAATTTCACCCAATTTCACAGAGCAGCTTTGAATCATCTCAAACTTCTCAGATACAAGTGCACGACTGAATCCCGAATATGTAACTCATTGTTTCATCATACTTTGTCTTCATTTCCAACACTTAATCTTAATTCAACTAGTCAACTTATAAAAGAGGGTCAATTACATTCCAATTTCAACCAATCTACTTAGTATTGAGTCCTTGCATCATTTAGGATTGGATCTAGTAGATTCATCCCCCTCTTTTGAATGTAAAGTTTCTCAAAGTGAAAATTGAGCTTAGTGAATCCTCCCTTCCAAGTGGGGAATTGGCTAAGCTTCCAAATTTTTCCACTTTATATTTTGGTGAACCCAACTCCTTACACCCTTAATTCTATTTTTTTTTTTCAGATCTGAGTGTATGCAATTTAAAATTCAAATTTTTATTTACAAGTTTAATTTCCTTGCAATTTTTAAAAATTTAGAGGTTGAATTAATGAAAACCCTAATTTTTAGATTCAAAATTGAGCTTGTCATTTGTCTAAATTGGATTAATTGTTTCAGATCTTAGAACTCTTCAATTTTTGCAATTCAAGTTTTCATTTACACTTTCAATTTTAATTTTTTTAAAAATTAAGTGGTTAAATAAAAAAACCCTAATTTTTAATTTTAAAATTGACCTTATGGATTGTGTAGATCTTGAATTTGGTCTTTGATTCAATTTCAAAAATTCATTTTCCCTCCTTGCAACATTCAAATTTAAATTTTTAAAATTAAGTGGTTTATGCAACAAACCCTAATTTTTAAAATTAAGTTAATCTTGTGTAATTTCCAATTTTCCTTTAAGCATTTAATTGGTTCAATTAAATATAAAGCCTCTTGTCTTACTTCTTAACATCATAAAAGTTGGCCCTTAAGTGTACCCCTTTTGTTGTTGTTCCTTCAATCAATCATTTTATCAAACATCCTAAGTGTGTCCTATTTTGACCATCAAGGCTTATTTTCGCATATCTCAACATCTCAAATTCCCATATCCTTCTAGAATTCGCATTAAAACCAGAATATCTTGCTTCCCTGAAAATTTGGTAAAAAGTTGGTCAGACTGTATGTTCAGACCAAGTTGCTACCAACTTGGTCCCAACTTTTCCTGCTCAAATTTTGGGAGCCTGTTTTAACTGTATTTTACTACACAATTCCAAATATTTGTGAAATTTTATTGATTTTACGTCACCCTAAGGTCAAAAACAAATCTGAATTTCAACATTTCCATTTTCAATTTAAATTTTAAAATTAAGTGGTTCACTACACGTACACTAACTTTTAAAATTAAATTGATTTCTTCAATATTTCAACATTTCAAAATCTCAAAATTTTAATTAAGCAGTTAGATTTGGACAACCCTAATTTTGATTTTCCCTCCTTTCAAAATTTTAAAATTAAGAGGTCATTTTTATCTCTAATTTTAAACTCAAATTTCTATCTTCTAGGGGATAATTTCAAATTTAAATTGAGAGGCTATTTTGACAAAGCTCTAATTCTAAATTTCAAATTCCTAGGAGATTGCATTATTCTTTCAATTTCTTTCTCCTAGTGCATGAGTTTTACTACTATTAGTCCTACCTATAGTATCCCTGTTAGGAGAAGTTGTAGAATTAAGGCTGGCCAAGGTTTAATTACCGACAAAATGGAGCCTAATTTGGATAGTTTTTTCAATGAGGATATTGGTGCTTCTTCTAATCCTACAAATATTCTTGTTTATCCTCTTGATAATTCTCATAATGAGGAGGAATCACTAACTAGGGTATTCGTTGATCAATTGGCAAAGATGGACAATCAATTTGGTAATCTTCAACAATGGATGAGTCAAGAATACCCGGAAAATGAAGCTCTCTCATTGATTGAAGGATTAAAAAGAATGATTCAAAGTGATAAACATGGTGTTGATATCTTGCATGGTATTGCTCATATTGTTGATTCTAATATCATGCCTATGAAGAGTTTGATGAATAATGATGAACAACAGATACCCCAACTGGTACTGAGAGGGGGGAGGGTGAATCCGTACAGGCAGAAAACTTTCTCAACAACTTGTCTAGTTAAAGCAATACCAACTAGTTGTCACCATTACTAAACTTAACCATGGCAATACTGGTTAAACACAATAAGACATCAGATACCATAAACTAATAAGTCTGAACACTTCAAATATGATCAATACTTGATATCAAATTCACCCATAAATATATGCATGTGGTATACCAGTAATACCATAACCTAATAACTCTATATTCATAATCATTCAACCAAATAATACATAATCATCACATGAAAAATGCATAACACATACCACATAGATTTTTCATGTGGAAACCCAAATGGGAAAAACCACAGTGGGGATGAATACCCACAAGCTTGTTTTTGAACTCTTTTGAAGCTCACCCTATTAGGAGCCTAGTCCGATTAAAGACTTTACAATAAGGTTCTGTTAGGAACCGATCCTATTAGAGATCACCCGATGAAGGGATGGCTATATACCCTGTTAAAGGTTACCTCGCTAGAGTATTTGAAGAACTCAATGATCTTGAGTCACCTGGTTACAGGTTTTACAATAAGCCTGTTAAAGCTGCCTAGTAAAGAGATTTTCCAATTGTTAAAATTATTAGAAGACAATAGCTAAAACTTCTGATCTAATAACAACACTACATGCCAAGGCAAATCCTTTTCATTTCCTCTATACTGTAATTGCACTCTGCAGTTCTCCACTCACTAGTGTAGCAAGTATCTCATCACTCGGATACACACACAACTTTTTCCAACAACTTTATAATAACAAACATCATTGACCTTATAGACAACAGTTAGGTCTGTAGCATAAACCCTAAACCCTAAGCATCTTAGGTTTACAACACAGGCGATTCAATCCTGACCATCCAAACACATTGCATAGAGTATTACAATTTAAAATAGATCACAAGACAATCTACATCGTTCATTAATAATCACACATAGAAATTAGTAACTCATCACGCTTTCTTCTCATACCACCAAGAAGAATGATCATTCCCGAGGTAGACTCCAAATGCAGTCGATCTTCTCATGCAAGATCCTTAAGAAAATGCTTCATGTGCACAAAGATGACATGGCACCTCGATCTCATTCACATCTCTTAGCTAACTCATCACAGAGTATCACCAGTTGCATCACACAAGCGATATTTCCAAACCGATAACCCTCGAGCTGAGACTGTCAACTGGTAGTCACACTTAGTGAAACCCTAACACTAGTTTACTGCATCTCTTCCTACCTCTTCATACCGGTTCACTTGAACCTATTGACATCAATGAGAACATATATTATCATCATATCAACATGTTGGTTCATCATATGCCAATAATATCCAACAATCTCCCCCTTTGGCATTGATGGCAATACTCAATGTAGCATTGCAACCCTAGACATCATAGACCAATGTATCTTCATCATCAGATATCTTCTTCCCATACATCAGATATCTTCTCCCCATACATCAGATATCTTCTCCCCCTTTGACAATAATGCCAAAGTGGAGGCACAAGATTCCAAAATCTACTATGTTGCTCCCCCTAAGGAGTATCATCCTTCAACACATCAATCTTGAAGAATTTGTCATTGTAGTACTTAACTGATGTGGAGCATGCAACTTTAATTGATTTCATGAAGGGGCAGAACCCCTAATTCACCTCTCAAATAGGTAAATGTAGTCTTCGGTAAGGGCTTAGTGAATATATCTGCTAGTTTCTCTTTACTCGAAACATGTTTTAGTACAACCTCCTTATTCTGAACTTTCTCTCTCAAGAAGTGATATTTAAGCTCAATGTGCTTAGTTCTTGTATGCAATACTAGATTCTTGGAAATATTTATTGCACTTGTGTTATCACAAAATATATTCACTGGTTCAAATATAGGTACTTTGAAACCTTCCAATACACGCTTCATCCAAATTGCTTGAGTGCAGTTCATAAATGCTGCCATATATTCTGCTTCAGTTGTAGATTGGGAAATACAACTCTACTTCTTACTTGTACATGATACTAATCTTCCATCGAGAAAGAACGCTCCACCGATTATGCTCTTCTGGTTGTCCACATTACCTCCCCAATCGGCATCAGTATATAACTTGAGATTATAGTCACCATTATATGGATACCACAATCCATAATCAACTATTCCTTTCAGATATCTAAGAATCCTTTTGACAGCTACCAAGTGGGATTCTCTTGGACATTTCTGAAAATGAGCTACTATGCCTACTGCATGAGCAATATCTGGTCTATTGTGCACCATATAGTGCATCTTACTGATCATTTACCAGTACTCCTTCTCATTTACCAATGCTGAATCATCTTCCTTAGTCAGTTTATAGCCAATCACCATCAGTGTACCAACCGGTTTGCTTTCCTCCATGCCAAAAGTCCTCAATACCTCTTTGACATACTTGGACTGGGTAATAAAGACACCCTCTTTCATTTGCTGAATCTGTAAACCAATGAAGAACTTTATTTCTCCTATCAAAGACATCTCAAACTCTTTCTTCATTTCATCTGCAAATGCATGACTCATTTTATCATCTCCTTCAAAGATTTTGTCATCCAAAAACACTTCACAAATAAGAATTTGTTCACCTTTTGATTTCAAGTAGATGTTGCTATCTTCACTTGTTCTCTGAAATCTAATCTTCACAAGATGAGAGTGTAGTCTTTCATACCATGCCCTAGGTGCTTGTTTCAATCCATATAGGGCTTTGTGTAATCTGCATACCATGTCACTATCTTCTGATAAGGCAAACCCTTCTGGTTGCTCTATATAAACTTCCTCTTCTAGGATTCCATTCAAAAAAGAAGACTTCACATCCATCTGATAAATCTTAAATCCCTCAAATGCTGCAAATGCAAGTAGCATTTGAACACCTTCTAGTCTAGCCATGGGAGCAAAGGTTTCTCCATAGTCTTCTCCCTCCTCTTGAGTGTATCCCTTGCATACAAGCCTGGCCTTGTTTCTTACAACTATGCCTTCTTCATTCAGCTTATTCCTAAAGACCCATTTGGTACCTATGACATTTTTATGTTTTGGTCTGGGCACCAAAGACCATGTTGCATTCTTCTCTATCTAGTCTAGCTCCTCTTCCATTTATTTAATCCAGTCTTCATCTATAAGAGCTTCTCTGGAAGTCTTGGGTTCAAATTCAGAAATCGTGCAAGAATTCTCCTTTTATTTCTTCTTGTTAGTATCCCTCAATCTTTATCTCCTATGATTTTATTTGGATCATGATGTATCTTTACATATCTAGGAATGACTCTAGCCTGATTTGCTAGCTTTTCTTCTTCTTCTTCTTCACTAATCTCTTCTTCTTCTCTTACTGTAGATTCTACCGATACAGGAACACTGAGATCTTTACAAGTTTCTTTCTTACCTGGTTCATCTTCCACTTCTTTGCTACATATTTCCTCAAGTTCATCAGGGGATTCATCAACCCTAACATTGATACTTTCAACAATTTTCTGAGTTCTATTATTGTAGCACTTGAGAGCTTTTCTCTTAGTGGAATATCTTAGAAATATTCCTTCATCACATTTTGCATCAAATTTGCTCAAATGCTCACCTCTTTTGATATAGCACTTACTACCAAACACTTTAAAGTAACTCACAATGGGAGTTTTCCCAGTCCAATACTCATAAGGGGTTTTATCTTTGCCTTTCTTGATGAGTACCCGGTTCATAGTATAGACTGCACTGCTCACCGCTTCTCTCCAAAAGTTGTTAGCAACATTTCCTTAGATCAGTATTGTTCTAGTCGCTTCAACTACAGTCTTGTTGTTTCTTTCTACTGTGCCATTCTGTTGTGGTGTCCTTGGGGAAAACAACTGCCTCTTGATACCCTTATATTCACAATACTCATCTAATTCATCATAATTGAATTCTCCTCCTTGATCAGTTCTCGGGCATTTTATCTTTTTACCACTTTCTTTCTCTACTAATGCTCTGAAAGCTTTGAACTTTCCAAATGCTTCAGACTTGTCTTTCAAGAATGTGACCCACATCATTCTTGACCAGTCATCAGTAAGAATCATAAAATACCTACCTCCCTAAATACTTCTAGTTTTCATAGGACCACATAAATCAGTATGCACAAGATCAAGTAAATTTTCTACTGAGAAAGACTTACCTTTAAAAGTTGAGGAAGACATCTTCCCAAGTTGACATTCTTTGCACAAATAATTCTCAGGTTTGTTTAGAAAAGGTAATCCTCTTACTGCCTTGATCTTACCAACTTTAACAATGTTGTCAAAGTTCATATTGTAGAGTCTCCTATGCCATTTCCAACTATCATCAAACTTCGCCATTAGACACTGACTTATCTTGGCATTCAACTGAAATAGGTTACCTTTGGTTTGCTTACCGGTGGCAATAAGTTCACCATTCTTCCCAATTATACTACAGAATCTGCCTTTGAATTCCAGAACTATTCCTTTGTCATCCAGCTGAACAACACTCAATAGGTTATGCTTAAGACCTTCTACACAGTAGACATCATCTGCACTGCTCTTTCCATTCAGTGAGATGGATCCTTTACCTTTTACCAAGCATGGTGCATCGTTGCCAAATCTGACAACACCTCCATCATATTCCTTCAAAGATAGAAACTTTCTCCGATCACCAGTCATGTGGTGAGAACAACCACTATCAATTATCCACTCATTAGAGTTGTCAATGCGAGAGACAAGAGCTTTCTTGTCAGACACTTCTTCCTTTACTTCTACAAACACTATGTCTTCATTTTCTTCATGCTCTGATTCTTCATCAGTGACACCTTCATCCACAACAACTAGACAATTTCTTTTATTTCCTCCTTTCTACTTTTTGAACCTCTTTGGTTTATCCTTATTGTCATTGTTAGGGAAATTAATAGCTATATGTCCTATCTTGTTGTAGGAAAAACATTTCAAAGGAAGTTTACCTGTATATTTTCCAGTTCCCTTCAGAAGCCTTTTGGCAAGAAGAGCTTCAAACTCCATCAGAATCTCTTCATCATCCATATCTCTACACTGTCTGGATTCATAACTGGTACTAGTTTCTTTTCCTTTTCTGGATGATATAGTAGATGCTTTAAAGGCTGACTTGGTCTTCTGAACACTGCCGTCATAGCTATTCAACTGATATGCAGTTAACTTTGCAATGATAGAATCTAAGGATACCTTGGTTTTATCAATAGACCTTAGCTCCTAGATAGCAGCAACTCTGATTGCATAGATTGGTAACAATGATCTAAGGACTTTACTAACAACAATGGTATCATCAATAGTTCCACCAGTGCTTTTGATATCACCAACCACAGTCTTAATCCTAATGCATTTGTTGAATGGTCTCACCTTCAACCATCCTCATATCCTCAAATTTACCTCTAAGGCTCTCTTCCTTAGCTTGCTTTACATTCTCATCACCACCATAGATTTTTTCCAGTGCATCCCATACATCCTTAGGTGTGTCCTTGTCTTGTACATCAATAAACTCAATATTTGACAGGCTGCTGATAAGGGCTTCCATGACTTGCCCATTTTCCTGGATCTCTCTCTTCTAATCATCAATTAGAGTGCTAGTGGGAGTCACATAGGCATTCTCAACATAGCTCCAGTGTTGAGCACCCATACTCATGATGTAAATCTTCATTATGTCCTTCCATATCTTAAAGTTATCTCTATTGAACTTAGGACCTTCCCTCTTCATCATTACAGTAGGATCTTTTACCTCAATCGGTTAAGCTTATATCACCGAGGACCTAGAGGTGCTTTGATACCAATTGATGAATAATGATGAACAATAGATGCCCCAACCGGTACTGAGAGAGGGGGGTGAATCAGTACAGGCAAAAAACTTTCTCAACAACTTGTCTAGTTAAAGCAATACCAACTGGTTGTCACCATTACTGAACTTAACCATGGAAATACTAGTTAAACATAGTAAGACATCAGATACCATAAACTCATAAGTCTAAACACTTCAAATATGATTAATACTTGATATCAACTTCACTCATAAACATATGCATGTGATATACCAGTAATACCATAACCTAATAACTCTACATGCATAATTATTCAACCAAATAATACATAATCATCACATGAAAAATGCATAACACATAACACACATATTTTTCATGTGGAAACCCAAATGGGAAAAACCACGGTGGGGATGAATACCCACAAGCTTGATTTTGAACTCTTTTGAAGCTCGCCCTGTTAGGAGCCTAGTTTGGTTAAAAACTTTACAATAAAGTTTTGTTGGGAACTAATCCTGTTAGAGATCACCCAGTTAAGGGATGGCTATATACCCTGTTAAAGGTTACCTTGCTAGAGGATTTGAAGAACTCAATGATCTTGAGTCACCTGATTACATGTTTTACAATAAGCATGTTAAAGCTACCCAGTAAAGGGATTTTCAAACTGTTGAAATGATTACAAGACAATAGGTAAAGCTTCTAATCTAATAACAACACTACATGCCAAGGCATATCCTTTTCATTTCCTCTATACTACAATTGAAATTTATAGTTCTCCACTCACTGGTCTGGCAAGTATCTCATCACTTGGATACACACACAACTTTTGCCAATAACTTTACAATAACAAACATCATCGACCTTATAGACAATAGTTAAGTTGGTAGCATAAACCCTAAACCCTAAGCATCTTAGGTTTACAACACAGGTGGTCCAATCCTAACTGTCCAAACACATTGCATAGAGTATTACAATTTTAAACAGATCACAAGACAATTTGCATTATTCATTCATCACCACACATAGAAATCAGTAACTCATCACGCTTTCTTCTCATACCACCAAGAAGAATGATCATTCCTGAGGTAGACTCCAAACGTAGTCGATCTTCTCATGCAAGATCCTCAAGGAAATCCTTCACGTGCACAAAGATGGCGTGGCACCTCGATCTCATTCACATCTATTATTTAACTCATCATAGAGTATCACCAATTGCATCGCACAAACGAGATTGCCAAACCAATAACCCTAGTGTTGAGACTGTCAACCGATAGTCACACTTAGTGAAACCCTGACACTGGTTCACTGCATCTCTTCCTACCTCTTCATATCGGTTCAATTGAACCTATTGACATCAATAAAATATATTATCATCATATCAACATGTCGGTTCATCATATGCCAATAATATCCAACAAAGTTGTGCTAAAAACCTAGGTTATACATAACCTCCTAGTCAAGTTAATCATTCCATTCCTTAAATAAATCCTATGGCTAGCATGCCTACCTTCACATCAAACATCATGGCTACCTCTACACAAAATGTCATACCTAAAAGTGTTAGTCATGGGGGAATACCTCTTCTTTCATTTCTCCTACCATGAGTGTTCCCCTTGTTACCCAATCACATTCACCACCTATAAATCTTAGTCAAGGGGGAAACTCCTTCAATCACAATTCCTTCATTCCTTCTATGATTATTTCATGTGTTACCCAATCTTCTCCATTACTTACTTATAATTGTGTTCCACCTCCATATTCTCAATCTCTTCCTTCATTCAACAATGTTACTCCTCCCTCTCAATCCAACATGTCTAATTTCAATCCTTCTACTAAAGCTACAATAAATAGTCTAGCCCAAACAATGTCTTCCTTACAACAACAAATAGTTTCTATGAATCAATCCAAGTATAATGTGCCCATATTTGATGTAGCAAACCCATTTTCCAATGACATTATTAGAGATATCCCTCCTAAACATGTAGAAATCCCTCAATTGGAAATTTATAATGGAAAAGGTGATCCCTTAACTCATGTTAAAACATTCCAAACTTTGTACACAATGATTTTTCTCATGATCAAAGGTTGTTAGCAAAATTGTTTACTATAACATTAAGGGATAGATATTTGAAATGGTATTGTTCTTTGCCTCCTTATTCTATTACTTCTTTTCAACAACTCACTAATGCTTTTATTCAACAATTTCATAATAGCATTGGTCCTAAAGTTACTTTGACTAATTTGATGCATTGTAAACATGGAGTTAAAGAAAAAGTGACTGATTTTATTGGTAGATATAAGCATTTGTATTCTTATATTTCTTTTCCCATGCCTAATCAATTTATTCAAAATATTTTCATTGCTAATTTACAAAAAGATATTAGGGATAAACTTCTCTTAACTGAGTTTACTTCCTTTCCGCAGTTGTGCGTAGTACTTCATAATTATCAACTAACTGTGAGTCAATTGGAACAATCATCTCCTTCCATGGCTCCAAGTGATAAGGGTGATAGTACTTAAAAACCATTTGTGAAGTTCAAACCAAATAAAGGATTCTTCAAATTCAATGACATCAACAACAACACTCAAGTAGCAACCACTACAGGTGTGCCTCCTTTGTCTAAATTCTTTAAAAGAGAAAAAGAGTTTACTCCATTGAATGAATCTTTGCATAGCATTATGTCTTAGTTAATATAAAGGAATGTGTTAAAAATTCCCAAAATCAAACCAATTGATCCATCTAAGACAACTTAACCTTACTTTGATGCTAAATCTTTTTGTCAATATCATCGTCAGCCTAGTCATGATACTGAAAAATGTTTTCCATTGAGAGGTAAGATTCAAGAATTGAGAGATAACAATACTATATTTGTGGTAGGTTTGAATTATAAAGGAAACAAATTCATCGCTCCTCCTAATAAAATCCTTCAAATTTTCACTGATCCTTTAGCATCCCATTCCACTACTGTGATTGAGTCTGATCATCTTGCTTTCTCTCCCAATTATGTGGTGCTCGAAACTAATAACATGGTGAACCTTGTAGATCAACAAGAACCTCTTGAGGATTTGTGCATAACATTTGATCCTAGTGAGACCATTAAGGAACCCTATGGCCCATTATAAATGTGCAAAAATCAAAGGCATACCCACTAGAGGAGTGCTTATTGATCCTACTTGCATGGTTAATGTGATAACTGAAGAGTTTATTTATACTTTTCAATTGCATCAAGTGATATATGATGATATTGATGTGATAGTTAAAGTTTTTGATGGCTTCTCTTGTCCTGCTATTGGTTCTATAACACTTCCTATTGACATTGGCACTAAATTCTTAGATGTTCAATTTGCTATCATTTCTACATCCGATCAATTTCATGTGAAGTTGGGACATCCTTGGCTCTCTTCCATGAAAGAGATCACTTCTACTGTTCACAAGTGTTTGAAATTTCCTCATAATGGTGAAATCATAATTTTTAATCATAGAATATTTCAACCTACAATGAGGCATCGAGATGTTTGTCTTGATTATTTTTGGTCTGAACAATTCAAGCCTCTTCAACCTAGAAGTGATGCTCTCTTTAGATCATATCAAAACTGGAAAAATGAAATGATTTTATCATTGAGTAAACCTAGAAATCCAACACTTAGCATTGCTCTTGATGATCATATACCCCTTCTTGAGGATAAGATTATTCTTCCTCCTAAGGAATGAAATAATCATCTTCCCAAAGAGGCACCTATTCCTTCTCCTAATGAGAAGAGTATCCTGTCTCCTAAGAAAAGAGACATTCTTCTTCCTAAAGAAAAATATATTCCTTATACAATGGATGAGTCTACTCTTCCTCCCAAAGGTAGAAAAATCTTTCTCCTAAACATCAATCTATCCCTCCTAAGGTAGACCTATCCCTCCTCCTCATGATGGACCCAATCTCCTTTCTACACCTCCCAATCCTCCTTTATATGGTGCGGTTCCTCCTACTTTGTCTTATAGAGAGAAGCAATCGAACTCTCCTATTGTCTAACCTAAAATACCTCAACCCATTCATCCTTCCCTAAAAGTGTTTGAATCCAAGAACACTGAGAGGGGAGGGGTGAATTAGTGCTCTACCGATAAAACTAATTCTGAACTTATTGCTTATGAACTGGTTAACAATAAAATGAAATTAAAGTGCATAAACCAAATAAGACATAAATAAGAATAATCATAACACCAGTATTTATACATGGAAAACCCTGTAAAGGGAAAAACCATGGTGGGGATAATACCTACAATATCTATATACTTGATCAAGGTATACAAATATTACATAAAGGGGATTGCATATGTAATTAGGCCAACTACCTAGAGCTCACTGCTCAAACAGAAGTCTCATTGACTTACACAACATTACATAGTGATTACAAACAAAAATGAACTTATAAATTGCATCTGACCATGGTGGATAAGTTCTTGTTCAAGCTTTGTTAACCCTCTCTATGTACCGGTTCATTGATGCTTTGTTTTCCCTGTTCTGCTACCAGTTGAGACTATGCATGAGAAATTGTGCACTAAAATCATAGATTGAAATGCATACCATCAATCTCTAATTCATTCTCAACCATAATCACATTCCAACTTGTTTCCAATCCATCGCTAAAATATCTCCTTAAATACCCTGTTAACTTGTTAAACATGATGATCACAATGAAGAAAATAAAACCTGTCAATTGGAAGATCACAAGGTATATCATACATAATCTTGATGACCATGTCGACCTTCACATGCTAGAAAAAATTCCATGAAAGAAATAATCGGGGCCACAAGATATCTTAGTTGGGTCCCATCCTTAACCGGGTTCCAAAAACACGTTATCGAGATTAGGACTTACCAGTTGTAAAGCAAAGTGAATATACCGATTGAGTGTAGTGAATACAAGTTAACCCAAACAAAGAAAAAGGATAGATCAATGAATCCCGATAGAAAATATAGACACTAGAATATGAGTTGCTAGATGAGTTACCATCAATGACAACCCTAAATGCCATTTGCCTTACCAGATGAGTGCCAATTGCCAACAATCTCCCCCTTTGGAATTGATGACAACACTCATGTGAAAAATGACCAACCTTGAATCATTTTCTGAATCAACTTCCCCTAAGCTATACATTCCTGCTATATACATCTGATATACTCCCCATGAGTGATATATACATTTTTCACTTTATTCCTACCCCTTTGACATCAATGACAAAGTAGGGTGCCCACAAAGAAATGCATACCAGTTCTATACAAGCTTCAAAATATTTGCATACATAATCTTCAAAAATGAAAAGTAAGTGTCCCAACCTTACATGAGAGAGTCAAGTATGGAGGTGAATCCATTCAAGATACTAGTGTAATATTCAATTGCCTCTGATTCAATGAGATGCTCCTTCTGTATATTGGAAATACATTCAATCTTATGAAATAATAAATTATCCAATTGGGGACCTATGAAATTTTGGAGCTCAGTTGCTCTCTTTATTATACTATCCCTTTCCTTCTCTAATTTCAAATTTTGATCCATGACCGCCAAAATTGGACCATCCAAAGAATTGGTTAGGTTAAATGTCGAGTTGTATGAATTAAAAATCTGAATCAAGTTATTTCTACAATCTGAGATCTTCTTGTCTATAGAAGTTGTAAGCTTTGCAAAATCTAGACAAGTTCTATAAACTTTACCTCCCTTCACCAATGCTGCATCAATGGATTGCAAGAAAATTTGGAGTTTACCTTTCTCAGATGCAATCATTTACAAAAATGTTTGTTTCTAGGCATCAACAAATTTGTCCTTAGCCTTAGTTATTGAAATCTTGAGCAAAGAATCATAATACTTAGGAATAAAATTAATAATCTCCTCCAGTTTACCGGATGATATTGCACTCTCCTATTCCTAGAATTTAGGTACCAACCAGTTCAAAAATTCAAAATTGTGCTTAATTAATTCTCTATCTTTTGACTCCTCTTGAGACAATTCCTAAGTTGCTTGTGCCTAGAGTGCAGTTGCCGCCAATTTTTTTTTATGCTGGAGACATCTTGTGATAAGGCTTGTCAAAAATGATAAAAAATTATGACATATTTCCTTCGGCTATGGATGAGGTGTCAATTTCCAACACGGAAGAAAAGTTTGTTATAGTTTCCTTGCCTTTTTCTACCAAAGATGTATCCTTTGAATCCTTTATTTCCAGTGCACCGGTGGCTTTGCCACTTGGTCCCTTATCTTGATCCTATGCATCCTCAGCAACCTTATTGTCTGTATCCTTATCCTTATCAACATTATCCTCTATATTTTGTACATTATCTACCGAGGTATCCTCTGTTGCAAAATTGGACTCACTAGGTGATACATTAGTATCTGATGGAGTGCTAGCCAGTTGCTCAATATTTACATTTTGTTCCTCAATATCTATTGGTTTCTTATCCCCTAGTAACTATATATTTTGTTAATGTAAAAAATTGGGACTCAACTCATATCTCAAACTCAAAAGAATTCTGACCCAAATGCCAATGGTTTCCTTCTGGATTTCCTCAAATATTTCTCATTAAATTATTTATCTGGTGCTTAGGATTGAATTTTGATGCACCTATTTTATTTATCAAATCTGCTATCTCTAGAGGGGTTATTGTTGGACATAGATTAACCAATTATATCTTTTTTATTTGTCGGTCCAGAATTTGAGCATGTAACTTCCTAGCCTCTAGCTTATCATACAATTCCTTAGACAAAATTTTCTCTAACTCAATCAATGATCTATTGAAAGAATCAAGATATAAAAGAATAGCTTCCTTAATCTTATTCTTATCCTTCTCATCAAATTCATCAAATAATTTAGAAATATTTTCTAAGTTACCATCATTAATAATTTGATCAATTATGATGCAAGAGCATCCCCGGTTCATAGCAATCTTGCATCAACCAAAAATATTTCCTTTTTGTTTTTCTTTCTATTTGCAGTTTCAACATTGCTTTCTGTGTTTCCTGGATTTGGCTCATCAGAACCTTTGGAGAATTTGGATTATTTTTTGACAAGTTATTGCTACTAGTTTTTGAGATAGTTTTCTGTTACCAGTTGTCTGGACCTGTTTGCATTGGTGATCTACCAAATCCTTTCTTTAGCTTGTGGAGCCCTGAGCATTGATTTTGATATTCCTTGGCGAGTAGCCGACCTTTCCCCATGATCTACACTTCATCCTTTGGATTTTTTGGAGGAATTTATTTGGCAGAGGCCGACCTTGTTGGTTTTACACATTAGGTCTTGTTCTTTGGGTTTTTATCCCTTTATGGACCGATCGGATCCACTTGGATCATATAAATCATTGTAATAGAGCATTTTAATGGATCACTAAATTTTGGTTTGTGATACTGATGAAGGTTTGAAATGTTGAACACAGGTGAAATATTTAGACTATCTGGTAACTCCACTTCATATGCATTTCCAGAACTGAACTTTCTCAAAATCTTGCAAGGTCCAAACTTTCTCATCTGCAACTTGTTATAAGTTCCAACTGGGAATCTTTCTTTTCTTAGATACACCATCACTTCATCACCAACTACAAATTCCTTATGTCTCCTCTTCTCATCTACTTTCTCCTTATACTTGTTGTTCATGTCCTCCAAATGTTGCTTAAATTGAATATGTAAGTCCTTCATGTGATCTACAAATTCTTTTGCTTCTAAACTTCTCCGGTGTTTACTGCTAATATCTCTTAATTTTGATAAACCTCTAAGGTGTGCTTCGGTAACAATCTCAAAAGGTGTCCTTTTGGTACTCTGATTTAATAAATTATTTTAGGCAAACTTTGCTTATGCAAGACTCAACACTCAGGGCTCCGCAAGCTACAAAAAGGATCTGGTAGATCACCAATGCAAATAAGTCCAAGCAACCGGTAATAGAAAACTATCTCAGAAACCAGTAGTGATAACTTGCGAGAAAATGATCCAAATGCTCCACGGTTTGGGAATAAGGAAGACGATCAAGTCTTCAAGAAAAATCCAACTCCAAAGGTTTCAGTGAGCCAAATTCAAGAAACACAGAAAGAAATGTTGAAACTGCAAACAAAAAGAAAAACATAAAGGAAATATTTTTGGTTGATGCAAGATTTCTATGAATCGGGGATGCTCCTACATCAAACATCTGGGGATGTTCAAAAAAGTGAGTCTCTCACTTTTGGGGGGTCAAAGGAAAACCAAGGCAGTCTTCCTCTACCTGATAAATCTAAGATGAATCTTCAATTCATTTTTCCTTCCACTTCACAAGATACTCCTTATACTGACAACTTCAGGTTGTGTTAACTCTTGCTGACCAGTCTAGACTGATCCCTTTGAGGTCCCTCCTAACCAGTTACTGCACCAAATTATGTCCTGAGCATCTAATTTCTTTTTATTGGTTCTTCTCTTGGCTTTCGGTTTAGACTACTCATCACAATTTGGCTTATGTTTATGTACAATAGTAATCTTGGGTGACTTCTAGGGAGGCTCCTTAGTTGATTCTTTCTTTTTCTCTTCCTTCTTCTCCCTGACCACCCTTGCAGAAAATCCTTTCTTCTTCGAAACTTCCTTGATGTCTTCATCTGATTTGGTTTCCTCATAAGAAACTATCATATATTGCCTAATCATATTCTATTTTCTCTTTACCAGTTCAATTGTCTTAGCATTGGCAGGCTTTCCTGATGATGCTTTTGGTTTCTTGGAAGACTCATTTGTTACCGAGACCACATTGGGAGTGGCCTGAGCTACCTTCTTTTCTTCCCTCTCTTTTTTCCTTTTCTATTTCATTTCTTCTTTCCTCCGAGCTTTAATTATTTTAACCTTTTGTTCTACTTTAGCCCTGTCATGCCCTTCACTAATTAGAGTCTCGACTACAACCTTAATCATCTTTCTTCTGATTTTCGGTGCAACCTGTTCTTGGTGAACCTTTAGCCTTTTCTCCTGGGATGTGCCAAATTTCTTTTATTTTTCATCAACTGGTTCTTGTAGTAGATGTTGAGCATAAGCATCTAGAGTGGCCTCGTCCACCTCATAACCCATTGGCATAATCCAGACTATTCTAGGCTGGATTGCTTCCATCATACATTCATCTTTATTTACCATAAAACATATAAATCCTGATATTTCTCTACTGTATATTTAGGATTTCTAGCTCTATTCTTCATTTCCTCATGAAATTTTTTGAAGAATGCCCATAAATTAGCCTTTTGTTTCTTATCTCCTTGGCTATCCAAAATTTGGGCTATCTGAGTGGCTATAGGGTGATCAAAAGCCCACTATATCTTACCAAAATCGGGGACATTATTCAAACAGTAGAATGCCAAACAAATAACAAAGGAACCATATTGGAAAGTATTTTTCTTGTCTTGTTTAATTTTCTATATGTTGGTCATCAGCTCCTTTAGCATTACACTGCAGAGATCATAATGTGCATCCTCCTTTACCATTTGATGGGCAATAAGAATATTATTACCAAAGATGGATTTTAGTCGGTTTGACTTGTAAACTTTGTATCTGATGATCATTGCTATAAATTTAACATCAATCTCCTTAATATCATCAACCCTCATCGAACTACCATCAAAGGTGGCGCACGTGAGTTTGCAGAGTTTTGTGTTAGAAAGCTTGGACCTAGGGTCAGGCAAACCTCCAATCTTGTGCAGGCAGGTGATGTTCTTGATTACCTCAGTGATTTTGTAGGACTGTTCCAACTAGATAAATTCACCTTGAATGTGACTAAGAATGTATTGGACCCATTTCGCATCATCGAATGTCGGGAAGTAGATGAATTGGGTAAAACCCTTCTTTTGCAAATGGGAAAATTTTGGCTTCAATTGGTTATTTGTGATTAGAATCTCAACGAAAACACAAGATAACTCATAACCTCCAAGCTCCTCAATGTCATAATGAGTATATACCCTAATGTCTTCGATGTGAAGAACACCATGGAAAACGCTCGAAAACGCTCCCAGTGGATCATCCAAAAGGGATTTGAAGGGGTGCTTCTTGAATTCAGGATGGGGGAGGTTCTTAATTTCCACCACCAAAGGAGTATCGACATTAGATGAAGAAGCCATGATATCAAATGCGGATACTAAAACTAGGGTTTCTCCAAACAAAAAATACCTCAAGATACTGCCAGATGATGAGATTGCTTTTGAGATTAAATACTTACACAGAATGCCTTGAACTCTTGAATCTCTCTAGAAATTGCTCTTCTGGATGCTCGATTGTTGTGTGAAGAAAATAAATTAAATTTTCCCTTTTTATCATCATTAACCCTAATTTTCCACTATCATAAATGTTGTCAGGAAAACTGACCGGGTCGCATAATCTACAAGTAGGTTCTGGTAAACACTTGAAATCACCTGAGTACCCATCAGCAATCATAATTCTTTGACTACAAATCTAATTTTGGGTGCTTTCATGATCTTCAATGATTTGCCTACCCCTAAAGTAGAGTACTTTAGTTACCAGTTGTTTCTGCTTCTGGTACAGGACCTTATGGCTCTACCATTTGTTTTGTCGATTGTGTGTCTGATCTCCTTACCCATCTTTTCTCATGTTGTTTTTTGATATCTTCTACCTTTTCTTTTCCCTTCTCATCTGCCTTTCCATTATTTTCCAGTGGGTTCTTACTCCTCCAATATTTAGCAATATGTCAAATCTTGTTGCATGCATGACAAACAATATTGTTCTTCTAAATTGCTTTGTTAAACCCTTGATTTCCTTGATTTCCTTTTGATCTGCATTGGTTAACCATATGACTAAATCTACTACATGCATGACATCTTACATTTCCAAAACCAGTGACTAATGCATTGTTCTGATTATTCCTATTTCTGCATTGACTTTCTATTTGACCATATTTATTACAAACAAAGCATGTACCATTGAATTTGTGAGCATTAGGTTGTCTTACTAGTGATTTTTGGTTCCGATTGTTGGCATGATTCTTCTTCTGACCGGATGATTGATCTTGTTCTACAGTACTTGAGCTTTCTCCTTCTTCATAACCAAGACCTCTCTTGTCATTAGAATCTCTCTTGATCTTCATTAGTTCATCAAGTTTAGCAGAGATAGCTTTGAATTTGTCCTTGTACTCATTTGTAGTGACTAATTCATCTCTCATGATTTTGATCTATCTCTCAAGTTCCTGCTCATTGTTTTGACACTAGACCAACTCAAGTCTCAACATGTCATTCTGTTGCATTCATCAGATTTTTCCTTCAATGCTTGATCTAGGTTTTCTTCATTCTTCTTTCTATCTTCAATCTCCTTGCATATTCTCATGGTTAAGGCTTGTGATGCAGACCCAGGCAACAAACTAGGTGAAAACCTTCTCTCACCCACAACTACTATGTTCAAAACAAGTTATTTTGTTTGTTCAGGGTGTGAACAACACACCTACCAAATACTCAACTCACACAACAATTTGTGTGACTGGATCCATACCGGTTTAGTCTCTTCCGGTACTAGGATGATGAAAACACTCTACCCTTGTATGAACCGGCTTAGTATCTTTCAATACCGGTGAGATGGAAACCTATTGGATTTTGTATATTGGTGGTCCAACCAACATAAAATACCCATAAGATCTATCTATGAGATCTTTTAGGGAATACTTGCCTCATAACCATCCAATTGTCTAGTAGCCCCATCGGTAGCCTAGTAGCCCTACTGGTTGAGTTTTCCAAACACAACTTAAAAAAATCCCAAAGGACAAGATAAAATAAAGGTTTATTAAAATACCCTTTATCTATTTACACAATTCCCCAAAATATTAGGCTCTAACCACAAGTTGAAAGGTTTGTACCTGTACTATCCTTCCAGACCTAATTAAGCCAATTAGGCCTAATTTACAAAGAAATTACCCCTTATATTAGTCCCCCAACTAAACCAACACTTTCAAAACTTGGGGTAAGGTTTCAAACCACTAAATCCAAGGTTTCAATACTTGATCCCATCTTATTTATCTTCTACAAGTGATTTCCACTTCTATAGTTCAGGCAGTCACATAGAGATGCCCGCCTAGGGTAAATTCAATCTCTCTGGTATTGGAGCCTCCCAACAAACCAATGTAAAAATATTATGATAAAATGGCCCTTATAACATTTTCCCCATATGTTGTTTTTTCCTCCGATGAAAATGTCAGATTAAGGGCATCTTTATAGTGAAACCCTAGGTGCTGGTAGGGTTTGTGACCAATCTGGTTAGAATTCGATGGATCCCTACAACCCAATTATTGAAAAAACTAAAAATTGATTCAAATGAAAGGTAAGAGAATTACTTAACCCATCCAATTGGTTTCAGGCATCCACCAATCCATATTGATTAAAAATAAATAGCAAAAACACTGAATTTCAAAAAACTCCAAGTATATTGTATTGCTTCAAACTCCAAAACATCATCAAATTTCATCAACTTCAACAACTATGCCAAGAACAACCTAGAATCGATCCAAGTGGGCATAATATAGTCTTCCTAATGGTTTCTAACCACTTTTCAAACTTTGGAACCATTGGAGGATTAGTTATCCCTTTTTACAACATTTTGCAACGACAACAAAAGTTGTCAACTTGCACTTTTCAAACTTGGTGACTCCAAGGTGTATTCATCCTATTCCAAGGATTGGTCTAATGTTTCTAGGACCAATATTTATTTTCATGACTTATTCCTAGACTCCTACTGACCCACATGGTCATTTATCCATGGTGGCTTATAAAATGCAACCATGACAATGTCTTACATCAATTGGGTCTTATTGACTCACAAAACTATCAACCTATTACAGATGATCATTTTCACCTCATGGGTGATATTACACTCTTTTAGACTTCATTTGTGTCCTCCTTTGTGTCTTTGGGTGCCCCTGCACCATACTCCCCAGGTAATTGAATCTCGAGTCCACTTGAGATGAGTTATGGCAATGTAGTCCCATGTTTCTTCATCTGGTCTTCATCCATCCATACTGCATCTTCCTCAGGGAGTCCTTGCCACTTGACAAGGTATTGTTTGTAGACCTTATTCCTAGTTTTCTTAACAATCTTGGTGTCCAATATCCTTTCAAGTTTGGGTCTCCCTTGACTTGGAAAGTCTTTCAATATGTCTGCAACATCCTCCACTAGAAATGTACCATCTTCCTGCACTGTACCTTTGAATGGTGTCAGATCTGCAACATTAAAGATTGGAGATATACCTATATTTGAAGGTAACTAGATTTCACATGCATTTTTCCCAAACTTATTGAGTATTGGACAAGGTCCAAACTTTCTCATCATGAGCTTTGTGTGTTTCCATTTTGGCAATCTCTCCTTTTTTAGATTGGCCCATACCATGTCTCCAACTTGGAACTGCACATCTCTCTTTCTTCTGTCATGATGCTCCTTTTACTTCTCTATATTTCTCTACAATTGCATCCAAACTTGGTCATGAATCTCCTTTATCCCTTTAGAAAATTCTTCTCCACAAGCACTAATATGTTCAGTTGAGGGTAGATTTCTCAATTCTATCACACCTCTTGGATTAATTCCATAGACAATTTGGAAAGGGCTCCTCCTGGTACTCTTATTGACAGAATCATTATAGGCATATTCTACTTGGGAGATGATGGAATCCCACTTTTCACCATGCTTCTTGGTGAGGCACCTTAACAAATTTCTAAGTGACCTATTGACCACTTCTGTTTGGCCATCTATTTGGGGATGATAAGATGAACTAAAAGACAAGTTTGTGCCTAACTTCCTCCATAAAGTCCTTTAAAAATATCCTACAAATTTCACATCTCTATTTGACACAATTTCCAAGGGTAAACCATGTATTCTCACAACTTCATTAAAGAAAAGGTTTGCAACATACTTAGGATCACTTGTGCTCTTGCATGGCAAAAATTGTGTCATCTTGCTAAACCTGTCAACAACCACAAAAACACTATCAAAACCTTTTTGAGTTCTTGGCAAACCCATCACAAAATCCATACTCACACTTTCCCAAGGTCTCGAAGGAATGGGAATTGGCTAGTATAGTCTCATGTTTGTTGTTTTCCCTTTGGCCTTTTGACACACCACACATGAATCCACAATTTTTTTTACATCTGTCTGCAATTTAGGCTAGTGATAAAATCTTCTCACCAACTCAAGATTTTTGTCTAATCCAAAGTGTCCCCCATACAACCACTATGCTTATCCTTAATTATGTTATCCCTCATTGAACATTTAGGAATGCATAACTGGCATCCTTTGAAAAGAAGACCATCTTGAATCAAATAATCAGAATACTCTAAATGATACCATCTACCAAACTTAGTGCATACTCAGTAAATGTCTTTGAAATATTCATCTGCAACATACATACCATTGAGGGAATCAACTCCTACACTCTCCAATTGGATTTCCGAAACTATTAGTGACCTCCTACTAAGAGAATCTACACCTTTGTTTGAGACACCTTTCTTGTGTTTGATTGTAAAGGTGTAGGCCTGAATGGACTCAACCTACTTCATATGCTTATGGCTCAATTTCTCCTGCCTATTTAGGAAACTTAGTGCCTGATTATATGTATACACAACAAACTCTTTGGGAAGCAAATAATGCCTCCACTTATTTAGTGCCTAAACTAATGCATACATCTCCAAATCATAGGAAGAATATTTATTTTTAACATCATTCCATTTTTCACTAAAAAATGCAATTGGCCTACCTTCCTGACTAAGTACTGCACCTATTGCCAAATGAATTGCATCACATTCAATCTAAACAATTTTGTCAAAATCCGATAAGGTAAGAACTGTTTGTTGTGATACCTTTTCTTGAACATTTCAAATGCTTCATCTGCCTCCTTGGTCCATGAAAATTTGCACTTTTGTCCGTCCCTGATGGCCTCTAATATGGGAGCACAAATTTGGCTAAAATTCCTGATAAAATTCCTATAAAAGGTCGCTAGGCCATGAAAAATCCTTACATCACCAATTGTTCTAGGAGTTGGCTATGTGAGAATGTCATTCACTTTATTAGCATCCATTTTTACATTTCCTCTAGAAATCACAAGCCCAAGGTAAGCCAGTTCTTCCTGCAAAAACACACTCTTTTCCATGTTTATCATTAGGTTGTCTTTATTGAACCTTCTCAAGACCATATCCAAATGTTTAAGGTGATCCTCCTTTGCCTTTCTAAAAACTAGGATGTCATGTAGATACACTATGACAAACTTACCAATGAACTCATTCAACACCTCATTCATGAGACTCATGAAAGTGTTAGGGGCATTTGACAACCCAAATGGCATCACCCTTCATTCATACAATCCTTCATTTTTTTTAAAAGCGGTTTTCCATTCATCACCGACTCTAATCCTTATTCAGTGATAACCACTTTTTAAATCAATCTTCGAATAATACCTTGCACCTCCTAAACAATCAAGTAAATCTTCTATTCTAGGCATAGGGAATCTATAATGGATGGTTATCTTGTTAATGTCCTAGGAATTAATGCATAATCTCCATGTTCCCTCCTTCTTTGGGGATAAGATAGTCAAGACTGCACAAGGGCTCAAGCTCTTCCCTATCAAATCTTTATCAAGCAACTCTTGGATATGCCTTGCAACTTCCTCATTTTGTACGCTGGCTTGTTTGGTAAGGTGGCACTGAGAATTAAATCAATGCAATGACTTATCTCCCTTATTGGTGGTAGGGTTCTTGGAAACTCTTCTGCAACTATATCCTTGTATTTTCTCAACATTTCCTCCACCTCCTCAAGGACTATCACCCTTTTCTTTTCTACTTTTCCATCTAAAATGGGCTCTTCATCTTGCTTTGGTACTGACATCACTAAAAAATAAGGTGTTCCCTCTTCCTTGATTTCCTTGAGGAACTCTTTTCCTTCCAAGATCATGATCTTGGCCTCCTTCTCCTTCTAATCCTCACTATTATCTGACATGGGTATCAATTCAAGCACCATTTCATCTTTGGTGATGGAGTAGGTGTTCTTGTGTCCATCATGATGGGCCTTGAGGTTAGATTTCCATGGTCTCCCAAAAAGAAGATGACATGCATCCATCTCAACAATATCAAACAGAATTTTGTCTTTGTATCCTATCTAAAATTCAACCCATGTTTGCTCTTCTACCAAGGTTTATTTTCCTTTAGTAAGCCAAGAAACTTTATATGGAAATCGATGAGGATTTCTTCTCAATTTTAGTTTCTCTACCATTTCTAAGGATACTAAATTTTTGGTTGAACTCAAATCTATTATAACCTTACACACATTGCCTCCTGCTTTGCATGTGGTTTGGAAGAGTGTCTTCCTTTATGGAGGTTCAATATTGCTTAGTACCTTCAACAATGTTCTCCTCATCATCAATGCTTCTCTTCTCTCTGGAAGTCCATAGGAATTAGGTGAATTGACACTCTGACAATTAGTGTCTTGAACCAAATGTGTTCTCCTCTCTCCTTGGGAGCTTGATCAGGTCTTCTTAGGGCACTTAGTTATGGTATGACCTGCTTGATTGCAGTTGTAGCATCTGAAACACTCCAAGCTTCTTCCACCAAATGTACCTGTATGGTTGGGTCTTCTTCCTCTAAAATCCCCTCTTGTTTTACCATCTCCATGCTAACTTCTTGATTAGCCTCTCCTTGTGGCCTAGGACTCTATCCTCTACCATTCATAGGGCCTCTGCCTCTGAAGTTTCTGCCTCCTCTACCTCTGTTATTCTGATCATTCTTTCTCTTTAGCTTCTCCTCTTCTCTTAATGCTAGTTGAAAGCACTTGTTCACTGTCTCTAGTGCTAGTATGTTGATCTCATCTTGGATACTATATTTTGATCCACTAAGATATCTTGCCACTTTCTCCGATTCCTCCTCATGGTGTTTGGTCCTTAGAATCAACCTATGGAACTCCTCGATATATGTACTCACACCAAGGTCTTTTTGCCTCAAACCTTGTAATTTCTTATAGACTTGGAATTCATAGTCTATCGGGATGAATTGCACCTTCACTTTTGCCAACATTCTATCCCATGAGGTTAAATTACCTCTACCTTCCTTCACCTTCCCGTCTTGGAGGTAATTCCACCAAGTGAGCATTGCTCCTTTCATCTTGGACTTAGAAAAGATAACCTTCTTATTTTCAGGGGTCTCTTTGCATTCAAAATGGTTGTTCAATGCCTCAATCCAATCCATCACTTCTTCTACATTCATTTTCCCACTAAATATAAGGATGTCATCTTTACCTGATGAAGATTCTCAGCCAATGAACTTTAGGACCTCAATAAATGCTCTATGATCTGTATGTAACTCAGCTTCCTTCCATGGGGTCTCTTCTTCTCCTCCTTGTTGTTCTTCTTCATCAGAGTCACATTCACCCTCCTTTCTTTTGTCTTTGGCCTTCTCTAACTCCCTCACTCTATTTTAAAACATCTCTTCAAACAACTTCTTGATGGCATCTTGACACATAATATTAGGAGGCATGTTATCAATATGTGCATATAATTCTTTTGGGAGAGAATTAGAGACTTCTAATGGGACTAATCAAAATTTCAGAAGTGTGTAGATGACAGCTTCTTCAATTTGTCTCTTTTCATCTTCATTTCTGGATTCATACTTAACATATCTGAATCCTCCAAATCCACCATATTCTTTCAGATTAGCACAAAAATTTTCAACACTATGTACAATTTCCTTCTTGCTCTTGACAATTTGAAATTTGCTTGCATCCTTAGATTCGGTGTCACTAGACTCTTTTGCCAAAATGAGTCTCTGAGTAGATTTCTTGTAAGTTTTTGCTACCTTGGGAATAGTAACACTCTTTGTTTTCTTACTTGGTGAAGCTACAGATGCTCTTGTGTTAGGTCACTTTGTTGGAGGAGTCGGTGAGGCCTTTAATGTGTCCTGTTTCTGTAGCGTCCTAAAATTACGACACTTGCAATTTCGACCGCATTTGGGTCTTCACGATGGCGACGCAACACTGAACCTGAATGGAGACCCCGAAACTTGCTCACGACACCAAAAACTGCATTTTTCCAGCACCCTGGCCTGATCCTCCTTGCACCCCGTTGTCCCGGGAGGTGGGACCAGAGCACCCAGTGCCCTGGTCCTTCAGGACCAGGGCGCCCAGCACCCTGGTCCCTGGCCCTATTTTGGGCCCGGTCTCCTATGGGACTTTGGGCCTTTTTGTTTGCAAATTGGAAAATAGTATTTCCTGGTCGGCCTAAGGTCGGGAAAATCAGTCTTTTAACCCTAATTGGCAAGTATAAAAACTACTTTTCCTCTCCCATTTTGAAGGTCGAAAAGAGGAAGGACATATGTGTACAAGAGGCGGAAATGATATTCAAACATTCAAGCATTCAAGCATTCAAGCATTCAAGCATTCCTTCAAGCAATTGATCATTCTAAGTCTCCATTCAAGGCTCAGTGTTGCATTCAAGACAAGGATTCAACCATTGAAGAGGAGATCACATATTACAACATACAACATACAACATACAACAAACAACAACATCTATACCTTCGCATATAAGGATACAAACATCCTTACAACAAGGTATTAGTACTTGTTTTACATTACATTTACAACATTTCTCATTTCTTGGTTAATTCCAAAACCGGGGTTTGACCTAAGGGCAAACCCCTAATCCCTAACCCCCCAATCATCTTCGCTTTTCTGTGTGTAGGTTGCAGGTACGCGGCTAAAATTGAAGATCTGGAATCCTTGTACAGAGACGAACAGATCCCCCTTCGTTTCGCGAATTTTTCGGAGGACCGTGTGCACGCCGGGCGCCATCGTCCCGTCAACTTTTGCTCAAATTTGCAGGATGGCGCCGTTTCGACATTTTATTGCTAATTCCAGGTCCGCAGCTTCATATCATATTCCTATCTCTATTTATAAGTGAATCTTTCCTACTTTGCATGCATTCCTAGTTCAATCTTTCTATCTACATTCTTTACAAAAGAGGGTATCCTTGCTATCACAACCCTTGAAACTCATATAGAATCCAATCTTACATTGCGTGGGATTGGATCTTGTGGGTTTCAACCCCTCTTTTGAAAGTAAAGCCCCTCTTAAGTGAAAACCATCAACCCTAGTGACTCTCCCTTCTCTCTCCTCGGAGTTGGGGAGGGGAGAACAACTAGGGTTCTATTTTTCCGCTTTACATTTTGGTGAACCTGACGTGAACATCCTTTCTGATTATTCATAGTTAGATCTGAAAATTGGATTCCTTGATTACATTTCCATGTTTGATCTTTTGCAAAATTTTAGAGGTTAATTGCATAAAAACCCTAAATTTTCTTTTTAAGTAATTAAACTTGTGAAATGTTTAATTATTAATGCTTGTTTCAGATCTGCCCTTCTATTACAAATTATCAATTCATATTTGTGCTTTAATTTTGAAAATTAAGTGGTTAAGTGTCAAAACCCTAATTTTTGAAACCCTCTTGATTCAACCTTTGTCCGACAATTTCATTGATCAAAACATTTCCAAATCAGCTGTAACTTTGGATTCCGCAATAAAATCATAATATCTTTCATCCCTGAAAATTTGGAAAAAAGTTGCGAGGACCGTGTGCACTCCGAGCGCCATCGTCCCCGACATTTTTTCCAAAATTTCGGGAGCTAGATCTTACTGTATTTTTCTGCTAAAATCCAGAATTTTGGCTGATTTTATCAATTTTAACACCTTCAAAATTACAGTCAAAGTTGGTCTAGCGATTGCTTGGATTGAGGCTTCTAATCATTCAAAAATTGTTGAAATTAAAATTCATATCAAAATTGTGTTTCTTACTGTCCTAAATCTGAAAAGTGTGTTAGCATTCATTCGAAATTTCAATGCTTTATTCAAATTTTTGCAATTTGTGACTTTTGAAATTAAGTGCTTAATTACAACAACTTTGATTTCCGCTTTCAAAATTGAATTTTGCGTGAAATTGAGTCAACCTTCAAATTTCAAAACTTGCATTGCTTTTGGTATTCCCTCTAAAATCATAAAATTCAAAATTTCAGTTTCCCTCTCTTTTTCAAAATTCAAATTTTGCATTTTTCGACAATCTTGGTAGGGTTCAATTTTGAAATTGCAACTTTAATTTGGCCTATCTACAGATCGTAAAATCACTCAATTTTTTCAGGTTAGCTGTAAAATCATCATAACTTTCATCCGTGCAAATTTCGAAAAAAGTTGCGAGGACCGTGTGCACTCCGAGCGCCACGGTCCCGGACATTTTTTCCGAAACTTCGGGAGATTGTCCTGATTGTATTTAGCAGCTTAAATCTAGAAGATTGGCTGGTTTTACTGAAATTTGCTACCTCTAAAATTCAAAATCTTCTCTCTTTCTTTAGTGCATGAGTTTTACAACAATAAACCCTACTTACACTATTCCCGTTAGACGAAGCCTTAGAATTAAGTCCTTCCAAGGTTTAATTACTGAGGAGATGGAAGATAATTTGAATGGCCTTTTTAACGAGGACATGAGTAATTCCTCTAATCCTCTTAATGATGAAGAAGCTCTCCATGAGGTTTCTGTAGAACAACTTTCAAAATTGGATAACCAATTTGACGATTTTCAATAGTGGATGTCTCAAGAATACCCTGATAGTCAAGCTCTTCCTTTAATTGAGGGTCTAAAACGTATGCTTCAAACTGATAAGAATGGAATTGATATTTTGCGTGGTATTGCACACATTGTGGATTCGAATGTGATGCCTATGAAAAGTTGTGCCGAAACCTTAGGTTATACACAACCTCCTACTCAAGTCAATCATTCTATTCCTTTGACGACTCCTATTGCTAGTATACCTACTTTTACATCAAACATAATGACTACTTCAACACAAGACATTCCTCCTATGATCACTAGTCATGGGGGCAATCCCTCTTCTTCAATCAACCCTCTTCCTTCATTCAATCCAACTTCTTCATTCATTCCTTCAGTGAGTGTTCCTCTTATATCTCCACAAATGAACATGACACAAGGGGGCAATTCATTTAACCATTCCATTCGTCCTTGTAGTGTTCCTCCTATCCAATCATCTCCTATGACTAACTATCATAGTGTCCCACCACCTTACTCTCTACCTTCTTTCAATAACATAACACCTCCATCACAATCTAACACGTCTAATATGAACTCTTCGACTGAAGCAACCATTAATAATCTTGCACAAACTGTCTCTTCTTTACAGCAACAAATTGCCTCTATGAATCAATCCAAGTTTAGTGTGCCCACATTTGATGTTGCGAGCCCACTTTCTCTTGATATTGTTCGAGCTATTCCCCCTAAACATGTTGAAATTCCACATTTGGAGCTTTATAATGGTAAGGGTGATCCTCTAACACATGTTAAGACCTTTCAAACAATATGTACTGATTTTGCTTATGACCAAAGGTTGCTTGCAAAACTATTTACTAGAACATTAAGAGACAAAGCCCTACAATGGTATTGCTCGTTGCCTTCCTATTCTATTACTTCTTTCGAACAACTTGCAAATGCTTTCATTCAACAATTTCAAAACAATATAAGTCCTAAAGTTACTTTGATTGATTTAATGCATTGTAAACAAGGTGTTAAAGAAAAAGTGACTAATTTCATTGGTAGATATAAGAATTTGTATGCTCAAATTTCTTTTCCAGTGCCTGACAATGATATTCAAAGAATCTTTATTTCTAATTTACAAAAAGACATTAGAGAAAAACTCCTGTTTTCTGAGTTTACTTCTTTCCAACAGTTGTGCGCAACTCTTCACAATTATCAACTGACTGTGAGTCAAATGGAACAATCACATCCTATGGCTCCGAGTGATAAGGGTGATAGTAGTCAACAACCATTTGGGAAGTTTAAACCGAACAGAGAGTCCATTAAATTCAATGAAAACATCATCAACAACAATGTGAATGCAGCATCAGGTGTGTCTCCTATTTCTAAGTTTTTCAAGAAAGAAAGAAAGTTTACTCCTTTGAATGAATCATTGCATAGTATTATGAATAAGTTATTGGAACAAAATGTGCTTACTCTTCCTCCTATAAGGCAAATTGATCCTGCAAAGATTAATTCACCCTATTTTGATAACAAATCTTTTTGTCAATTTCATCGTCAACCTGGGCATGATACTGAAAAATGTTTTGCTTTAAAAGGGAAAATTCAAGATTTGATTGATAATAATACTATCTCTATTTCTGGAGTGAATGATAAAGGCAATACATTTGTAGCTCTTCCTAACCAAAATCTTCAGATTTTTACTGATCCATTGCCTTCTCATACCTCTAATGCGATTGATACTACTGATTCCTCTGTCTCACCTGATGATCTCGTGTCTATGACTCCGAATGTGATTAATTTTTTGGAGCAACAGAAAATCCCTAAAGAACCTTCCATCACATTTGATTCCAGTGAAACTATCAGGGCACCTGATGGTCCTTTATATATAGTTGCAAAAGTCAAGAACACACTTTGTCGTGGAGTGCTTATTGATCCTTCTTGTATGGTTAATGTCATTACTGAAGAATTTCTTTTTACTTTGCAATTGAATCAAGTGATCTATGACAAAATAGATGTGATTGTGAAATTATTTGATGCATTTTCTTCTCCTGCAATTGGTTCTATTACATTACCTATTGAGGTCCGTAACAAATCCCTTGATGTGAACTTTGCTATTATTCCATCTTCCGAACAATTTCGTGTGAAGCTAGGCTATCCTTGGCTATCTTCCATGAAAGCTATCACTTCTCCTATTCACAAGTGTTTGAAATTTCCCCATAATGGTGAAGTTGTTACTATCAATCATAGTCTCTTTAAACCAGCTGAAAGAACTTCTAGTGTTCCTATTGATTATTTTTGGCCTAAACAATTCCAATCTCTTCCTCCGCGAAGTGATCATCTTTTCAAATCTTATCAAAAGTGGAAAAAAGACATGATCCTATCTCTAAGTGAACCTAGAACACCCAAACTTGACATTCCTATCATTCTTGAGAAGGAAGTTCTTCCTTTGAAAGATAAAACTAATGTCTTTCCTCAAGAAGATTCCCAACCCATTCCTATGGATGTGACTATGCCTATATCTAATAAACTTCCTAAAAGTAGACCTATCCCTCCTCGTCATGATGGACTTGGTCTCCTTCCTAAACCGAATATTCCTCCCTTATATGGAGCAGTTCCTCCTCCTTCCTCTTATGGAGAGAAGAGACCTTCCTCTTCTCCTATTATTCAACCTAAGAGACCACAACCTAAACACCCAAGTGATAAGGAGGAGAACATTCCTCCTCCTCAATCTCCTAATCTTCCTACTAAGACTAGACGGAATCGTTCTGCACGTGAACGCCGACGAAAGCGTCGTCTTAGAGCTTAGGCAGCTGCCTCTCAAACTTTGCAATCCCCAAAAACACCTTCAACAAGCATTATTCCATTTTCTCCTCAGCCGACGATTGAGCCGAAATCTCCTAAACATAAGATGCATGATGGTTTTGATCCTGTGCAAGTTAAAGATCCTATTTTTATAAATCTTGATGATGATATAGATGAAAATGTTATTCATGATGCAAATATTACTCCTGTTCATTCTGATAGTGAATATGAACTTGTTGATATTGATAACCATTTATCTAATGAATTTTCTAAAGCACTTATCCTAGCTCCTAGACAAGAACACCGCGGCTTGGGATATGAACATAGCCCTTGTTTGGATCTTGTGATAGCTCCATCTGTTGTGTTGGATGTTCCTCCTCTAGCGTGTTCCCTACCTTCCCGAAACATTGATCACCAAGATCGGGGGGTAGATGACGTGCTAGACTAGTTTCATTAGCATAGCAGATTCTCTCCTCCTCTCTTTTGTTACTTCTTCTATGTGTTATTCTCATTCTTCTATTTGTTGTCCTTAGTGTTGTCTACTTGAGGACGATGCAAAGCATTGAGATCTCTCGATCTCTCTCATGTTGACTCAAAAGACACATGTGTTCCCTTCTT
The DNA here is from genome assembly GCF_030272615.1 of Cryptomeria japonica. Lineage (NCBI taxonomy): Eukaryota > Viridiplantae > Streptophyta > Pinopsida > Cupressales > Cupressaceae > Cryptomeria > Cryptomeria japonica. Next base: position 74,989,637 of record NC_081409.1, read on the forward strand.
CTAGGTGACCTTCCTTGATTGGGGAATGAAGAACAATTATGCATACATACATATGATATACATGAATTATCATACGGCATACTGACCCCAAGGAAAGCGAAGTCACCTTGTGCTTTGTGTTTTGTGTCTATTATCCTTGGGCTTATCTCACACTTGGGGGCTAAATCCTTGTGATAACGTGCTCCTTCTCATTTCTTATATGTATCACTACCTTAAAGAAATCACCCCCGATGAGGCGTGTGTGATCGCTTTAACGTAGGGGGGCATACATCCCATTCATATCTTTTCAAGATACTTGAAAATTTCTTGACAAATTTAGCTTTGCCTTGAAAATTTTTGATATCTTTCTTGCATGACTCATAGTGAGGGAACCTTACTACTGACAGTCATGGTTCTCCCTCGTGATCTTCCCTTTTACTTTGTCAATCGAAGTCGTAAGATCCTTAGTCCACTAGGGGCTTGGTGTATCTTGCCTCCTTGGCGTGGTGAAAGTTTTTCAATGTTGTTTCCTTGTACTTTACCCGAAGTATGAGCGTACGCTTATACTCCCGCTAAAGTGGGGGCTAAATGTAGCATCCTAAAATTGCGACACTTGCAATTTCGACCGCATTTGGGTCTTCACGATGACGATGCAACACTGAACCTGAATGGAGACCCCGAAACTTGCTCACGACACCAAAAACTGCATTTTTCCAGCACCCTGGCCTGATCCTCCTTGCACCCCGTTGTCCCGGGAGGTGGGACCAGAGCGCCCAGCGCCCTGGTCCCCCAGGACTATGGCGCCCAGCGCCCTGGTCCCCCAGGACTATGGCGCCCAGCGCCCTGGTCCCTGGCCCTATTTTGGGCCCGGTCTCCTATGGGACTTCGTGCCTTTTTGTTTGCAAATTGGAAAATAGCATTTCCTGGTCGGCCTAAGGTCGGGAAAATCAGTCTTTTAACCCTAATTGGCAAGTATAAAAACTACTTTTCCTCTCCCATTTTGAAGGTTGAAAAGAGGAAGGAAATATGTGTACAAGAGGCGGAAACGATATTCAAACATTCAAGCATTCAAGCATTCAAGCATTCAAGCATTCCTTCAAGCAATTGATCATTCTAAGTCTCCATTCAAGGCTAAGTGTTGCATTCAAGACAAGGATTCAACCATTGAAGAGGAGATCACATATTACAACATACAACATACAACATACAACAAACAACAACATCTATACCTTCGCATATAAGGATACAAACATCCTTACAACAAGGTATTAGTACTTGTTTTACATTACATTTACAGCATTTCTCATTTCTTGGTTAATTCCAAAACCAGGGTTTGACCTAAGGGCAAACCCCTAATCCCTAACCCCCCAATCGTCTTCGCTTTTCTGTGTGTAGGTTGCAGGTACGCGGCTGAAATTGAAGATCTGGAATCCTTGTACAGAGACGAACAGATCCCCCTTCGTTTCGCGGATTTTTCGGAGGACCGTGTGCACGCCGAGCGCCATCGTCCTGTCAACTTTTGCTCAAATTTGCAGGATGGCGCCATTTTGACATTTTACTACTAATTCCAGGTCCGCAGCTTCATATCATATTCCTATCTCTGTTTATAAGTGAATCTTTCCTACTTTGCATGCATTCCTAGTTCAATCTTTCTATCTACATTCTTTACAAAAGAGGGTATCCTTGCTATCACAACCCTTGAAACTCATATAGAATCTAATCTTGCATTGCGTGGGATTGGATCTTGTGGGTTTCAACCCCTCTTTTGAATGTAAAGCCCCTCTTAAGTGAAAACCATCAACCCTAGTGACTCTCCCTTCTCTCTCCTCGGAGTTGGGGAGGGGAGAACAACTAGGGTTCAATTTTTCTGCTTTATAGTTTCTTTCTTTTCAACACTTTTCCCTTAGGCAATTCAGTGCTCAGTGTTATAGCTGCCTCTTGGGCTTCAGATTCCTCTTCGGTTATGGCTATAGTACCTTTGACAAGTGTGGAGGAAGAATCTTTTCTGAATTTCTTCGATAATTCCTTTATCATCTTTGTTGCTTTTCTTGTAGCTTTGCATACTACAATGCTCATTTTTACCTTTTCCTTCACTTCTTCATAGTTTCCATACCTTACCTTGGTAGCATGTCTTGGCAATGTAAGAAATGCATCAATTTGCTATTGTGTGATGTCAAAATCAATCTCATAACCCATAGGTGACAAAGATTGAGTTCTTGGTTCCACAACATTCACATAACAGTAATCAATGTCTATTTCAAAACATATGTCATCTTTGTATTTCTCCACTAGCTTGGGTGGAATCCAATACCTGTTATGCATTTTCTCTTGAAACTTACTGAAGTAATCATCCATAATATCATTAAAATTATCTCCTAGCTTCTTAATGAAGTCATTGATCTGATGGGTGATTGCTTGGTGTAGTTCCCAAACAACTTTACCAACTGATGGAAAGAATTTTTCAAAATAGAAAAACATGCATGCAATTAGTGATCCAAACTTTAGTCTATTAGCTGAGTTGTTCTTCTTAGGCTTCCTGATGGTTTTCAGATTCTCAAATAGGTTTTTCAGCAACACCTCACATAGATCAATTTTCATTCCCTTTTTCACAATTTTGTATGCTAGGTCTACTGTTGCATAGGGTACACTGTTTTCCCTTGCCGATTGGAAGAAACAGTAACCTAATACTCTAATGGCAAATTTTAGTTCTACATCAGTGACATTATTCAGTTTCAATCCTCTGCAATCTGATTCTACTCTAGTTAAACTGATCAATTCCTTCTGTGATATCATCTTTTGGGATCGGGCATGATCATAAATAGGGTAATCGGTAATCAGATGAATGATTTCCTTGGTAATCTTAAATGGTTTCTCTTCTAGCCACATGAAATCATCGTGAACTCTGCTCAAAATAAACTTGACCCACTGGGGTTTGAACACACAGGGATAGGTTACGGCTTCAGTTAATCCCTTGATCTTAATATGCTCATACTTGCTATTCAATTTACCACCGGTGCACAATTCATCATAGGTGTCTTTGATTTCAACGTGACCGAGTTCTTCAACATGACATTTGGTGAAGAATCTCACATCCTCGACTAATAACACTCTATTCGGGATGAGTGAAAATGCGGTTTTGTCATCTGGTTCAGATGCAACTTTGGGAGTTAACGAGTATTTTAGTGAGGGCTTTTCTACATTCTTAACAATGATGGGATCTTGGATCTTAGGTGCCATTTGTAGATTTCAGATAAAAACTAACAAAAGATCCTTAGGGTTTGAGGATTTTCAAATGGCAGACGCTTCACACTTAGCAGATAATAATAACTTGATAAGATCGATAAACCAGCTTAACAATGCATTGAGATTGATGTAAATACCTTGAATTTTTATTTGTAGAAGGTTTGATCACCTTAGATTCACTTTGCTCTGCTCTCTCGAAAACTTGGTAAGTGAAAATGACCGCATAAATGCTTTAAGTACACAATATACCTTATTGGGCTCTGTGCAGGTTAGGTTAAAACATTAAATGCACTCGGTTAAACTAGACTTTCTTTCCTTTTGTGCTTGAACCGAGTAACCAAACTTCCTTCATTTACCCACTTGACAGGTTTCCTGTATTCACTGACTTGACAGGATTCCTGTATAGTGCTCCAAAAGACTTTGATAGAATTTCAAACTTACTAATACATCTTTAACTATTGAGATTTTGACTTAAGTACATAATAAAATAGGAACTGTTAAGATTTAATCTTGAGAGAATGCAGTCCCTTCATACCTTTACCGATTAATTTGGAATAGGTGCACCTAACTCAGTAGGTAAGGTGCTTTCTTTGTTTGACACAATTTTCTTCTTTTTCCAAATCATCTGTAATTTGTCTTTTATTTCTTCAGTGTTTTTTCTAGGTTGATCTCTGAAATCTCCAGCCAAGTGTCCAACTTTGTGACAATGAAAACATGCCATACCAAGATTTCTCCATGATCTTCGGTTGTTCATCCCAAACCTTATAAAGTTGTTGGCACTTATATGTCCATATCTTCCATAACATTCACACCATATCCTTGTATTGTAGTCCCATGGTACTACAGAATACTGTCGGTAAGGATTTGTGTGAGCTCGGTAACCTCTAACATTTGCTCAGTGTGCAGGCCACATATAGTTCTTTTGCTTAAGCCAACACTTCTCGGTACTATGTCCATATCTATTGCAGTTTTTACAAAACCCTTTGAATTTTGCCTTCTGATAATTGCTAAAAGACTTTGTCCTACATTGATTAGATGTGTGACCATATTTATTGTAATTGTAAAAATAACCATTGGACTTAGTGGCATTCAGTTGCTTACCTTTTCTGATTTGACACATGTTGGCAGTGTGACCTTGATTTCCATAGTAGTTGCAAATAGGCTTCTTTCTTTTGATGTTCTTCTTGATTCCAGCTTGCTTTGATGATTCTCCTCTCTCGGTAGAGTCTTTTCCTTTGTAACCGAGTCCTGCATCTTTGTTGGGTCGTCTTGTATTCAGTTGTTCATCCAACATCTTTGATGCTTCATAACTCTTCTTCAGTGTTTCTTTGGATTTCTTCTCTGTTTCAAGTTCATTGGTCAACCTTGATACTTCAAGTTTCAATGCTTGATTCTCATCATCTTTCAGATATGCTTCATGATGTGCATAACCTAGTTGATTTGACAGGTTTTGTTGAATTCCAGTCAACCTTGTGATTTCATCATTGTTATTAGATACTAAGGCTTCAAGTTGTTGTTTCTCTCTTTCTAGATCTCTTACTTTATCCTTGGTTGTCCTTAATGCATCAAGATTTTCAGTCATCTGTGTGCTGAAATGTTCATGTTCTCTCTTCATTGCTTTTAGTTGATCAGCCAGTGCTTTGTTCTTTTCTTTCAATACTCCAATCATTTCTTCAGTCTCTTCAAACATATTGTTCTCAGATGATGTCTCAATTTGTTCCACTAACTCTTGAGAGTCATGTAAATCATTAGATAATCTTCTTCTCACTTTTAGAGATTTTTGCATTTGCCTTTGCATGTCTACAATCACTTGATTAGCATGATCCAGCTCTTCTTGCAGATACACAATCCTCCAAGATTTTTTATAGCCTTCCATTGATAAGATCTTTCTCTTTAGGGAGTTAAACCCTTTTCCAAGATTGAAGCTTTGATACCAATTGTTAGGCCCAATATGGAAAGCTAATGTACTGAGAGGCGAGGGGTGAATCAGTACTTCAAAAAAATTCTTCAACAATAACTTTACTACTATGCATAAATCGAATAGTGCAATAACATAATATAAAGCTAAAACAAATAGATAACAATCATACATGATTCACTCCATAACACATATATTTTGGTTACGCAAAAACTCTTGGTTAGAGAAAAAAACTGTGGTGGGGATGGCACCCACAACTTCACCACTGCAATAATAAAGGTTGCTCAGTTAGAGCTACATGTTTAGCTATTTCTAATAGCTTACCCTGTTAGGAGTATCAAGATCTATTAGATCTACCTTGCTAAAGGATTTTACAACACTTAATCTAAATGTTGCACCTAGTTAAAGGCTTTACAATTCATAGACTTGATTAGAGTCTTTTACCCTATTTAGAGGTTTCTCTTACAACTTCAAAATATTACAATAAATCATTACAAATATATGCAACTTTACATCTGGAATGTTATAGCAGATTCTATGTCCTCAGAATAAGATTACCTTGCTTATAGAATACCTCAGTAACCCATATAGTAACTCGGTAAACCCTTCTGTTTACTCTATTCTTTGACTGTTCTCTGAAATTCTTCTCGGTGACCTCTGTGTCTCTGTAACAGTCATAACACTTAGTGCTTTCACATGTCTTGCTTCATATATCTCTATATCTTCCTTTCTGTCATGCTACATGTATACATCTGATCTTAATCCATGTTGTATAAATAGATCTCTTATGTCAGTGATCAATTCATTTCTTTGATCTTACAAACATGATTTATCGAATGAATAACCATGAAAAATATTTCATTGGTTAGATGACCTCAAAATCATACACAATCTTTAAGTGCAATTTCCAATGTGATAACGGTTAGATGTTCCTTGATCTTGTAACACATTTTCATATGTATGTCCAGGTTCAATGAATCTGGTAACACGTTTCACTCAGTGTATATCAACTCGGTGTGTCATCTTTTCTGCTCGGTAGATAGCTCGGTGCATACTGGGCTCTTGACTACTTTCTTCTATAACTGACTGGACTGTGCATACCGACTAAATATTTTAGTAGAGATAACCGACTAGAGTATATAGAATAACTTTGAACATAAAACTAATGGCAACTTGATAAGTAGTAACATAACCCTCTTTGTGTACTGGCTCATTGATGTTTTGTTTGGCTACCGGTTGAGACTGCGCACTAAAGCTTCCTATCGTTGACCAAAATGCATACCATCAATATCTAATTCATTTGCAACCATAATCACGCTCCAAATAGTATCCAATCCATCGCTAAAAGATCTCCTTAAATACCATGTTAACTTGTTAAACATGTCGACCACAATGAAGAAAATAAAACATGTTGGTTGTCGGATCACAAGGTATATCATACATAATCCCGATGACCATGTTGGCCTTCACATGCTAGCAAAAATTCCATGAAAGAAATAATTGGGGACACAAGATATCTAGGTTGGGTCCCATCCTTAACCAGGTTCCAAAAACACATTACTGGGATCAGGACTTAACCAGTTGTAAAGCAAAGTGAATATATCAGTTGAGTATAGTGAATACCAATTAACCCAAACAAAGCAAAATGATAGATCAATGAATCTGGATAGAAAATATAGACACCAAAAGATGAGTTGCCAAATGAGTTTCCATCAATGACAACCATAAATGTCATTTTCCTTACCGGATGAGTGTCAATTTCCAACAAAAAGAAGAGATGAAGCCTATACCTAATTAGCCTAACCCTCCTCAACCTTCAACCAAAACTAGATGAAACCATTGTGCAAGAGAACGTCGACAAAGATGTCATGCTAGAATTCGTGAAGTTGCTTCCCAAACCATTTCTTCTCCTAAAACACCAACAATTGACATGATCCCATTTTCTCTTGAACAAGATGTTCAACCTAATTCTCCAAGATACAAAATGCTTAAGACAAATGATGGTTCAATTTCTATTCCTATTAGAGCTCCTATTCTTATTAATCTTGATGAAGAAATATGCGAGAATGTTCTTAATGATAAAAATTTTGATCCTAATATTTCAGATGATGAATATGAATATGTTGAAGTTGACAATGACTTATCTGCAAAATTTTCAAAAGCATTAATCCTAGCTCCTAGTAACAAACAAAGTGACTCATTATTAGAGAATGGTCCTTATTTGGAACTTGTGATAGCTCCATCTATTGTGCTCGATGTGGCTTCTCTTGTGTGTTGTCCACCTTCCCAAAATAATGATCAACAAGATTGGGGGGAGGATGACGTGCTTGATTAGCTTCATTAGCACTATATATTCTTTTTCTTTCTCCTCTCTTGCTTATTTGTGACATTCTTCTATTTTTTCTCCCTATTCTTCTATTTGTTGTCCCTAGTGTTGTCTACTTGAGGATGATGCAAATCATTGAGATCTCTTTTGGTCTCTCCCATGTTGACTCAAAAGACACATGTGTTCCCTTCTTCCATGGTGGTTTCCTTTCTTTGGGGGATGAGGATAATTCTATGCACATATACATATACATGATATACATAAGTTATCATAAAAGGCACACTGACTCCAAATCTAGGTGAAACCACCTTGTGTTTTGTGCTTTCTGTTTATTATACTTTGATTTATCATCTCTTGGGGGCTAAATTATTGTAATAATGTGATTATAGTCTTCTTTGGGTGTATCCTACCTTAAATAAATTGCTCCTGACAAGGCATACACAATCGCTTTAATGTGGGGGCATACACTCTACTCATGATTCTCTCTTTTGATACTTGAAGTTACTTAGCAAACTTTTCCTTGTGATTTTTAGTATCTTCTTTTAATGACTCATAGTAAGAGAACCTTACTAGTTGTAGTCATGGTTCTCCATCTCTCTCACAGTCTTCCCTTTTACCTTATCATTGAAGTCGTAAGATCCTAAAGTCCACTAGGGGTTTGGTGAATCTTGCATCCTTGACATGGTGAAAGTCTTTCAATCTGAATTCCTTGTACTTTACCAGTAGTTCTTATGTAAGCTCTGTTGGTGTATGGTTTTTTCATTGATGTCAACACCTACTAAACACTTATCAACTCTGGCACTTTGGAGAATCAACAACATTCACCGGCAAGCAAGTGACTCACGCACAGTCACTGGTATCTAGTACACCGGCAAGATATAATGATCACCGACACTTGGAATGATATGGAAAACACTTGTTATGTCAAAGAAATTGTGTGGACACTTTGTTTTGGAGTTTTTTTTATTGATACATTAGCATTTGCATATTTGTTGTTACCGGCAAATAGGTCCAGGGTTACACCGGCAGGTTTATCTTTTCTAGATCAGCACGACATGTTATGGAGATGATTAATTATTGTTGTAAATGCATTAAGCCAACATGTTCAATCGGTTATTGCATTGGATACTGTATTATTTGTAAAATATTTTTTATTGTAATATCTTGTAGAGCCGACCTACTAAAATTGGTCTTAGTTTATGGTATAAATGTAAGATCTTATTTGTAAGATCAAATGTGAAATGCGAAAAAAGGATTGTGTGAAGGTATATGCGAGAATAAGCAGAGCTATACACGTAGACATTATTTGAAGATTGAAGGAGGGTTTTTGTGAAGACAATCAGAACTACATTGGTACTGAATCCAACATATGAAGATGCTATTTTGTGTAGTACATTATTATTGGATTTAACCATCCAACTGTAGTCAGTGTGACTCCCATTTTGTGATTGAGCAGTGAGCTCTAGGCGCTTGGCCTTTCTACATGTGTAGACCCCATTTATGTACAGTTACTATCTGCAGTAGTATCATTTGATTGTGGGTAAGGTTTCCCACTGTGGTTTTTCCCCTTACAGGGTTTTCACGTACAAATATTGGTGTTATGTGTTGTGGGTGACTTTGTCTTTATGTTTCATGCACTAATCCTTATCGGTATAGCAATTAACTATTAAAACTATCTACCGACATATTAAACTGGTTTACCAATATTAAGCATTAAGTTGGTTAAGTTGTTTTGGTTTGAATTTATTTGATAACTGATTCACCCCCCCCCCCCCCAATCTTAGTTGTCTCCGGGACCTAACAAGCTCATACTCTTGCTAAAGTGGGATCTAAATGTAACATCCTAAAATTGCACCCTTCATAATTTTTTACTATATTTGGGTCTTATCCTTAGTGTTTGCACCCCTTAGCTTGATCGGAGAGCATAATATGCTCATGCACATCAAAAACACATTTCAACTCAACAATGCACTTAAAAGCTACCTTGATCCTACCCCAAAATAGGGCAGGACCAGGGTGTGGCACCCTGGTCCCCCTTAATGGGGACCTATCTTGATCCCCTTCCCCTAGACCTATCTCAAATTGAAGCGGAAAAATTCCCCCTATGTCAGCTCAAGTCAAAAAATTAATCAGTTAATCCTACTGGCAAGTATATCAAAGGGATTTACCCTCTCATTTCACAACCCACAAGATCTAACACATACACACAAGAGGTCATCAAGCATTCAAGCAATTGATCATTTTTAGTCTTCCTTCAAGCTTTGGAGCAACAATATTGTCAAGTTTTCAAGCATTGAAGAGAAGATCATCATTCTACTTCATGAAATCCTAATTCCATGTGGAGGCAAGTAAAACTTCACAAGGAGGTATAAGCATTTCATTTTTAGTCAATTCAACATCCCCTCAAAGAGGAGGATTTCTACTTTCAGTCATTTCATTTACATAATTTCAACCACTTGGTTAATTCCAAAACCAGGGTTTGACCTGAAGGCAAACCCCTATTCCCAACATATTTCCCTTTCTTTCTGTGTGCAAGAAATAGGTGCGTAGCTGCACTTTTGAAATTAAAATTTATTCACAGAGATGGAAAAACCCTGTTCAACTTACGGAAGGTTCGATGGATTGATAGGAGGGCGCCCCTATCCAAACACATGGTCCCTGCAACTTTTGCTCAATTTCACAGAGAAACTTCGAATCATGTCAAACTTCTCAGGTCTAGGTGCATGATTGAATCCTGAATTTGTAGCTCAATGTTTTCTCATACTTTGTCTTTGTTAGGATTGATGATTGTCCCAAAGATACTAAGAGCGGGGGGGGGAGGTTGAATTAGTATCCAACTAGTTGGTAGATTATTTAACCTTATTAAGTATTTTGCATTCCAAAATAATGTACCGGTAAATAAGAATTAATGCAGTAAACAGGAACAATAAAGACAACATAGAAAACACACCATAACACAAGATGTTTAATGAGGAAACCCAGTGTGGGAAAAACCTCGGTCAGATTTGTGACCCCCAATATTCACTCACTGGCCAATGAATAAATATTACTTACAATGAGGGCCCTACACATGCAAGAAGGCCAACTGCCTAAAGCTCACTACTCAATCACAAGATAGAAGTCTCATTGACTTACAAAATGGATTATGAAAATACAATACAATGTACTGCTTCAAATTAGCATCAACTATGCTAGGTTTAGTACTGGTTTAAGCTCATACTATAACCATAAACCTTATACAAAATTTGCCCTTATTATTCGTTCATTCATATCTCATCTCCTATTCCATCCTCTATCATCTATATGAAAATGATTTACAAGATCTCATACATATATGTTTCTATTACAATATGCCATGTCGGCTTTACAAAAAGATATTTACAATTAAATACAATAAACAAAAGTTTATTCCTGTCGGTTGGGGTGTCGGTATACATTGTAGCTGTTGTTGGTGAAGTGTCTGCCAGTGCCAATGCCTGTCGGTGTCTTTACCAGATGAATGTCGGGTGGTTGCCAGAAGGGTTGTTGGTAGGTTGCCATTAATGACAACACCATCATTTCTCACTAGAGTGTAGCATGCCAACAATCTCCCCCTTTGGCATTGATGGCAATACTCATGAGAAAAATCCAAAAACTGTTTCCAAAAAGTGAAGTCTAAAAATTTACCAAAAATATGTGCTCCCCCTGAGCAGATGATGTCCTCTGAATAGCCAGTTTTCTCTGTCCACTACTCCCCTTTGACATCAATGACAAAGGTCATCAAAAATTGTCAAACGAGTGCAAAATTTCACCTTAAGGTTTGTAACCAATTGGTTACAATCTGAAATATATCAGCCAAAACCAAATTTAAAATCTGCATGAATCTGTTGCTATCATTCATGGTTGCCTCAGTTTGTTGGATCGTGCCGGTGAGATGATGCATATGCTCCTCCAGTGATCTTTCTCCTTGAATTAATGCCTTTGAGATCTCATTTCTCAGAGAGATAAGGTTATCCATTTTAGGAATAAGTTCATACTTCAGCTTTTTGGCATTTACCTTGATCCTTTCTTTTTCCTTCTCAAATTTCTCCAATTTTTCCTCAAATCCTGCTATTTATTGCTCAATAACTGATATAGGTTCAGATGAACCAATGATGTTATCAGCTATATCATCTATTTCCTTTTGTACTCTACTTATTTTTTTCTCAATGTCCTTGGTCAACAGATGTGGCTTGCATGTTTCTCTGTATAGTTCCTTATACTCTGATAGTCCACCCGTAATTTTTCCCTTTTAAATATTCAAATTCGCAGGTTGCCTTTTGTGCCTTTACTTCCGTCGGGTCATTTTTTCTCCTTGTACTTGAACCGTTGAACTCTTTAAAAAAAAAATTGAATGCTTCAAGGTTCAAAGCATGTTTTAAAAGAGAGTCATTTTTGGTCTTTGTCGTTGTGCAAACAAGTGCGCTTTTGTTTGTGGTCATTGAAGTTTTGAACCTGTTGAACCAAATTTCAAGCAATTCAAGGTTCAAAGTTCAAAATGCCTTTTGATGAGTCACAACAATGTATCGTTATATGACGAGCGTGAGTCCTTATGTTTTGAGTTGATATGCGATCTTGAACCTTGAACCAAATTTCAAGCGGTTTAAAAGGTTCAAGGTTCACGTTTAATAGTCCTTTTCTTTTGTTGCTCTTTCTTGATGTTGTTTTGTGTGTTTCCCACTCACTATTATATTTCTTAAGTGAACTTGAACCGATGAACCTTTTTGTCAAACAGTTCAAGGTTCATTTCAAAACTAACTCTAAAGCTTTTTGGTGCAAATAAAAGTGGCGCGACAAGAAGGAATATTCCCTTATATGGCAATTTAAAATTCTAATTGTGGAAAGTAATCATGAGAACATCAAATTACTTGTGTAGAAGTGATGGATAATTAAGAAGGTGTCAATTTGTGTCATTTCACCATTACTTCGCATGCTTGGGTAAATCATGTTGAAGCGTGTGTAGCTCTAAAGATATGTATCCGTCTGATTGAAGGAAATGTGTATGAATTTATTTCCATATTTAAGAAGGTCACAACTGCCATACTTTAATAAATTGGAGGCGCCGAAAGTAAAACCAAATTTGTTCTCTAGAAGAATTTCCATATTTCATGGTGTTAATGGGTAAGTTCAGTTGATTTCTCCTAAGTTGCGTTTCTTTGAGTTCTGAGGTTTTTATAAGTATAGAAAAGGGAAATCTCTAAATTGTTGGGGTAGGATACTGTCTTGTTGTTAAAATTTCTTGGTTAAGGGGGTAGATAGTTAATATGAGGCCAATGCCACCGAAGTTTGGCCAGACCTCATGCCTAGTGAGTATTTTGCCGGAATTGGAAGACACCTCTTTAGTTCATGTAGATTTAGGGGATTTCCTAGAAAGAACCAAGAACCCTCAGACCGGTTCATTAATGGAAAAGATAGTTAAGAGTGGTCTTATGGAAGCTGTTGTGTTCCCACTCATCGCATCGTGCCCAGAATTAGTGTTGGCATGCATGAACAGATATGACCCTGAGAACAGATGTATCAGAACCAGCGATGGCGAGGAGCTGATGAATATTAATAGAGAAACAATGATGGTGACAATGGGTATTCTACATAAGGATGAGTATGAGGACTGGACTATTGGGAGTTCGTACGCCTATTTCTTCGAAAAGAAGAGCAAGTATAGGAGTGTAATTTCTAGAAATTGGCTCTTGAAGATTCAGAAAGGAGGATCATGGTTACCCAAGCCCCTAACCAGAGAGCACTTCATCATAGAGGTGCAGGACATTGTTATACTTTTGAATAGAGTAAAGGGGAATTCACATTCCTTCTACTAGGAGGATTGGATGTACTTTTTCATCCAAGTGATTCTATCCAGTGACAGATTTCTGGATTGGTCTCAAGTAATTGCAGAGAGACTTCACGAAGGATTGAGAAATTTTGTGGGGATGACAGGGTTTTACATGTCTTCCTACCTTTTCTACATTTTAGCTTGCACAAGGGATTGGCATGGACTACCTAATGAACCCTGGATTGATGAAATGAGGGTTTATAATTTTTACGCTCTATTGCAACAACAGAGACATGTTGAGCAGATTGACAGGTGGAATGGAGTCTTCACAGGGAGACTTTCCTTTGAGCTTCAAGGTGATGCAAATAGGAGAATATCGGTTGAATCAATGGAATTTGTGAGTATATATGGAAGTTTCTTTATCCAATTTCCTCAGTTTACTTACATACGGGTAGGTGGCTTTGAAGGCCAACCATTCAAACTACCCATGTACACTTTTGATAGCTATGTGCTTATAGAAGTAAGTAGGCAGTTCGCCTACATAGATAAAATATTAGGAGCAAAGGGAAAGTTCGGGGTGGTATTTCCTATTGAACTCAGATATTACAATTGCAAGTCTGTATCAGATGCCTTGAGCCTGGAACTGGAGTTCAAAAGGATGAACCTACAGCCATATGTGGCAAGGTGAAAATTTAATAGCAAGGGTTGTGCAAGGGAGAACCTTAATGTAGACAATCATTTTTACCATGAACCTCAGATAGAGGATTATTGGGAGAACTGCAAGGATGAATATGAAGTGAGAAAGAGACTGTGGTCCAGATTCACTTTGCAGCAGATAACTACCATGAGGCTCCCAATTAATATATCTGATGTATCAGAAGATATAGAGAGGGATGTTTTGGATCCTGAGTTTGATACCGAGATTAAAGGAAAATCGATTCTAGAAATTGACTGGAACAAAAAGGAAGATGATAGTATCCAAACAAGAACCTTCAATGTTGTCACGAGAATAGAGAGATGGTTGAGGAATTTGAAGTTCAAGGAGGGACCCCACATGTCCTCACATGAATCAAAAATTGATTCACACATTGTGGTTCAATCTCTTATTTCTGCCACTAATGAAGTTGTTGATGTTGCAGGTGTCTCAAAGCCCATTGTAAATAAAATTCAACCAAGAAGGTCAAAAAGGTCGCCATCCAATCTTACAGCTGCCTGAGTAACTCAGTCCAGAAGCAAAAAGAAGAGTAGGGAGCCTATCCTGAAACAAGTCATTGTATACTTGGACCCTAGTGAAGAAATTGAACAAACAATGGACTCACAGGATCAAAGCAAGCCCAGGATGCAAGAAATGGACACAAATAAAGAAGTGGAAATTCAACAGGATCCCATGAATACCTTGGTAATTGTTACTTCACCAGATGCACGGACCACTCTGCCACCTAAGGAACCTGCAATCACACCAAGATGGTTGGAGGCCACCATTGGAAAAAAGAGGAGTGTGGTTCCAGTCACAATTCCAATGGAGGACATCATTAGCAGATGCTTGGGAAAGACATCAAAGCCAAAAAAGCTCAAAACACAAGCAATGCTTGATGTGGATGACACAACAAGTCACTGGACAGCTGAAGTTACCAAACCCATTCCTAGAAGAGACACAGACAAGGGTACAGAGGAGGATTTCACTATGGAGAAGATAGATTTGGGGGTTGCTTCAAGGGCTGTAGATGTTAAGCATCTGGAATCCTCCATGAAGAAGATAATTTCAAGGACTTGGAAAGATGAAAAGGATAAAAGAGAACTAAAGCAAGTTGTCACACAGACGGCTGAGTACATCAATGTTATCCACAACCCAAACCCCCAACCATTATTGCAGATACCAGTGTCATTTGACCCTAAATCACCAACAAACCAGAAAATGCTAGATCAAGTTCAAAGGAACAAGGTAGTGACGGAGATGTTTAATAAATGGTTGGACCTAATAATACAACAAGGGTCATATTATATTAGTAATCTGGTTAAATTTTATAAGGATGTTGAAACCGTGAGTAAAGAGCTTGAACTGGGAAAAAGAAAGGATTAAGTGGGTAGCAGTCCTCACATAGATGAACGATGTTCAAAAGTATGGAGTGATGAAATTCCTGGCTAAGAAACTGGTGGAGAACTTGGATGACAATGTGTTGTACGTGTCAAAGAAAAATGTGGAATGGTGCAATTCGATCATCAAGTAGGGCCATGAAGAATCCACCAAGTTTCTCAAAGGATTGACTAACTTGATTGACACGATGCAGAAGGACCTCAAGTGTATTGATATTCAACTCATGACGGAGGGCATCAAGGTAATCGAAGAAGTTGCAGACATGACTAAGGTTTTTCAAGAAAGGATCCAGTTCATCCACACAACAAAATCCTTAACCACTGATGACTTTTCAAAAGCGGCAAGGATTGAATCAATGCTCATTATCTGTTCGGACCATTTAGAGGTTCACAAGGCGAAAGTTACACAGGTAAATATGGACAAATAATTGTGGAAGCAGAGGATCCTGCACATCAGTCTTCCCTATTTCCAAGTCATCTTAAACTTCTCAGCAATGCACCTTGAGTGGTATGGTTTTGTGGAAAAGAAGGACAAGCCTGTAACCTCCTCTGCCACAATGGAAGCCTAGCTGATCCGAAAATGAAATGTCATCCTTTTAGTGACTGTTAATTTAGATTTCTTTTATGTTGATTTAAATGGTTTCTTTCACCTGGGTGAAAGTAAATTTTATTTGACCATGTAAAAACTATGGCCTAGTGGCTATTTAAGCTAAGGAGCTTGTCTTTGTATAGGGTCCAAAAACTATGATTTTGGGAGCAGCAAATAAAATTTTGGTTTCTGATATGAACTGTTTGGATGATACAATGCCTGGTTATCAATGAAATGTTGCGTTATCTTTGAATCTATGTGTTCTGAGATTCATAACCTTTTTTAAGTTATTATGGGCACAATATAACTTAGTGATCAGTTATATCTATATTTCTTCTCAGTTCATGTTTATTATTGGTTGTTGGACGACTCACATTGAATTGATTTGCTTGATCCCCCTTGCCCTATGAGGCATGAGAGAGTATCGATCAACCCATTAGTTTTTGCTGAGTCCCTATTTTGTTTTGAATTTATACAGCAAGTATGTTATAAATCAGAGCCTATGAACTCCCCTTTGAATGTTCTTTGAGACATTTTCCTATGTTGTAGTTTTGAAGGCATTTATTTGTGTTGATGGATAAATGTTGGAGCCGTTCAATGCTTTCTAGTTAAAAGTGTTAGCATATCAATTGTATGATAAATTCATTGTAAATCATACGAGGAGTTTCCCTCTAATGCAAAGGTTGAATTTTCATTAATTCTTCCAACTGCTGGTATATTTGTTTCTTTCTAAAGGGTAAAACGGAGTCATATTTTTCTTTAAGAAGATAATAGTTAAAATTTCAAGAAGGAGACAAATTTGTTAACCAACATACTCCAAAATTGTTGTATTTAGTGTCGGTAAAAGTGTGTTGATATGCTCAGTGCACTTCTTTATTGTCTCAAATAATTTCTCCTTTTCTTTTTCCATTTTCTCTCTGAATGTATCCTCATTTACTTTATCAATTGTTATTACATTTCTAGCAATAAATTTAGACAATGTGTCTAACTAACCTAAAGAATCCTTTACATTATCTACATTTCATTTTGGTGCAATCATATTAAGAATAGGTATTGTGTCATCAATTGTTTTATAGGCCAATGCATTACAGTCATTTATCTTCTTAATTGAGTCCAGAAGTATCTCTGTCACATTAGTAGGTCTGAATTCTGATGTCTGACCAACTGCCTTTATTATTTCAGTGCTTCTAGTGTTAGTAACCAATCTGCTTGTATCAATCACCAATGGATCAGTTTGAGTTTTCATTTCTATCAGCAATGGTTTGGGTTTCTTAGTGATTACCAGTTTGACTGTCTCAGTATGTACCTATGCCTCTATTGGTTGCTCTGTTGGTTTCTCTATGTTATCAATTGTCGGTATCTCTGTCTCTATTGGTTTTTCAATGCTAGTATTCATTCCACTATCCAAAGGTTGCTCTATGTGCTCTGTTTTCTCTGTTTGTATTGTTGGCAAATGCACACTCTAATGAGACATTGTAGGTGATTGAAGGTTTTGTCATTAATGGCAACCTTACAATCCTATGACACCGGCACCAACAAAGACAGACTCTACACCGACATAGAGACCACCGGCAACAAAAGGAAGCATACCAGCACAGAAGCCGACAGGAATTTTGTTTGTAATATATTTTGTTTATTATTGTAAAATCATTGTAAGCCGACTTGGCAAGTTGTAAAATGACTCATATATATAAGAGATCATTGTAGAACATTTTGAAATAGAAGGAAGGAAATATATAGGTGAAATAAGGCAGACCTATTATGCGAATTATAGGTTAAGGGTTTATATATGAAGCAGAGCTATAAACCGGTACTAGATCTGGCATAGTAGATGCTATTTTGAAGCATTACAAGACATTGGATTTATATAATCCATTTTGTAAGTCAGTGAGACTTCCCATTTTGTAATTGAGCAATGCGCTCTAGGCACTTGGCCTTCCTGCATGTGCAGGCCCCTCTTGTAGTAGTAATATTCTCTTATTGTCCAGTAAGTAAATATTGTGGGTCACAAATCCCACCGAGGTTTTTCCCACACCGGGTTTCCTCGTTAAACTATTGTGTTATGGTGTGTTTTTCATGTGGTTGTTGTTATCTTTGTTTATTGCATTATTTCTTGTTTACCGATATTCAGTATTAATATGTTCTACATGCTTTTAGTTAAGAAAATCAAATCACCGGTTAGATACTGATTCACCCCCCCCCCCGCCTCTCAGTATCTGTGGGAATCGTAACAATTGGTATTAGAGCCTGGTCCTCTATTTTCAGAAGCCTAAGAGGTTGAGGAAGATCTTGACACCGGTAGAGATGGAAAACTTGATGAAGCAATTAGAAGCAGCTCTCTTAGACTATGATGCAGAAAAATTGAATAATATCAAACTTGAAGATGATATAAAAGCTACACAAGATATTATTCAAGCACTTCAAGAAAATATTACCATTTCAAGAAACATGAGAAGAGAACTTTGTGAAAAGATGCAAAATGAGAATGATGAAAAGGAAACTCTTAGTGACCTAATGAATAAGCTGAAACAAGAAAACATGACAACAAAGAATGAGATGCAGGATATGACTATGAGATTTTGTAAAGAAATTGAAGATAGAAAGAAGAATGAAGAAGACTTGACTAGAAGACTAAATGAAGCTGCACATGAAAACATAAGACTTAGTTATGAAAATGATATGTTGAAGATAGATCTGATGCATGCATAGAATGACTCAAATGAACTCATGAGACAAAAAGGTATCTTGGAAGGAGAACTGGCTGCTGCAAATCAACATAAAGAAAAATTCAAGAAAAGCTCAGAAGAACTTGGTGACTTGTTGAAGAATCAAAAACCTAATGGTGACACTAATGGTCTTGGCTTTGAAGCTAGTGAAAGCTCTGGTATTGCAAACACACAGGATCATGGCAAACCGGTAAGGCAACCTACTGCTTATAAATTTAATGGCAAATGCTTTAACTGTAACAAGTATGGTCATAGAGAAAATCAATGTAGATCTAGAAATTATCAGAATACCAATACACACACTGGTCAATGTTCAAAATGCAACAAAGTTGGTCATAATTCTAAAAATTGCAAAATGAATGTAAGATGTTATGTTTGTGGAAGATTTGGACACTTATCTAATCAATGCAGAACTCAAAGCGGCATAGGATATGGAAAAGCTATTCAAAAAAATAATGTGACTTGTTATGTCTATAACAAGATTGGACATATTGCAAAATTTTGTAGAAGCAAGTCCTCATCGGTAAATAACAAAGGTACTAGTTTGAAAGGTTAAGAAAAAGTTGAAGAAGTAAAGCAGGAATTCTCAAAACAATGGATCAGGAAATCAAAACTAAATGTTGATAGGAATACTCCTCCACCGGCATAAGAAAGTAACACTCCACCAGCAGAAGAAAGTAACACTCCACCGGCAGGAGACTCTTCATCTAACTGAAGAAATTTCCTTGAGGGTTTAGCAATCAAATGTGAAACATGCTATTATTCCCTCAGTTGATGATGAGAAGTTAAAATTACTTCTATACCGGCAGATAAGTTAAGTCATTACTTAACCGATAAGCATTAAATGTGGTAGTTGGCAAAAATAACATTATAAATCAGTGTTTTTGGCTCCAACTTTATTTCACTGAGCATTCAAACAATCAAAGAGCGCGAAAATTCCTAAGCAAAGTCATTTCGAGCAATTCAGCAAGCAATCTTTCCTAAAGGTAGATAAAGGTATTTATATCCATGCCTTCTTTATCTGTTCCTGAATTCATAGCAAACCCTACTGTAGTTGAAGTAATTAAATGCCCTAGACCTGTATTTCAGTTAGTTCCCAAAATTTCTAAGAAGGATGATAATGTTGGTGCATTTTCTTAAATCCCCAAAGGAGTAGTTTTTGCAGAAGACCCTAGAGTGTACATTCATTGTCACATAGAAGAATTAGGTGACAAGGAAATCAAGAGTATGTATAAAACTATAATTTGTGACAATTCTGGTAATGTGAAACCTAAACACAAAATAGTTGAAACCCTAGGAATCATTGAAATTATTAGTATTTCGGATTTCCCTAAGGATGTTATAAGGATAGTTTTAAGCAAGGTTCATGGTGAATTCTTTTGGTTAGACTCAGTTCACAAAATCACAAAAGAGGCAGTAAAGGCTGTGACAGGGTTACCCTCCACCGGTAATAGGCCTGATAAAACAAAGAAGGTCTCAAATGACCTAGTGACTAACCTAATAGTTGCAACATTTGACAAGAGATCTTTAAGAGTGAATGATGTAACCGACATCAATGTCAGATTCATTAGCATGATTTTAGGGTATAAAAACACACATGCAAATAGGTTAAACTCAGTCTCTAGCCTATGCATAAAGAGTGCCTATGATATGAACAAGGATAATGCAAAAATAGATGTGTGTGAATGGTTGAAAGATGAGCTTATTGATAATCTTGGAAAAATTAAGAAAGACAAAAAGGGGACATTTAGATTTGGAAACCTACTTGTCTGTTTAATGCTGCAAATAACAAAACAGGTGCCCAGTATCGATAATAAGAATCTTGGTTTTGATATACCGGTAGGCAAACAATTGTATGATTTACTAAATAACATGGGTGAAAATAGAGAAAAGAATATAAATGAGTACTTTCAGGCATTAAAGGCCCGGATGAATACGAGAGTCAGACTTTCACAAGCAATTGTAAATAAGTATAAGGATGAAATATGTTTTGTTATTAAGAAGGATGAGATGTGGATGGAGGCAGTTGTCCCAAGAACCATTTGAGTTACTAAAATGGGTTATGAAACTGATGACAACATAATTGAAACATATGCAAAAGCCCTTCTAGAAGCACCCAAGGAACCTAAAGAAGAGGTATTTGGTAGTGCTGAGACTATTGAGAATCAAGTTCAATCTAAGAAAAGGGTAAAGAAGGTAGAAGCAATAGTAAGAAGTGGATCTAGGCAAGCAAAGGCTATCAAAGAAGATGTACTTAAACAAACCAGTATCACTGAAGATGAGTTACAAGCACAATAGCCAGAAACTCACCTTTCACCGGTAGCAACTTCTTCGGAAAGTGACATGCCAGCTGCATTTAAAAGAGTTGTGAGGAAAAGAGAACCTTCACCGGTATCCACACCTTCTCCTAGAAGAACCAGACAAAAACAATAGTTAGTAAGGCCCCCAACTAAGAAGATAACTCCTAAGAAGAAGTTAACACCCAAAAAGACTCAACAAAACATTGCTCCAATTGACAAACTATTAGATGAAATAACAGAGGATGGATAGCTGAAAAACATTAATAAATTATATGATTCATTATTAGTTGATGACAAGGAGAAAGTTGAAAATAGTACACTTGGACATTTACAAGAAATTTCTAATGCAATTTGTAGATGAATTACTGGCAGAACTGTTTAAAAGACTTGAAGCTAGAAGGCAAGTTGTTGTAGAGCTTGATAAGAAAATGAAAATTGAAAAACTACTTGTTGTTTATCCTGTCAACTCAGCAAAAGAGATAGATGATCTAATCTTTGAGGCTAACCGGTCAGTATTTTCAACTGCACACCAACATGTAGCACTTATGGTGTGTAGAGTAAATGAGGTTGCAGAGGAAACTGCAAATGCATGGGACATATTCCTTGTAGAGAAGGAAAAGTGGGAAGAATATAGAAAACCCAAACACATCAAAGTATATTAGAAGGATAAGGATAAGGGAAAAGGCAAGGTTGGTGGACCACCTAGCATCAAAATAAAAGATAGCTTATCCCCACCACCTCTGAATACTCCACCGGTAGTGACTACTGATTATCAACCAGATAGTGAGAACAAGGACATATCAAAAGAGGACACCAATCCAAACTCTAAGGTATTATACACAGTGGACATTGATACTCAAAAGGTCAATATTGTGGTAGACAAGGATACAACTGAGAAGGCAGATATGGCTAATGAGCAACTGGTAACTGATAGTACAGAAGGTAAACAGGTAGATGATAACACAGAGTAACAAGTAGAGCAATAGGCTCCATCACCACAATAGGTTCACACAGAGTCAATGCCACCGGCATCAACTAAGCAAACCAAACCTTTGCTTAAAGAAATAGAAACACAAACTGACCTACCACAGGTCACCACAAGCAAGGATATTACTCCCACCAGCGGAATACAGAGTGTTGGCTCTTCAAGTACAGAATTCAAACCAACTAATGTAACAGAAGTTCTTTTGGATTCCATAAAGAAGATAATACATTGTAGCTCACAGACTTACAAGGCAATAGATGACACCATTCCAATTTTGAAAATGATAGCACCAAAATGTAATGTAGATAATAAAGATTTTTTGAGTCAACTTGACACTTTGTCTAAGTATATTACTGAAAACACTATGATAGTTGACCAAATAAAAGAGGAAGCATTCAAGGAGAGATTAGAGAAGGAAAAACACACATTCTTTGAGGAAGAAATAAAGAAGTGTACAAGGCAATTTGACACACTTCTACCGGAACTATGTAGCACATTGAAGGAATTCAAAACTTTGTATAGGTATACATGTAAAACTAACTTTCTGACAGTTGATTAGCAAGATACAGGAAGAAATAAATCAGCTAGCTAACAATTTCATCAATTCATCTGATTCATTATCAGTTTTTGAGCAGAAAATAACAGGTTTTGAGGAAGAACTACTAAAGTTGGAAAGAGAAAAAGAAAGAATAAAAGGAAAGGCTAAAGATCTTAAATGGAGACAGTCCAAAATTGGACTATCTCGCCTCCTTAAGGAAAGAAATATCTTATGCTTTGGTTCAAGGATAGAAAACATCGGCAGAGCAAATGCAACACCTCACCGGTATAGTTCAGAGGATAGAGGCCGCAATAAAAGACAACAAAAAGTTCATTGAGAGCTTGAATCTGGTTTTGATAGATCTTTTTCATATTGTAACCAACTAGTTACAAGGATGAAGCAGAAAACCACACTCTATTGACACTTTGACAACCTTTGTCATTGATGCCAAAGGGGGAGTAGTGGTATGAGAAAAATCCAATAGCTTAAGGATCATCTGCTCAGGGGGAGCACACATTTTTGGTAACAATTTTTGGACTTCAATTTTTAGATACACTTTTGAATTTTTCTCATGAGTGTTGCCATCAATGCCAAAGGGGGAGATTGTTGGCAAATGCACACTCCAATGAGACATTGTAGGTTAATGAAGGTTTTTTCATTGATGGCAACCTTACAATCCTATGACACCAACAAGACAATTCACCGGCACTGGCAAAGACAGACTCTACATTGACACAGAGACCACCGGCAGCAAAAGGAAGCATACCGGCACAAAAGCCGATAGGAATTTTGTTTGTAATATATTTTGTTTATTATTGTAAACTCATTGTAAGCCGACTTGGCAAGTTGTAAAATGACTCATATATATAAGAGATCATTGTAGAACATTTTGAAATAGAAGGAAGGAAATATATAGGCGAAATAAGGCAGACCTATTATGCGAATTATAGGTTAAGGGTTTATGTATGAAGTAGAGCTATAAACTGGTACTGGATCTGGTATAGTAGATGCTATTTTGAAGCAGTACAAGACATTGGATTTATATAATCCATTTTGTAAGTCAGCAAGACTTCCCATTTTGTAATTGAGCAGTGAGCTCTAGGAACTTGGCCTTCCTGCATGTGCAGGCCCCTCTTGTAGCAATAATATTCTCTTATTGGCCAGTAAGTGAATATTGTGGGTCACAAATCCCACCAATGTTTTTCCCACATTGGGTTTCCTCATTAAACTACTGTGTTATGGTGTGTTTTTCATGTGGTTGCTATTATCTTTGTTTATCATATTATTTCTTGTTTACCGATATTCAATATTAATATGTTCTACATGCTTTAAGTTAAGAAAATCAAATCACTGGTTAGATACTGATTCACCCCCCCCCCCCCCCCTCTCAGTATCTGTGGGAATCCTAACATGTATTTCAACCTCAACATTTTCAGTCGGTTGCTCAACAATGTTTCCACTGTCAGCAATATCATTATGTACCTCTGTGTTGTCCTTGTCCACAATAATGTTCACTTCTTGAGTATCAACATTCATGGTGAATAGAATTTCTGGTTCAGGGTTAGTGTCATCATTTGTTATGTCCACATTTTAAGTAGCCGGTGTAGTATTAGCATGAACCAGTGTAGTATCCAAGGGTGGTGGTAGGTTGTCAATTATTTTGATGTTTGGTATTCCACCAACTTTACCTTTCCCTTTGTCCTTGTCCTTTTGATAGACTTTGAATGTTTTCTTGGGTCAGTTTAATTCAACTTTCTTTTCCTTTTTGACAAAAAAAATAACCCATTTATCAATTGTTTCCTCTGCAATTTCATTTACTCTACTAGCCATTAAGCTCACTTGCTGGTGACCACTTGCAAAAAATGATCTGTTAGCTTCACAAATTAATTCATCAATCTCCTCTTTCGAGTCAACTGGATGTATAGCTAGGAGTTTTTCAACCTTAAGTTTCTTATCTAACTCCATTACTACAATCCTTTTTGCATCTAACCTTCTCTATAGATCATTTGGTAAATCATCTACAACTTCAATCAATACTTTCTTATAGATGTCCAGATGTAGAATAATGTTGTTTTCAATACTTTTCTTTTCTACATCAGTGAATGTGTTATACAACTTGCTCACATTAGCCAAGTTACCGTCATCAGTAACTTGGCTAATGTGCCAACCGGTGAGATATGTGCCTCCATTTGTAATCCTTCCAGTTCACTTTCCTTTATTCTAGTAAGGTTCAAAACATTTTATTTTATTTCCTTTACTTGTTTTGATGCACTCCTTATATACTTTTCTCTTTTCTTCCTTTGTTTTAGTGTTTGTACACCACTCTCAATTGATTCTGCACTACCAAACACTTTTTTTGCTAGTTCTCTAGGTGCTTCTAACAGGGCTTTAGCATAAGTCTCAATAATATTTACATCAGACTCATACCCCATTTCAGTTACCCATACAGTTCTAGGAAGAACTTCTTCCATCCAAATTTCATCTTTCTTAATCACAAAACAGATTTCCTTTTCATATTTATCTATAATACTTTGTGGTAATCTCTCTTTTTTTTAATTTTGGCTTGGAAAGCTCTGAAATACTCAGTTATATTGTTTTCCCTAGCAGTACCCATGCCAGTGAAGGCTTCTTTCAATTTTTTGACTATCGGTATGTCATATCCAAAATCTTTTTGTCCAATACCGGGGATTTCTTTTGAGAAATACAACATAAGGCATACCAAAAGATTACCAAAATGAAATGTCCCTTTCTTATCTCCTTTTATCTTTTTCAAGTTATCTACAAGTTCATCCTTCATCCATTCACATACATCTATTTTTGCATCATTATTTACCATATCATAAGTACTTTTAATGCAAAGACTAGAAACCGAGTTGAGTCAGTTTGCATGTGTGGTCTTATAGTCTAAAATCATACTAATGAATCTCACATTGATATCCTTGATGTCATTTACTCTCAGAGATCTACTATCAGATGTTTCTCTAGTTAAGGTCATAACTGTGTTGTTAGGTACCTTCTTTGTTTTGTCTGGTCTACTGCTTGTAGAGGGTAAACCTGTCACTACCCTAATTGCTTACCGAGTGAATTTGCAGACTGAATCTAACCAAAGAAATTCTCCATGTGCCCTAATTAGGACAATTCTCACTACCTCCTCTGGAAATTCAGGGATGTTCAAGATTTCTAAAAAAACTTAAGGTCTTAATAACCTTGTGCTCAGGTTTGACATTTCCATTTTCATCACAAATTATGGTCTTAAACATCTTTAATATTTCCACAGAACCTAGTTCTTCAATATTGCAGTGAATATAAATTCTAGGGTCTTCAGTATAAGCTACACCTTTAGGAATTTTTTAAAAAGCACCTATGGAATCATCTTGCTTAGCTATCTCGGGAATAATTTTGAAAACGGGCCTAGGGAATTTTATAATTTCCACAACAGTAGGGTTTGCAATAAATTTGGGAGCAGAAGATGAAGCTATTTGAAAAATACCTTAATCTGCCTGATAATGTTTGAGTGCTTGAAATAAATCACTTCACTTCTTCACCTTGAATGCCTTCACTCAGATTTTTGCGCTCTTTGCTAGTTTGAATGCTCAGTGATTCAAAAATGAAGGAAGACCAATGATTTATAATGAAATTTTATTTAACAACCACAATAAATGCTCATCGGTCAAGTGAAAACTTAACACATCTGATGGTAAAGAAGAAATCTATATTCTCACCATCTATCGAGGGTAATCTGCATGATATTCAACTTGTTGCAATATCCCCAAGGGTTACTTCTTAGTTTGATGAATAATCTCCTGTCGGTGGAGTAATACTTTGTTCTACCGGTGAAGGAATAGTCTCATCAACATTTTGATCTGTCTTTCTAATCCATTGTTTTGAAAATTCTTTCTTTACCTCATCAACCTTTTCTTTGCCTTTCAAACTGGTTCCTTTATTGTTTGTCGGTGAAGTCTTACTTCTACAAAATTTTGCAATATGTCCAATCTTGTTACAAGCATAAGAAGTCACTTTATTCTTCTGAATAGCCTTTCCATATCCTATGTCGGTTTGTGTTCTGCATTGATTAGATAAGTGCCCAAATCTTCCACAAACATAACATCTTACATTCATTCTGTAGTTTTCTGAATTATGACCAACTTTGTTGCATTTGGAACATTGACCGGTGGATGCATTAGTGTTCTGATTGTTTCTAGATATACACTGATTTTCTCTCTGACCATACTTGTTACAGTTAAATCATTTCCCATTAAATTTGTAAGCATTGGGTTGTCTTATTGGTTTACTATGATCATGATTGTTTGCAGTACTAGAACTTTCACCAACTTCAAATCCAAGTCCATTGGTATCTCCATTAGGTTTTTGACTTTGCAGCATATTATCAAGTTCTTTTGAACTTTTCTTGAATTTCTCTTTATTTTGATTTGCAGTAGCCAACTCATTTTCCAAAATTCCCATCTGTCTCATAAGTTCAGTTTTATCATGTTGCATGTGAATCAGATCTATCTTTAACATATCATTTTCATGACTGAGTCTTAGATTTTCATTTCCAGCATCATTGAGTCTCCTATTCAAGTCATCTTCATTGTTCTTTCTATCTTCAATGTCTTTACAAAATCTCATTGTCATATCTTGCATTTCATTCCTCATAGTCATGTTTTCCTACCTCAATTTGTTCACAAGCTCATTAAGAGTTTCCTTTTCATCATTATCATTTTGCATCTTCTCATGAAGTTCTTTTCTTTTATTTCTAACAATAGTAAGATTCTCCTAAAGTCCTTGAATAAATTCTTGTACAGTCCTCAGATCATCTTCAAGTTTTATATTCTTCAACTTCTCTGAATCATAGTCTACAAGAGCTCCTTCCAATTGATTTCTTAGGTTCTCCATCTGTACTAGTGTCAGAATCTTCCTCAAGCTATTAGGCTTTTGAAAATAGAAGACCAATCTCTAATACCAATTGTTAGGATTGATGATAGTCCCAAAGATATTAAGAGGGGGGTGAATCAGTATCTAATCGGTTGACAGATTCTTTAACCTTATTAAGTATTTTACATTCCAAAATAGTGTACCGATAAATAAGAATTAATGCAGTAAATAGGAACAATAAAGACAACATAGAAAACACACCATAACACAATATGTTTAATGAGGAAACCCAGTGTGGGAAAAACCTCGGTGGGATTTGTGACCCACAATATTCACTCACTGGCCAATGAATAAATATTACATACAATGAGGGCCCTGCACATGCAGGAAGGCCAACTGCCTACAGCTCACTACTCAATCACAAGATAGAAGTCTCACTGACTTACAAAATAGATTATGAAAATCCAATACAATGTATTACTTCAAATCAGCATCAACTATGCCAGGTTCAGTACCGGTTTAAGCTCATACTATAACCATAAACCTTATACAAAATCTGCCCTTATTATTCGCTCATTCCTATCTCATCTCCTATTCCATCCTCTATCATCTATATGAAAATGATTTACAAGATCTCATACATATATGAGTCTATGACAATATGCCATGTCGGCTTTACAAAAAGATATTTAAAATTAAATACAATAAACAAAAGTTTATTCCTGTTGGTTGGGGTGCCGATATACATTGTAGCCGTTGTCAGTGAAGTGTCTGCTAGTGTCGGTGCCTGCCGGTCTCTTTACCAGATGAATGTCAGGTGGTTTCCAGAAGGGTTGCTGGTAGGTTTCTATCAATGACAACACCATCATTTCTCACTCGAGTGTAGAATGCCAACAATCTTCATTTCCAACACTTAATCTTAATTCAACTAGTCAACTTATAAAAGAGGGTCAATTACATTCCAGTTTTAACCAATATACTGTTAGGATTGATGATAGTCCCAAAGATACTGAGAGGGGAGGGTGAATTAGTATCTAACTGGTTAACAGAATTTTTGACATTATTAAGTATTTTGCATTCCAAAACAATATATAGGTAAACAAGAATTAATGTTGTAAATAAGAACAGTAAAGACAACATAGAAAGCACACCATAACACAAGATTTTTAACAAGGAAACCCGGTGTGCGAAAAAACTTGATGGAATTTGTGACCCACAATATTCACTCACTAGCCAATGAATGGATATTACTTACAAGAAGAGCCTACACATGCAGGAAGGCCAACTACCTAAAGCTCACTGCTTAATTACAAAGGAAGTCTCACTTACTTACAAAATGGATTATAAAAATCCAATATAATGTACTCCTACAAAACAGCATCTGCAATGCCAGATTCAGTACCGGTGTAAGCTCATACAATAACCATAAACCCTTCTACAAAATTTGCCTTAATATTCTCTCTACATATCCATCATATCTATCCTCTATGTTGTGTCACACAAAATGATCTATAATATCTCATACTTATATATGAGTCTTATTATAATATGCCATGTCGGCTTACAAAAGATATTATAATTAAATACAATATACAATAATCAAAATCCTATCAGCTAGGACGTTGGTAAACATTATTGTCGATGCTGGTGAACTATCTGTCGATGTAGATACTGTCGGTGCCGGTGCCATAAGATTGCAAGGTTGCCATCAATGACAACACCTTCAATCACCTTTAACTACCATTAGAGTGTGTAATGCCAACAATCTCCCCCTTTGGCATTGGTGGCAACACTCATGAGAAAAATCCAAAAAGTGTCCCCAAAATTGAAGTCCAAAAATCTCACCAAAACTGTGTGATCCCCCTAAGCAGATGATCTCTTCTGATGACCATTTTTCTCTATCCTACTACTCCCCCTTTGACATCAATGACAAAGGTTGTCAAAATTGTCAAATGAGTGCAATTATCAGCTAGAACCTTGTAACCGGTTGGTTACAATCTAGAATAGGTCTTCTAATACCAAATTCAGGCTTTGAGTGAACCTGTTGTTGTCCTTTAATGCTGCCTCTATTCTCTGAATAGTACCGGTAAGGTGATGCATTTGCTCTTCTGGTGTCTTCTGTCCCTAAATAAGTGCCTCTGAGATCTCTTTCCTCAAAGAGATGAGGTTATCCAATTTAGGACTGAGTCTACATTTAAGATCTTTTGCTTTGCCCTTTATTCTTTCCTTTTCCTTCTCTAACTTCTCCAGTTTCTTCTCAAATTTAGCAATTTCCTTCTCAATAACTGATATTGGTTCAGGTGAGCCATTGATATTATCAGCTATGTTATCAATTTCCTTTTTCACTTTACTGATTTCCTTATCGATATCCACTGTCAAAAGGTTAGTCTTATAGGTGTCTCTGTACAGTTCCTTGAACTACATAATTGTTTTGTTTAGTGCTGGTAAGAGGGTGTCAATATGTTTCGTGCACTTATTTATTGTTTCTCCAAAGAGTTTTTCTTTTTCCCTGTCCATTTTCTCCTTAAATGTTTCTTCATTTATTTGGTCCATAGTTAGTATATTGTCGGTGATGTATTTAGACAATGTATCTAACTGACTCAAAGAATCCCTATTATCTACATTACACTTGGGTGCAATCAATTTAAGAATAGGAATGGTATCATCTATAGCCTTATAAGCCAATGCATTACAATCAGTAATTTTCTTAATAGAATCCAAGAGTACTTCAATCACATTTGTTGGTCTGAATTCAGTCATCGAAGTATCAGATGACTGTCCAACTACCTTAACAATCTCCATGCTACTGGTGGTAGTAACAACTTTGCTTGTCTTGACCTTTGGTAGGTCAATTTGTATTTGCATTTAAACTAGAAAAGCTTTAGGCTTCTCAGTATTTTCTAGTGGCATTGTCTTTGTATGAACCTGTTTCTCAGCTTGTGTCTCAGTCTGTTTCACTGTGCTCTCTTCTGCCGGTTTTTCTGATTGTTCTTTAGTGTTATCATCTGATTATCTAATGGTTTTACTGTCCACTACTAGTATCTCAATTGGTTTCTCTGAATTCTCAACAACCGGTGACTCTATCTCTAATGATTTTTCAGTGCTTGCATTTAAAGTACTGTTAGTAACCATTTCACTAACCCCAGTCTCAATGTTATCAGCTGGTGTTTCAACTTCAACATTTTCAACTTGTGTTCCAACATTGTCAGTCAGTTGCTCAGTAGCAACATCTTTCTTCTTTTTCTCAGTACTTTCTTTATCAACTACACTATTGACCTCTTGAGTGTCTTTGTTCATTGTGTACAAAATTTTAGACTCAGAATTCGTATCCTCATGTGGAGTCTCCACATTCTTAGTAGTCGGTATGTCGTCAGTTAGTACCGGTGGAGTAACTAAAGGTGGTGGAAGGTTATTTGTCACTTTTATATTAGGTAGTCCACCTACCTTGTCTTTTCCTTTGTCCTTATCCTTTTGGTATAGCTTGAATGTTTTTGGTCTTTTTAGTTCTTCTTGTTTCTCTTTCTCAACAAAGAAAATGTCCCATTTATCAGTTGTCTTTTCTAAGATTTCATTAACCCTGCTGGCCATTAGACTTACATGTTGGTGACCACTTGAAAAGACTGTTCTATTAGCTTCATTGATCAACTCATCTATTTCTTCAATTGATTTCACAGGGTAAATAGCTAGCAGTTTCTCAATCTTGATTTTCTTGTCTAGCTCCATAATGGCTAACCTTTTAGCATCTAGTCGCCTATATAGATCACTAGGCAATTCATGTACAACCTCTATCAAAAATTTCTTATAAATATCAAGGTGTAAGATGATACTGTTATCTATGCTTTCTTTCTCCTCATTTGTAAAAGTATCATACAATTTACTTACATTTGATAAGTTACCATCATCTGTTATCTCATTTAGTAGGTTGTCAAGTGGAGGAATGACCTATTTTTCCTTTCTCTTTCTTGGTGTCATCTTCTTAGCTGGTGGCCTTACTGCTTGATTCTGCCGCCTTGGTGTTCTAGTTTTCTTGGGAGGAGGAGAGAGTATCGGTGAGGGTTTTATCTTCCTATCAACTCTTTTGAATTCTGCAAGGATTTCACTTTCTGGGGATGTACCAACCAGTGAGAGATGAGCCTCCAGTTGTAATCCTTCCAAATCACTTTCCTTGATACCAGTGATATTCATTACATTTTATTTTATTTCTTTAACTTGTTTAGATGCACTCCTTGTGTATTTTTCTCTTCTCTTCCTTTGTTTCAAAGTTTGTACATCACTTTCTATTGATTGTGCATTTCCAAAAACCTTTTCTTCTAGTTCTCTAGGGGCTGCTATTAAGGCTTTGGCATATGTTTCAATTATGTTCATATCAGCCTCATATCCCATTTTTGTAACCCAAATAGTTCTAGGAAGAACTGCCTCCATCTAGATCTCATCCTTCTTAATAACAAAGCAAATTTATTTTTGATACTTGTCTACAATGCTTTGTGGTAACCTTTCCCTAGTCTTCATTTTTTCTTTAAATGCTTGGAAATACTTTGTTATTTTGTTTTCCTTATCTATCCCCATACTAGTGAATATATCTAATTATTTTGTTTTCCTTATCTATCCCCATACCAGTGAATATATCTAATAGTTGCTTCCCTACCGGTATATCATAACCAAAGTCTTTCTTGCCTATACCGGGAACCTCTTTTGTAAGGTATAGCATTAAGTATACAAGAAGCTTGCCAAAATGGAAAGTACCTTTCTTATCTCCTTTGATTTTCTTTAGATTATCAATAAACTCATCCTTCAACCACTCACATACATCTATCTTAGCATCAATGTTGACCATATCATATGCACTTTTAATACATAGACTAGAAACTGAGTTCAGTTGATTAGCATGTGTGGTTTTGTATCTTAATATCATGCAGATGAATCTAACATTATCATCTTTTACATCGTTAACTCTTAGGGATCTTTTGTCATAGGTTGCACCAGTTAAAGTCATCACTATGTTATTAGGAACCTTCTTAGTTTTATTTGGCTTGCTACTGGTGGATGGTAAGCCAGTCACTTCCCTAATTGCTTCTCTATTGATTTTATGAATAGAGTCTAGCCAAAATAATTCTCCATGAACTCTACTGAGTACAATCCTTACAACTTCCTTAGGAAATTACAGAATGTCAAGGATTTCCACAAAACCTAGGGTCTCAATAACCTTATGTTTAGGTTTCACAATTCTATTTTCATCATAGATAACATTTTTGTACATTTTCATGATTTCCTCAGAACCTAATTCCTCAATGTGGTAATGTATATAAATTCTAGGGTCTTCTGCATATGCAACTCCTTTAGGGATTTTTGAAAAAGCACCTAAGATACCATCCTGTTTCACTACTTCAAGGATAATCTTGAAAACGGGCCTAGGGCATTGGATTAATTCTATAACAGTAGGGTTTGTAATAAATTCTGGAGCAGAGGAGGAAGCCATTGATAAATACCTTAGTCTGCATGATAGGTTTGAATGCTTGAAAGAACTTGCTTCACTTCTCGTTATGGATGCCTTCACTTGGGTTTTTTGCGCTCGCTGAAAGTTTGAATGCTCGGTGAATGAAAAAGAGGGAAAAGCACTGATTTATAATGTCTTTTCCTTCAACAATCACAATAAATGCCTATCGGTTAAGTCAAACTTAACACATCTGCCGATAAAGAAGTTCATCTTCTCACCATTAACCGAGGGTAAACTTGCATGATTTTCAATTTGCTGCAATACCCCCAAGAGTTACTTTTTCGTTGGATGAAGAATCTCCTACCGGTGGAGTGATACTTTGTTCTACCGGTGAAGGAATAGTCTCATCAACATTCTGATCTCTCTTTCTAATCCATTGTTTTGAGAATTCTTGCTTTACCTCATCTACCTTCTCTTTGCCTTTCAAACTGGGTCCTTTGTTATTTGTTAGTGATGCCTTACTTCTACAAAATTTGGCAATATGTCCAATCTTGTTACAAGCATAACAAGTCACATTGTTTTTCTGAATAGCCTTTCCATATCCTATGCCGGTATCTGTTTTGCATTGATTAGATAAGTGTCCAAATCTTCCACAAACATAACATCTTACATTCATTCTGCAATTTTCTGAATTATGACCAATTTTCTTACATTTGGAACATTGACCGGTGGGTGCATTAGTGTTCTGATAGTTTCTAGATCTACACTGATTTTCTCTATGACCATACTTGTTATAATTAAAGTATTTCCCATTAAATTTGTAGGCATTAGGTTGTCTTACTGGTTTACTATGATCATGATTGTTTGCAGTACCGGAGCTTTCACCAACTTCAAATCCAAGTCCATTAGTGTCTCCATTAGGTTTCTGACTTTTCATCATATCATCAAGTTCTTCTAAACTTTTCTTGAAATTCTCTTTATGTTGATTTGCAATAGCCAACTCATTTTCCAAAAATTCCTTTTGTCTCATAAGTTCAGTTTTATCATGTTCCATGTGAATTAGATCTGTCTTCAATGTCTTTACAAAATATCATAGTCATGTCTTGCATCTCATTCCTCGAAGTCATGTTTTCTTGCCTAGTCTTTCTTACAAGATCATTAAGAGTTTCCTTTTTATTATCATCATTCTTTATCTTCTCATGAAGTTATCTTATTTTGTTTCTAGCAATAGTGAGATTCTTCTGAAGTCCTTGAATGAATTCTTGTGCAGTCCTTAGATCATCTTCAAGTTTGATATTCTTCAACTTTTCTACATCAAAGTTTGCAAGAGCTGTTTCAAATTTCTTTCTCAAGTTTTCCATCTATACCAGTATCAAAATCTTCCTCAAGCTGTTAGGCTTTTGAAAATAGAGGACCAGGCTCTGATACCAAATGTTAGGATTGATGATAGTACCAAAGATACTGAGAGCAGGGGGGGTTGAATCAGTATCTAACTGGTTAACAGAATTTATGACCTTATTAAGTATTTTGCATTCCAAAACAATATACTGATAAACAAGATTAATGTAGTAAATAAGAACAGTAAAGACAACATAGAAAGCACACCATAACACAATATTTTAATGAGGAAACCCAGTGTGGGAAAAACCTTGGTGGGATTTGTAACCCACAGTATTCACTCAATGGTTAATGAATGGATATTCATTACAAGAGGAGCTTGCACATGTAGGAAGGCCAACTGCCTAAAGTTAACTGCTCAATTACAAAGGAAGTCTCACTGACTTACAAAATGGATTATGAAAATCCAATATAGTGTACTACTACAAAATAGTATCTGCAATGCTCTATTCAGTACTGGTGTAAGCTCATACAATAACTAGTGAATACTAAGAGGGGGGGTGAATTAGTATGCCAAAAATCTCTGTACTTAAACACTTTACTAGACTGGCAGTAAACCGGTAAAACAGTTTAGCAAACAAACTGATTAGCACACATGCAAACCAAATAGAAAATAATGCATTCACTCACAGAAGCACAAACACCATAACACAATAGATTTTGACGTGGAAACCCAAATGGGAAAAACCACGGTGAGATGAAACTCACAAGTAACTATCTACAGAATAGGAACTAGATCGGTTAAGGTCATACAATGTTCTTTACCAGAATAAATCTTGTTAGGAATCTCAATCTCTGTTAGGAGATAAGTCTGATTAAAGACTACCTTGCTAGAGGATTTTAGATTCACAGATGAGAACCACTTTGTTACAGGATTTACAAAAGGCTTTTTGGGCCTACCCGGTTAAGGGCTTTAGACTTGTTGAAGATGTGAGTAATCAACAAGTGAGTGATCTAGCAAATAGCACAGATTGCTTGGT
Organism: Cryptomeria japonica; assembly: GCF_030272615.1. Classification (NCBI taxonomy): domain Eukaryota; kingdom Viridiplantae; phylum Streptophyta; class Pinopsida; order Cupressales; family Cupressaceae; genus Cryptomeria; species Cryptomeria japonica. The sequence goes on from NC_081409.1 coordinate 75,024,807, forward strand.
TAGATCCTTGATAGCTCATTCCTAATGCATTCCAGCATTACTTCAGTCTTCAACACATTCACACTTTGCCTCTTCTAGCAGACCTGAACTTCTCTTCTATATTCACACTTATAAAAACTCATCAACCACCTTGAACCCTAGCAACAACCTAAAACCCTAGACATGATGTCCTTATAAAGGAATCTGATTTCATGTTAGTCCAATAGGATTACAATACAATTTCCTAGGTTCAATGCATATATAACACGACACCAAAAGCACCGCCAGAGTGTCGACATCGCAAAACAATCGATGGATGGTAACTCATCACAAAATGTTGGTTGGTAACTCATCATAGAGTATTACCGGTTCATACAAAATACCGGTTTAAGCAAAATACCGATTGCCAGTTTGACAAAATGAAGACTGGGAAATATGAGTTGTGTCGCTTCGTTCCTTTGTACTGCTTGAGATCCTCCAACCGCCTGGGGTCTTCATACCGCTTTAGATCGGTAAACACTTTCTGCAAAACACTGATAGTCTAAAGACTATAATACATCATACTGGTTGGAACAAATACCGGTTGAGCTTTAACTCATACATACAAAAAGTGATCTCATAGCAAGTGTGTGTCCATCAATGACAATCACAACATAATCATCAAAAATGCCAACAATCTCCCCCTTTGGCATTGATGGCAACACTTAGGAAAATGTTGACATCTAAGTGTTTTATAATAAAGAATATGCCATAATCAAAATTACTCCCCCTAAGCATATACACTATCCCTTTTGCAGAAAATGCAATGTATACTATTCCTTAATAGAAATAACATGAAAGTATACATCAAAACATCAAAATTTATATACTTCTCCCCCTTTGCCAACAATGACAAAAAAAATATTGCAGACTAACCCCTATTTCATTAGTATTAAAATAATAAGTGTTTATGACAGTAAAGAGTAAAACTTGTGAAAAACATATTTAAAGTCCTGCAAGAATTGCTTCATGGATAAGGACCATGAGTCAAGTAGGGATGTAGCCACCTCTTTCTCTATCTGCATCTAGGAGACCTATTTTTCCATGGCATCTATCGTGCTCATCACTTGAGTGACCATTAGGGCATCAAGATTTAGATAGCATTTCTAAAGAATTTGCAGTCTTGGCGATAGGACTAGTTGAAGTTCCTACAAATTTCGTGTCCTATTGCCTATCTCTACCTCTAGTCTTGTAGACTGAAGTTGAAACCGGTGAGAAGTTTGGCCATATGTGGAAAAGAGTCATAGGGCATCTTGAAGGTGCTAATAAATGACTGCATATCAGTTTGCAGTTTGTCCTTCTGAGTGAGCACATCATCACAGAATAAATGAGGTTGGAAAATCTTGCTAAGTAGTAGATTGCCCTCATCCATTGCATCTCTAATTTCCTTCTATGCCTTCTGAAGATCAGACTGGAGTTCTATTAATTTTCTCACCAAGGCAGTGTCCAGAGCCTTTTGATGTTCCTTCTTGGCATTTGCTTCTGCAACCTCTTCCAGGCTTTGCACCTGGTCTTCTACAATTGTACAGAGGAGCTTCAATTGTGCAAGTGAGGAATCAGTACTGGGAAGGTTCATACTGGTATCAAACTGGTAAGAGTGTCCACTGCAGCTTGGATAACATCTTCCTCCTTTTTCCTCCTTAGAGCATCCAATCACTCTTGAGCAAGCTTAATGCTCTGCAACAACTCTGACTCATTTGTGAACTGAAGGTCAATGGGACTAGTAATGTTAGCCAGTTTATCCTGACTACCGGTTTCCATTGGGGTCTCCACCTGTGTGTTCTTTTCCACTACTTCCTTGTCCTTGGCTTTTTGCTTATCTTCTTGAGCCTTCCTCTGCTCCTCTACTTCTTTCTTTCTTTTCTCTTCTTCTTGTATCTTCTCTTCATCTTTTCACTTCTTCTCTTCTTCATCATTCTTCTTCTCCTCTTCCTTCTTCCTCTTCTCCTCTTCATGTTTCTTCTCTTCCTCTTTCCGCTTCTCCTCTTCTTTCTTTTCCTCTTCCTTCTTCCTCTTCTCCTCTTCCTGTTTCTCCTCTTCCTGTTTCTTCTCTTCCTCTTTCTGCTTCTCCTCTTCTTTCTTTTCCTCTTCCTTCTTCTTCTTCTCTTCCTCTTGTTTCTTATTGTCTTCTTCTCTTCTCTTCTTCTCCTCTTCTTTTCTCTTATCCTCTTCCTCTTTCCTCTTTTCCTCCTCTTTTCTCTTATCATCTTCATCTTTCCTCTTTTTCTCTTCTTTTCTCTTATCCTCTTCATCTGCCTGTTTCTTCTTTTCTGCTTCCTGTTGGTTATTTTCTTCTTCTGCTTGCTTCTCTTTTCTTGTTCCTTCTGATGGTGTACCCTGAGTAACATTTTCACCATCTAAGGCGTCAACATCAATGGGGTCCATTTGTTTTGTGACCGGTTCTCCTTCACTATTATACACCTCATCCGGTTTGCCAGTTTCCGGTTCTTGCTCAGCTTTCCTGTTGGCTTCAGCCACTTGATGCATCTTTAGTGCTTCTTGAGCATGAGTATGTGTATCTTTTATCACTTCATGAACCTTTCCTTCTAGTAATAGGAGACTTCTTCTTCTCATGAAGAAGAGGCCTTTGTATTTATTCATAACTTCAAAAAGTTCTGAATTTGATACATCAGGAAAATATTGAACAAATATTTCCTCCCTCATTTCTTGTTCCTTTTCTATGGCAATGTGCCATTTATTATCTAAAAAATTATACAAAGAATCCAGTGTCTCAAATCTAATTTCTGAAGGCAACTGGTCAATAACACATAAATATTTAATGATTTCCTATTCAACTTCTTCCTTTTCATTATCATTGAAGTCATCAAAACAATCAATTAAATCATTCAGCAATTTTCTCCCAATATTCTTTATAGTTCTTTGACAATGTGTCAAAGGTTTGTAAGAAGAAATATCAATATTTATCATTGCAGATGTTGCCGGTTCATTCTTTGTCTTTTTCTTTATTTGCCTAGTCTTCTTCTTAGGTGGTTCTTCTGACATAGTTTCTTTTGAGTCCGGTGTACTCATTTTTGTCTTCCACTTCCTTTCAAAGACTTTGGTAGGTGCAACTTCTGGTTTCTTCTTAGCTAGTGACCGCTTGGTCACTTTGGGACTGGCTGCAGTAACCGGTGTTGATGTTGAAGGCACTGCCTTTCCTTTCTTTTCTGAGGGTTTTGCAACTAGTGTAACCCTTTCCAAATAGGTGCCGATTCTCTTTGCCTTAGGATCAAGGGGCGAGGCGATTAGGGTAGAGGCATACCCATCTAACATGTCATTCATTACCTCATAGCCCATAGGCTCCACTTCTTCCTGTTTGGGCTCAACAACTTCCATTATGCATTCATCCACTTTGATGGTGAAGCAAATGTCTTCCTCATACTTTTTGACTATATCATTGGAAATCCTTATCCTTTGGCTCATCTTGCATCTGAACTCATCAAAGTATTTGTTTAGTGCTTCTGAATAGCTGGTTCCAACCGCTTGTAGACTTTCCTTGATTTGTTTTGTCACCGGTTGGTTGGCAGACCACTGAATGTCACCTACTCCTACAAAGTAGCCTTGGAAGTAAAAGAACAAACCAACCAATAGTTGTCCAAACTTAAATCTCAGTGCATTGTCATGTTTGATCGACTTGAGATTCAACATAAGTTGTCTTTGCATACAAGTGCACAGATCAAACGATGCATCTTCCTTGATCATCCTATAAGTGGCACTTATCGCTGCAGCAAAGACAAAATTAATTCTGCTAGCAGAGAACATCTGATAACCTATCACCATGCAGGCATACTTGACCAGATCGTCTTTGATTGAGTTGACGGTCATTCCACGCGAGTCGCTCACTAAACTAGTGAGCTTGGACATTTCAGTCTTGCTAACCTTCCTTAGGGCTGGCACTTCCCCTGTGTTACAGAAACTAGTGATGGCATGAATCACTTCTGGTGTGATATCTTGCATCCATTCTAAGTACATCTTATCACCGTGTACCCTTCTTATAATAATGTGAATGTGATCATATGAAAATTCTTCAAGAAAGTAAATTGCATTTTGAAGTTTCTTCTTTTCTAGAATGCTAAATTCCAGTTTAATCTTCTTATCCTTTCCATAGAATAGGCTCAGTTGGGAATGGATCACAAGAGACCCTAAGTCTTTGGTTTTGTAGTCTATGTAATTGGAAATGCCTTCTTCTACTATTACACCAGCACATACTTGAGACAGGGCATTGTATTTCGAATTTCGTTGAATGAAGTCCATAGAATCAACAGTTGCACTAGAGCTATCATGAGATGTGGAAGCCATGATAAATGGAGAATTATGAAAAATACCTTCATTGATCAAAATTTAGGGCTTCATAGTTTGAACTTCTCCACACACTCCTTCAGTTGCAAGGATACCACTTTGCGTTCTACACTCCTCCAACAGATGTTTGCCTCAAATTCTTCTTCTGGATTTTGATAAATTCTTTGAATCACAATGTAAATTGCTTTTCTTCACTCTGCACTTGAAAAACTTCTTTGCTCAAAAAATGATAAGTGAGAAATGATTTGAAAATTAATTTTAAACAGGTTCTCCTCCTACCATAATAAATGCTCCACTATTAGGGTGTAAACCCTAATTTTCCTTTTACCATTTCTGGTCTTCTACCGCCTGACAAGTATCTCATACCGGTTAAGGTCTTTTTACCAGTGTAAACCAGGGGTTCGAAGTATTTCATCATTTTCTCCCCCTAATCTTTTCTGATGCTTAGTTTGCCAGTTCCATGGGTTCCACACTAGGTGCAAAAACCGGTTCTTCTTGCAACATCGCTGGTTTCTTTTTCTAGGTTTTGTTCATATCCGCTTGAATAGTTTCAATATCAATCTTTCCTTCTGGAGTGACCGGTATGTCATCCAATATGTTCTTTCTTGTTTTGTAGAATCTGGCAATGTGACCTGGTTTGTTGCAATGATAGCAGACCATTCCAGGTGCTCTCCATGGTCCATTATTCATGTTACCATTCTTCCTTCTGCATGTTGCAGCAGTGTGACCATGACCATGATGAATCAAATAGTTTTCTCTCCATCTGGTTGCCACTTGATAGGCACCGCTTCCTAACTGGTGATTAAAGGTATTAAACCAGTTGGGATTCTAGTTCACAAAAGGTTCTAGTCCAACTCCTTGAGTCCTCTAAGGATATCTTCTAGTGTTGTTCATAACAAACCTGCATTCAGATGCTCTATGCCCAAACTTTTTGCATGCATAACAATTACCATTGAACTTATTGGACCTAGGTACATTGTTTATAAAGTAAGGAAAATTATTGTAGGCTTTTCTCCTACACACATTAGCAGTATGTCCTTCTTTAAGATAGTTAAAGCAAACAAGTTTAAACTTTTGCTTACCTTTACCTTTGAATGTTAGTTTCTTCTTTGATGCTTTAGCATTTGCACCAAAGGTCTCTCCTTTCTCATGATCGGAGTAACCAAGTCCATCAGTATTCTTGATAGGTTTGGCCAATTCAAGCTTTTGCTCTAGCTTAACAGTACTCTTGTTGAACTTAGCAAGTATTTCCTTTGACTCAGAGAGTTCTTTAGAAATAGCAGCATTTGTTTCCATCAAGTTTGCATTCTCAGAGATGGCTATGTTCAGTTCTCCTTGCATGTCTTCCTTTTCCACTTTGCTCGCATGGAGTTGAGAAGTTAGGGCACTGATCTCTTACTTCAGCTTGGAGATTTCATGATCTTTGTCTTTTACCAGATCTTCAGCTTTCCTCCGGTTCTCAAGCTCTTGGCACATTTGAATAGTCAGTCCTTCCAACTCTTTTCTCAGGTTGGAATTGGATTCATTCAGCTTTTCTACTTCTTGAATTAGGGATTCCATGTCCGCTTCATCGGAAGAACTATTTTTAGATAGCTCCATCTGTTTTTTAGCATGTTCTCTCCTTTTTTCCTAAGAGGCCTTATATTTGACCATAAGTTCATCATAGGCTTGCTAAGACTGAGTGAGCCGATGAGTAAGTTCCCTCACAGTGTATTCCCCCATATCTCTTTCCAAGTGGTTAAACTTATAGAAAGGTTGTCTCTGATATCAATTGATGAATACTAAGAGGGGGGGTGAATTAGTATGCCAAAAATCTTTGTACTTAAACACTTTACTAGACTAGCAATAAACTGGTAAAATGGTTTAGCAAACAAACTGGTTAGCACACATGCAAACCAAATAGCAAATAATGCATTCACCCATAGAAGCACAAACACCATAACACAAGAGATTTTGACATGGAAACCCAAATGGGAAAAACCATGATGAGATGAAACTCACAAGTAACTATCTGCAGAATAGGAACCAGACCGGTTAAGGTCATACAATGTTCTTTACCAGAACAGATCCTATTAGGAATCTCAATCTTTGTTAGGAGATAAGTCTAATTAAAGACTACCTTGCTAGAGGATTTTAGATTCATAGATGTGAACCACCTTGTTAGAGGATTTACAAAAGGCTTTTTGGGCCTACCCAGTTAAGGGCTTTAGATTGTCGAAGATGTGAGTAATCAACAAGTGAGTGATCTAGCAAATAACACAGATTGCTTGGTTAGATCCTTGATAGCTCATTCCTAATGCATTCTAGCATTACTTCAGTCTTCAACACATTCACACTCTGCCTCTTCTAGCAGACCTGAACTTCTCTTCTATATTCACACTTATAAAAACTCATCAACCACCTTGAACCCTGGCAACAACCTAAAACCCTAGACATGATGTCCTTATAAAGGAATCTGATTTCATGTCAATCCAATAGGATTACAATACAATTTCCTAGGTTCAATGCATCTAGACATATTCTGTAACATGACACAAAAAGCACCGCCAGAGTGTTGGCACCGCAAAACAATCGGTGGATGGTAACTCATCACAAAATGTTGGTTGGTAACTCATCATAGAGTATTACCAGTTCATACAAAATACCAGTTGCCAGTTTGACAAAATGAAGACTGGGAAATATAAGTTGTGTCGCTTCATTCCTTCGTATCGCTTGAGATACTCGAACCGCTTGGAGTCTTCATACCGCTTCAGATCAGTAAACACTTTCTACAAAACACCGATAGTTTAAAGACTATAATACATCATACTGGTTGGAACAAATACCAGTTGAGCTTTAACTCATACATACAAAAAGTGATCTCATAGCAAGTGTGTGTCCATCAATTACAATCACAACATAATCATCAAAAATGCCAACAATAACCATAAACCCTTCTACAAAATTTGTCTTAATATTCGCTCTACATATCCATCATATCTATCCTCTATGTTGTGTCACACAAAATGATCTACAAGATCTCATACTTATATATGAGTCATATTACAATATGCCATGTCGGCTTACAAAAGATATTACAATTAAATACAATATACAATAATCAAAATCCTATCGGCTAGGATGTCAGTAAACATTATTATTGATGTCGATGAACTATCTGTCAGTGTAGAGACTGTCGGTGTCGGTACTTATCGGTGCCATAAGATTGCAAGGTTTCCATCAATGACAGCACCTTCAATCACCTTTATCTACCATTAGCGTGTGTAATGCCAACATATACTTAGTATTCATTCCTTGCATCATTTAGTATTGGATCTAGTAGATTCATCCCCCTCTTTTGAATGTAAAGTTTCCCCAAGTGAAAATTGAGCTTAGTGAATCCTCCCTTCCAAGTGGAGAATTGGCTAAGCTTCCAAATTTTTCACTTTATACCTTTCATTTCTAATTTTTCTTCTAGGGTTACATGATTTAATCATTTAATCCTATTAACTTTTCCCTCTAGGTTAAATAAGTTTATTTATTTATCCTAGGTACCTCTTGTCACAATTAAATATTTTATTTAATTAGCTAATTGTGTCCACTTTGTGAGTTAATTAATAAATGAGAATTTATTAATTAATGTCACTTAATTCCTCATTTCTATTTTTCCTAATTTCTTAATTCCCTAATTCCTATTTTCCACTTAATTTTCTAATTTTTAAATTTAATTTCGCACTAATTATCTTCTTCTAGTTGCTCCTATTTTTGTGCATTGTTTTGTCATAAGTTGGAAGCATTATTCTCTCAATTTGTCATAAGACTTGCATAGCAACATGTCATAACTCTTGACATAGCAAGTTGTCATCACACCTTGCATTGGAAATTTGTCATAAAAGTGACATAGAAAGGTGTCATAACCTTTCTCTTTTCGAATCATTGTGCCAATTTTGAATGAAATTGCTTGTTTCATCTCCTTTCATGCTAATTTGGTCTTTTTGCCAATTTTGCTATAAATTGGTTGCATTTCTTCATCTTTTTCAACCACATTTTTTGAGTATCCCTATGCTGTCAATTTTGCTTGCAAATCTTGCTTTCACTTGCAATTGTGCTTTGTAGGTGAGATCTACAACACATTTGAAGGAGAAAGAGAAACCATAGAGGTCAATTGATGGAGATTTTGCATGTGGTTTGTGATTTTGTTTTGAAATCTTATATTTCATTCCTTCATTGAATGTAATAGGATTATATTTGATAACATTTTAGCTTTGTGGTTGGCTTTTATGTGTTATGAACCTTATGCCTGATTTCCTATGTAAAATAATATTATCCTGGGTTAGGATTTTATTGTGCATAATAGTTGACCAAAAGAAATTAATCTTAGGGAGTAGCAAATAATTCCATGCTTTCCTCCAAAAATAACCATTGTTGTCATCCTTCAACAACATGTTGTAAGCCAATTTAACAAGGAGGTTTCCTATAGGATTCTTGGTCCGACCAGAGTTTTCTACCCTAGGGAAGAGGAGGATCCTAATTTGGTGGAGTTGTTCTTGCAACATTGAGGCTATCCTAAATAGATGGTTTTGATTTTGACAACCCATTGTCACATCCATGCAAATATTGGTATGTGAGATGTAATCCAACATATAGGAACCAAAACTTTCTTAAGCTTGTCCCTAGAGAGCCTTGTAGATGGGTGAGTAGAAAGAGGTTGATCAGTCAAGAATTTATCCTCCTAGAATAAAATAATCCAACCATTCCTTATCTACCATTTAAGGTCCATAGAGATTATCCTATGGGACTTAATAATATTATTCCAAATCCTAGTACCACAATATTTTTTTTCTTAATTAATATTCCAACCAACCTTAGTCATCAAGGCTTTGTTAAGGTGAATTATTTTCCTTATCCTAAGACCTTGAAAATAATCTGGGAGGTGCAAGTCTTTTCTTCTCCTTAGCCCCAATCCATAGAAAGTTCCTCTAGATTCTCTCAAAAATTTCATCCATGTTCAAGGGGTTTTTGAAAAAGGAGAGGAAGTAAGTAGGTATACCTTGAAGAGAACTTGCAAGGAGTTGTAACTTGCTAGCATTACTAAGAAGTTTGTCTTTCCAACAAGATAATTTATTTTGTAACTTCTCTAGGACAGAGTTCTAGAAAGAAGAGGTGACTTCCTTAACAATAAGGGGATTCCCAAATAGACCCTAGGTAGGAAAATACATTAGTAGCCCAAGATGCTTTGGATTTTTCTTTAAATAGTCAACACTGTTGAAGAAATAGATGCTATTTTTTCATAATTAATACATTATCCAAAGACTATAGAATAGTGATGTATAAAATTATTCCATTTTATTGCCTCAACCATCTAGGAAACAACAAACAAGATGGTATCATCTACAAACTATTGAAGAACTGACAACGAAATAGTGGATGCAACTTTGGCATCTTTAAGGTTACCATCAACAACAAACTTGAGAAATTTCCTACCTAATACCTCTGCCAACATAATAAAAAGATAAGGGGAGAAGGGTTATCCCCGTCTGATTCCCCTTTTAATTCCAAAGAAGCCCTTAGGGACTCCATTGACCAAAACAAAATATATTATAGTATTAATACACTCTCTTATTAGCCTAATCAAGTTATCTTGGAATCCCAATTTTTTGAGGACTTTAAAAAAAAATTACCATCTCACCCTATTATAGGCCTTGGAGATGTCAAGTTTAAGGATTATACTAGGGATTTGGCTCTTATCTGTGGAGTACATGATTTCACGAGTGATACAATGAGGATTTTTTGCCCATGGACAAATCCTTTTGGTTGGCATTGATAAGGTTACCAAGAATAGGTTCTATTCTATTGAAAAGGAACTCAGAAAAGATTTTGTATATTGTATTACATAAGCTAATAGGCTTGAAATTAGACTTTCTTGCGAGGTAAAGAATCTTAGGAACTAGAGATATCAAAAATGCATTGAGTTTCTTCAGGATTTTACCAATATAGAATAAATCCATGGTAGCCATAGTGATATAGTATCACACAATATCCCAACATTAAAGGAAGAAGGTTGTGGGGAAGCCATCTAGTCTTTGGGCTTTGTAGGCTCCCATAGAGAAGATGACACAATTAAATTCATCTTCAATAACATGTACCATGATTTGGGTGTTATCCTCCATTGTCAAAGTTGTAGGTAAGCATTTTAACAACATTTCCTCCAAACCTAGGTCACTAGCGGTGCCATTCTCCAAGTAGACCAGGTGGAAGTAATTAGAAGCCATGGTGCCCAATTGGGTATTTTTCATGAGTAGATTCCAATTTTCATCTGTGAGTGATCAAAAGGTTTTTCTTTTTCTATGTTGGAGTGCAGATTTATGGAAGAAAGAAAAGTTTATGTCTCCTTCCTTTAGCCACTAGATTCGTGACTTTTCTTCCAATAAATTTCTTCTCTCTTTAAATTATCTTTCCATTTCCCTCACCAAGTCTCCTCTTCCATATGGGTCACCTCTGATAGGTTCCCATTGGAAATTTTTACTTGGATGTTAGTCAACAAAGTATTGAACTCTTTCTTCCTCAGGAGTATGTCACCAAAGGTAAATTTGTTCCATCTTTTAACTTTTTCCTTTATAATGTTAAATTTTGGGGAAACCCTAAACATAACAATACCTTCGAAAGAAGTATTACACCAATTCCAATGCAATTCCTAAAGTTAGGGTGAGTGGACCACATGATTTCACATTGGAAAAGAATAGGTCCCCTCTTAGGTCTATCAACCCAACTAAGTATTAGGGGGTTATGGTCTGAGATAATCCTTGGCGAGGCATGAAGAGTGGAGTTCCAGCCAATGTCCCAATTGGAGGAAACCAAAAATTGTTTGATCTTAACTTGGACAATATTGACACCTTTCATGTAATTAGACCATAAGAAGGGTAGGCCAAGAAAATAAATATCCATTAGGCCTACCTTATTTATGAAGTCTACCAAATCAACCATGTTGTTAGTGTAATCAATCAAAGCTCCCAATTTTTTAGAAGGAAATAGAGGAGTGTTAAATTCACAAAAAATCATCTAGTGGTAATCTTTATCAGCCAAAATTTGCAAAGCAATATCCTCCTAGATGGTAATGTGGGCACTTTAGGAGCTAGGAGCATATAAATTGACTAGGATATAGAAGCCTTGTGGGCTGGGAAAAATTAACAACCAAATTGCTAGTAGAAAGGGAAAGGAGGATTCCCAAAAAATTCTAGGGTCCCACATAGTAGCAACGCCACCCAAGGCACCATTAGCATCACTGATAAGGAAGATAGTACCTAGCCATAAGTAGTGAGCAATATTTATTCATTTTAGCTTATTGAAGTAGTAGTATATCAATCTTCTTTTGAAGTATAGTATTCTTGAGAACATGTTTTTTGGGTCTATTAAGGCCTCTCATATTCTAGAAGAGGATCTTCATTTATGGATCTTTGAGAAGGATTCCAATGTCTTTTATCTTTCAAATTAAATCTCTTTAGCAACTTCCTTATGTCTGTAAGGCATTCAGATGGATGTTCAACATTTATTTCCACTCACACATCAATTTTCTTACGTTTGGTCTTTTTCTTCTCATTTTTATATTTGTCTTCATCCAAAAGAATACTTGAGCTAGCACAAGGGTTATAACATAGCCCATAAAGGACTACAACATAGGTGATGAGAAATTGTAAAAAAGTAAAACAAAGTATCATCTGTGATCAAATGCCCATTTTCATTAGTGATCAAATGATGTTTCTTTTTCTATGTTGGAGTATAGATTAATGGAAGATGGAAAAGTTCCCATCTCCTTCCTTTAGCCATTAGATTCATGAATTTTGCTTCCAATAAATTTCTTCTTGTTAAATTCTCATTTTATTTCTCTCTCAAGTTCTCCTCCTCCATATGGGCCACCTTTGATAGGTTCCCATTAGCAATTATTACTTGGATGTTAGTTAACTTGGTATTGAGCTCTTTCTTCCTCAACAAGATGTCACCAAGGGTTAATTTGTTCCATCCTTTAACTTTTTCCTTTATAAGGTTCAGTTTTTGGGACACCCTAAACAATGTAATGCCCTCGAAAGAAGTGCTCCACTAATTCAAAAAACAATTCCTAAAGTTAGGGTGAGTGGACCACATGATTTCATATCAGAAAGGAATAGGTCCCCTCTTAGGTCTATCAACTCAACTGAGTATTAGGGAATTATGGTCCGAGATAGTCCTTGGCAAGGCATGGAGAGTAGAGTTCTTGCCAATGTCCCAACTGGAGGAAACCAAAAAATGACCCATCTTAACTTGGACAAGATTGACACCTTTCTTATGGTAAAAATAGGTGAAGGGTTGGCCAAGAAAATAAATATCCATTAGGCATACCTTATTTAAGAAGTCTACCAAATTAACCATGTTGTTAGTGTAATCAATTAGATCTCCCATTTCTTTAGAAGGAAAGAGAGTAGTGTTAAATTCACCAACAATAGTCTAGTGGGAATATTTATTAGCCAAAATTTACAAAGAAATATTCTCCCAGATGACAATGTGGGTACTTCAGGAGTTAGGAGCATAAAATTGACTAGGATCTAGGAGCATTGTGGTTTGGAAAACTTAACAACCAAGCTGCTAGAAGAAAGAGAAAGGAGAGTTCCCAAAAACAAATCTAGGGGCCCACATAGTAGCAATTCCGCCCAAGGCACCATTAGCATCATTGATAAGGAAGAAACAACCTAAGAATAAGTAGTGAGAAATAGACTTAAAAGAATCTTTAATCATTTTAACTTCTTGGAGTAGTAGTATATCAATATTATTCTAAAGGAGAGTACTCTTGAGAGCATGTTATTTTTTAGGGCTATTGAGGCCTCTCATGTTCCAAGAGAGGATCTTCATTTTTGAATCTTTGAGGAGGATTCCAAGGTCTCATAGATTCCATATGCACATCGATTTTCTTACCTTTGGTCTTTTTCTTTTGATTTTTCTATGAATCTTCTTCCAAAGGAATACTCAAGCTAGCACCAGGGGTAAGAACAAATCCTACAAAGAAATAGAACAGAGGCAATGAGAAGCTATTGAAAAGTGAAGCACCATCATTATTTTCTTTTAGAGAAAGAACCACATCCATCAAGGTCCTCTTAGGTCCAGGGCAGTAAAGGGAGAGATTTATTCATCTTCCAAGGGATGAGGTTGAGTAGTAGGTTTAGAAATAACCATCGATGAGATAATTGATTCAATCGGGGAATTAATAATAGTCTATTTGGGTGGGGTTTCCATTATTTTAAGGACCTACTTAATAAAAGGGTAGTCACTCCCAACTTTCATTTGCAAATGAATTGGGTCTTTCAATTTAAGGGCCCCCTTATCTAATTGGTCAAGGTCTTTCAACTTTAGGGGCTAGTTTTGGGGGGATTTGCAATCAGAGATAAGACGAATCAATTTTGAACAATTTTGATTGAAAACCATAGCATCTTCATACAAGATGGATTGGGTCCACTTTCCTAATTTAACTTGAGAAAGTTAAAATTAGGAAGGTTTTTTTTAACATCAACATCCACACAAAAGTGAAAAAACACTAATTTGGATTTAGCCTTGGTCACTCCATTAGTAGAAAAAAAGTGGCTAAATGAGTGGTTGATTCAGTTAAAAAATTTCTTATCCTAGAACTCAAGTGGCAGATTAGATGAATGAATCCAAATTGGAGCAATTTTATTCAAATCTGCAACTGGGTCAATCTCTAGTTTCCAATGGCAGAGTGATAAGTGATGATTTCCATAAGACTAGGGCCCCATATTAGGGACTACAATGAGGTCTTCCTCAATAGTAAATTAAAAAGGAAGAGGCCACCTAACATGGCACTAGCAGTGACACTTCCTTTGAGTTTCTATTTTACAAAAAAAATTTATAAACCATTTCAATAGTTAGACATAAGGAAAATGACTTACCAACCATGTATATAGGTGTTTACCTTGGTCAACCCCCTATTTTGGTGGTTTCCACCTCCACAAATAGTCAAAATTGAAATTGGAATAATGTGTGTGCTCGTGATTCTAAGTGTGTCTAATATTGCTATGAGATAATTTTTTTAATATGCAAACTAGAGTCCTAATCATATGTGTCAGAGAAAAAACCCTAAATGATAATGATTGAATTGGAAATAATTTAAATAACAAAATTAGAATGTAGATTTGAAGCAGTAATATAAATCTAAAAATAAAAATGATGTGGCCTTAAAATCTTTAAAGTAAAAACATAAGAACAATATGAAATCACACCAAATCCCTTAGGAAGAGGTACAAGCCAATAATCAGTCAGTGATTCCCTATCATCCTCCAATGTCTCTTGAAGCTTTCATAGTTGAATGAATGTTGATGAAGAATTTATAATGGATTGATTTGTGGATCTTGGACTCCTTTAAAGTACTACCTTCACTTCATTAGGATACTTTCAATTTCACAATAACTACTCTCCAAAATTTGCCAAAATATATCACAAATGGGGAAGTGAATTGCCTTATATATGAAATCTTAGATTTGAATTTGATGAAAAATCAACCTAGATTTGTTATTTATTCGGATGGAGTGGGATTTGAATTGATTAAGACCGCCAAATTATCCTCTCAAAATTTGGGGAAAAGGTGTGGGACCAAGGGGGTATGACCATCAAGGTCCCAACAACTTTATCTCAATTGTTTTAAGGATGCAAGATAACGAGTGTTGATAGTTTGTTGCTCCTTATAATCAAATTATCTCTTGAATGTAATACTTGCTTTATGGTGTAGAATGTAGATTGATTGATATTTTTATGAATGATAAAAGTTGTGCTTTATATAGGGATCACAAGGTTAATTTTTGATAAAAATTTGACATAAAATGGTCAAGTGCAAAGATCAAGACCAAATTCAAATTGTAAAGGCTGACACTTGCAATGGAAACAATTTTGGGAAATTTTTGTGGGACTAAGGAGATAGGCACTGTGGTCCCACCAAAATGATCTCTTTTAAAGGGAAACATGAGTGTCAAGGTTTGTGATATTAGATCTGGTCTTAATTTTTGTATTTGACAATGATTGAGTTATGATATTAAGGATAAATTTTTAGAGTATAATAGGACACAAATAGGCTTAATATGATCTAGGGGAAATCACACTAAAGCACATGCGAAATAGAGAGTGAAACTATGAAGATATATAATTTATGATACTATAGTAGGATACACTTATGAATAAAATATAGGTAACACAAAGAAAAGGAAAGAATGCATAAAACAAACCAAACCAAAAACACACAAAGAAAACTAAGCAAAAAAAAGAATGCCAAAAATGTTAGTACCAAAATAAAGGCTCCAAGTCAACTTAGGTTAAGAGACTTCGATGAAAAGGTTGTTTGGCAAGTTGTGATATGCTAGCAATCCATGGACATTCCAAGCTACACAATTTCCACTAGCCAACAAGTTGTGTTATGTTGGGTGACTCATGTTTATGGCATGGATTTCATTGGCCAAAAAGTTGTGTTATGTGTTGTGATCCATTTATTGTAACAAACCAATCACACTAGCAAGCCATGTTATATTAGGTGATCAATGATTTAGGGAGTATAATCAATAGCAATTATCAAAATGAGAAAGCCTCACTATACTAGATGACCCATGCCTCAAGGAGTGTAAACAAAAACAATGATCAAGATAGCAATCCACACTATATACTAGATGATCAAGATGTGTCATATGGATGTCGCTCATCAACAAATTATGTTTTGTTGGATGATTCATAGACCATGAATTCCTCAAGGAGCATTAACAAGGATTAAAATAGTAAGAAACACTATACTATATGATCAAGATAAGTCATATACCACAAAATTTGGTAGACATAGATTGATAACTGTATCTCTAATGAAATAGATTTGATACCAATTGATGAAATAGGGAAGACAAATGAGGGGGGGCTCAAAAACTCACACAACTTAAACTTATTCTTAGATATGATAATTAAACATGAAAGCATAAATTAGCAACACATCATAACCACACTTAACACCAATATGTTTGACGTGGAAAACCTGGTCAAGGGAAAAACCACAGTGGGGTTGAACCAACAAAATAGGTATACTCTGTTAGAAGTATTATAATGTGGAATGCACATGCATTCAGACATACTGCCTAAAGAAGGAAAGGCTCACTACCTATACAAACAATCTTAGATTACATCCTAAAACCATGAACTGAGAAATAGCATCTCCTTAATGCATGTTTTAGTCCCATTGAAGCACATAAAAACTTTATTCTTCACTCTTCTTCTCTACCTTCAAAAGATATATACATTCAATGCACATACATTCTCATCCACTCACTCACAACTATGCTCAATTATAAATATATTACAATTATTTATACATGACATCAACCTTGGAGAAATCAACAAGGCCAGTTCAATACTCATCAACTAATTACAAAAATAAAACTACAATCAATACAATATCACATGTGGACCAAGCAATGTCAATCAAGACATAGCATGGACCCAAATCTTTCACCTCGAACACATTACACCTCCAAGAATTACACCTTGAACATCCACAACATGCTACAAGCATCCGGTCGACCAAGAACATGAAGAGCATCAATATACTGAAGAAAAATGTCAATTATGAGCTCAACGATCAATGAGGATCACCAACACAAAAGGTGCATGATCTAGAAACATCCACAAGCATCATGAATTACCATAGCAACATCCACACCCACACAAATTACTAGAATCACTAGCATCTTCATACCGAACCTCAAGAACACTAACTACAATAACTGTCAACCTTGAAAAATCACTTGCAGACCTCCAAACCATGAACCACTTGAATTGAGGATACATACCAACATCCCAAATATTACTCAAAATCCGCAAATCAAGATATTACAATGTGGAACAATGTAGATCAAAATACTGACACTCTATCACTATTGAACAACTGAAAAACTAGCCAAAACATAGATAACCATAAATCAATCAAATCTTCATGTGGACCTCTGAATCAACTACATACAACCCTCTACAAACCCTTTAATCTACAAACTTTGATCTTCATCGTGTTGAACAAACTAACTCACTAAACTTCAATGCATCACTGTCTTAGACAAAGAAATATGTTGAAATCAATGACAACACATCTCTCAAATATCTCTCAAGCACATATTTGCAACATTCTTCTGAAGAACACAAATGGACACTGAGAGGGGGGAGCGGTGAATCAATGTATTTCAAAACTTTAAGTTTCACCGTGCAGATTTTAAGGATGTAATGAAAACATAAACACACACATAAGAGCAAATCACATAACACCAAATATATGAGGAAAACTCAATGTGGGAAAAACCTTGGTGAGAATAACTTCTTTAGTCTACTGCTCCAATCCAGTCTCACAGTGAATAACATTTTACAATATGTTTTATGGCACCAACCCAAGGAGCACCAACCCCTGATATTCTGAGCACCAACCCCTAGTTTTATGACCACCTACTTAAAGGATCACCTACCCCCTCTCTGAGCACCCACTCAAAGATTTATAGTGATTGTCCAAGTTTACAATGTAATGATATAACCTTGTTACAAATGTCTTTTGTAACACTTACAAATTTCTCATATTGTGAGAATGACTCTCTTTGCCTGCTGAAGGTTTTTCTTCTATTTCTCCTCCTTCCTCTGGTTATCTTCTTCTTCTACACCATTACCCCTTCTTGAATGCTTTGTTCTTACTCATTTTTTTCTTGGTAGCAACACACACTATCTCTCTTTTGATTTCTCTATTTTTTTTACTCTCGACAACAACACTTATGTACTTCACCACAACAACACACATCTCTCATCAAATCATATCAGATTACTCTGCCTATTGTCAACTCTCTTTTTTAACATGATCTTATTCTTTGTCTATAGAATAATTTTAGACTGGCTGCATAGATTAAATATGTTTCATCTATCTTTAGGTCGATCAATACATAGATTACTAAACTTAGTAATCTCAATCTCCTCTTCAAGGATACATTCAGTAGTAGATTGGATTTCCCTCTTTGAATTGACCACCTGCATTGAATGACCCTGCTCTATTTTCTTCTTTTTGATCTCTGTACAATTCACCTTCTACACTAGGTCTCTATTTCTAGCAAACTTGATATGTCCAACAGATCTGATCCACCCTGTTGATCATCTTGATCCCATCAATAGACTGCAACAGGTTTGCCATTAATGCGTCCTTCATCCTCTGTCAACCTACTCTGAAAATATTGACAACAACTTCTATTATCATCAACTTCTGCATATTGGATTTTACTATCGACCACTTGTCTTCATTTTCTGCATCCACATCACTTGGTCAATGTCAGTCAACTACCACATAAGCCTCTTCATCTATTGACATGTATCCATGGCATCAAATTTGTTGTTTATCAATTCTAGTCACACTTGATTGAACGCCATGTGGATTACTGAGTCCATCATCTTGCAAACGTGTCATCCAAACCACTTGGTCAATCCTAGTCAGTTGCCCACGTGGACCCACAAGTAACACAAACATGTTTTGTAGATTGCATAACATTGTGTGTTATGCACCTCACATGTATGTCTGCCTATTCTGCCCATACAAGATAAGCCTATGTGGGATAAGGTTTCTCCCCTTTTAGTCTATCCTAGAGAAACCTTCATTTTACTTTGTTAGCCTGTGTCACATTTACAAAGTCTTTTAACTCACGTGGGATAAGCTTTGTGAATTTTTTTCTTTGCTTGTCAAGCAACTCATTGTTTTGTGGATCTTTCCTTATCCTCGTGTAGATGCACAGGATAAGAAAAGCTTTCCTTTTCCTTTGTAGTCTTATCCCGCAATAATGTTCTTGCAGTTGTAAACCCTCAGGGGATAAGGGTTTCCTTTAAGGCATCACTTAACTTTGTTATCTCATGCATTCCTTGTGCAACCTTTTACTTCATGCAGGTTAGGGGACTTCATACTTCCCTTTAGTTTCTTGTCCCGTGAGACTTTTTGTGTGCACATTTGACACTGCGAGATAATATGGAACAACTCCCCTCTTTGACCACTTTTAACTTCCTTATCCCAGATGATATTGTTGAACACTTTTGACAACATGGGATAAGGTAATAACACTGCTCTTTTCACTTGAGTGTTATCCCGTAGGGTTTCTTACATGTTAATAACATGTCGCGGGATAAGCCGAGCTACATAACCTGCGTGTTATTGACTTTATCTACCACACAGCAGTGTTGTCCCGCATGGCCACTATCTTCAATTGTTCATGCTATAGGATAGCAGGGGTCACATAGTCATTGTGTTATTGACATCCCTGTCACAATGCAATGTTATCCCACATGGTCACTATCATCGTCATGTTATTGTCATCATGATAGACCGACATGACTAACCTGTCGTGTTATTGACAACTGCGACTGATACTGCATGTAACTGCAATAACTCAGCATGTTATTGACAACTGCAACAAAAATTTTCTAATAACATTCATGTTATTGACAACTGCAGTAAACATTTTCTAAGTCAGACCAGGTTAGACCAGATTTCACAATACATTTTCAACACAACTGCCTGTGTCCTCTTTGTCCATTTTCATTCTCTAATGACACACTTCAAGCATTTCTCCTGTATCTTCTTGTGCATATAAGACGGTGTGTTATATGATGCTGCAACAAACAACACTTTTGCCAACCTATCAATCTAAACTCTCCACTACATCTTGTCTGATCTCTCCACTGCATCTTCTCAATTGTTGACATCAATGACAATCCAATGCTAACATCTTCCAACAATCTCCCCCTTTGGTATTGATGGCAACATATGATGTGAAAAATAATCAATGACAAAGAAATCAATACCTCCCCCTTAGACCTTGCACAGTACTCTTCTCCTTTATCTCAACACGGTTTTTCACATGACTATCTCCCCCTTTGACATCAATGGAAAAGGCACATATTTGAAATCAAACCACAAAATTGACTTACTGACTACTCCCCCTAAATAGCAACCACCAATCATCAATCTTGATCATAAGATATGACTGTGAAATACACCAAACTGATGCATACCAATGCATATTAGTTCTTATCAAGAGGGGAAATAACCCCTAACTTCCCTCTAAGATACTCAAAATTATCCTTAAGCAAAGGCTTTATAAAAAATTCTTCAATCTATTCCTTAGTAGGCACATACTCCAATTTGACTTTCTTCTCATTTACCTTATCTCTCAAAAGTGAAACTTGATGGATATATGTTTAGTCTTTGAATGCAACACTGGATTCTTAGAAATGTTAATTGCACTTGAATTGTCATAGTAGATAGAAATAGACTCATCATGCACTACTCTAATATCTTTCAACATCTACTTCATCCATACCACCTGAGTACAATTGCTTTTTGTGGTAATATATTCTACTTCTGCAGTAGATATATAAATAGAATTTTATTTTTTGCTCAACCATGAAACCAATCTTTTCCCCAATAAAAATGCACCACCACTAGTACTCTTCCTATCATCCACATCTCCTACCCAATAAACATCAATAAAAACACTCAAAGTAAAATCGTCATCTTTAGGATACCATAGACCAAAATCAATTGTTCCTTTCAAATATTTGAAAATTCTTTTGAGAGATACAACATGAGATTCCTTAGGATCAGCTTGAAATCTAGCAACATGACAAACAACATTCATGATATTAGATCTGGTTTGAGTCAAATGGAGCAATCCATCAATCATAGATTTGTATCTAGTCGTATTTGCCTTAGGGGAATCATGATCTTTAATCAAATTACATCTGGTCACCATAGGAGTTCCAACTAGCTTTGAATCTTCCAAAACAAACTTCTTCAACAACTCTTTTACATACTTGGACTGAGATATAAATATTCCTTTTTTTGACTGTGTGATTTGCAATCCCAAAAATAATTTCATCTCTCCAATCATAGACATTTCAAATTCATTTTGCATTTCATTAGCAAACTCTTTGCACAAACTATCTTTCCCTCCAAAGATAATATCATCAACAAAAACTTCAACAATTAGAATGTTATTATGATCGATCTTGAAGTATAGATTACTATCAGTATTACCTTGATTGAATCCTAGTTTCTATAGATACTTATCCAATCTAGCATACCATTCTCTTGGGGCTTGCTTCAGTCCACACAAAGATTTCTTCAACCGACAAACCATATCTCCCTGACCAGTCAATTGAAATCCATATGGTTGCTCAATGTACACCTCTTCTTCCAATTCACCATTCAAGAATGCTGACTTGACATCCATCTGATAGACTTTGAAATCCTTGTAAGTAACAAAAGCAAGAAACAATCTTACAAATTTAATTCTTTCCATAGGAGCAAAAGTTTCTTCAAAATCAATTCCTTCCATTTGTGGATATCCTTTACAAACAATTCTTTCTTTGTTTCTAACAAATTGACCTTGCTCATTCAATTTTCTTCAAAAGACCCATTTGGTTCCAATTACATTTTTGTTCTTAGGTCTAGGAACAAGAATCCATGCATTATTCTTTTCAATCTGCATCAATTCTTCTTCCATTGCTTTTACCCAATGTTCATCTTTACATGCTTCATTCACATCCTTAGGTTCAATCTTTGAAATCAAACAATACTCAACTTGATCTTCAGTAATTCTTCTTCTTGTTTGAACAACCTTATTTCTATTTCCTTTGATCTGATTTTTAGAATGATTCAATCTTACATACCTAGGAGTCTTAGGATTTTCTTGAATTTCAGACTCTTGTGTTCTTCCTTCAGCACTTGCACTAGTTTATTCTCCTTGAGGCACTGGATTCACCGAAATGGTCTGAACTTGATTCTAAGTTTGAGGTTGCTTTCCTTTATTTTGATATGTTGTGTGATCCATGTATTGCAACAAATAAATCACACTAGAAAGCCATGTTATACTAGGTGATCAATGATTTAGGGAGTATAAACAATAACAATTATCAAAACTAGCAAGCCACACTATACTAGATGACCCATGCCTCAAGGAGTGTAAACAAAAACAATGATAAAGATAGAAAGCCACACTATATACTAGATGATCAAGATGTGTCATATGGATGTCACTGGTCAACAAAATATATTTTGTTGGGTGATTCATAGACCATGAATTCCTCAAGGAGCATTAGCAAGGATTAAACTAGTAAGAAACACTATACTAGATGATCAAGATAAGTCATATACCACAAAATTTGGTAGAGATAGATTGATAACCATAGTTGTAATGAAATAGATTTGATACCAATTGATGAAATAGGGAAGACAACTGAGAGGGGGGGTGAATTAGTTGTCTCAAAAACTCACACAACTTAAACTTATTCTCGGATCTGATAATTAAACATGAAACCATAAATCAACAACACATCATAACCACACATAAAACCAATATTTTTGATGTGGAAAACCTGGTCAAGGGAAAAACCATGGTGGGGTTGAACCAACAAAATAGGTATACTCTATTAGAAGTATTGCAATGGGGAATTCACATGCATTCAAGAATACTTTCTAGAGCTCACTGCTCAAAGCAAAAAGGCTTACTACCTAGGGAAGGCTCACTGCCTATACAAACAATCTCAAATTACATCCAAAAATAATGAACTAAGAAATAGCATCTCCTTAATTCCTGGTTCAGTCTCATTGAAGCATAGAACAATATTCTTCTTCACTCTTCTTCTCTGCCTTTAAAAGATGTATACATTTATCACACATACATACTCATCCACTGACTCATAACTACGCTCAATTACAAAGATATTACAATTATTTATACATGACATCAACCTTGGAGAAATCAACAAGGTCAACTCAACGCTCATCACCTAATTACAAAAATACAACCACACTCAATCCAATATCACATGCGGACCAAGCAATGTTGGTCAAGACATAGCACAAACCCAAATCTTTCACCTTGAACATGTTACACCTCCAAGAATTATGCCTTGAACATCCACAACATGCTACAAGCATCTGGTTGGCCAAGAACATGAAGAACATCAATATACCAGAGAAAAACATAAATTATGAGCTCAACGATCAATGTAGACCACCAATACAAAAGGTACATGATCCAAAAACATCCACAAGCATCATGAATTACCATAACAACATCTGCACTAGAACAAATTACTAAAATCACGAGTATCTTCATAATGAACCTTAGGAACACTAACTGCAATGACTATCAACCTTGAAAAATCACTTGCAGACCTCCAAACCACAAACCACTTGAATCGAGGATACACACCAACGTCCCAAACATTCCTCCAAATCTACAGATCAAGATATTACAATGCAGACTAATGCATATCAAAATACTAACACTCTGTCACCACTAAACAACTAGAAAAACAACCACAACATAGATACCCATAACTCAATCAAATCTCCATATGAACCTCTGAAACTTGAACTGAATCAACTACAAACAACCCTCTACAAACCCTTTAATCCTCAAACTACGATCTTCATCATGCTAAATAAACTAACTCACTAAACTTCACTGCATCACTATCTCGGACAGAGAAATATATTGACATCAATGACAACACATCTCTCAAATATCTCTCAAACACATATTTTCAACATCCTTCCAAGAACCTCAAGGGGTGTTACACATCACACCACCATGACTTAGAAGTCACATTAATAAAAAATACAAGAAACAAGAAGGTCATATCGCCCCTTAAGATGTTATCATATTACTATCTTGATATCTTAAGAATGAGAAACAAATAAAGGTATATTCATATGTCAAACAAAGTACTTGACGGAACTCTTGAAGAAATTTGGTATGGAAAATTCCAAAATAGTAAGTACTCCTATGACAACAACTAATAAATTGACATTGAAGGATGATTCAGCTCCTATTAATACGACAAGGTACAAATCTATGATTGGAGGATTACTGTATTTGACACAAACCAGACCTGATATAATGAATGCAATATGTATTGTATCTAGATTTCAAAGAAATCCTAAAGAAAATCATGAATTAACAGGTAAAAGGATTTTCCAGTACCTACAAGGCACATCAAATCATTGTTTATGGTATCCTAAGGATGAAAATTTTGATTTATGTGCATACACTGATGCAAATTAGGTAGGAGATGTAGATGACAAAAATAGTACCACTGGCAGTGCATTCTTTCTTGTCATAAGATTGACATCATGGATCAGCAAGAAGCAGACTTGTACATCATTATCAATAGCAGAATCAAAATATGTTGCAGCAGCAACTAATTGTACTCAGGTATTATGGATCAAGAAAATGTTGAAGGATATAAAGGTAAAATGCAAAGAACCAATAATTATCTATTGTGATAATTTAGCAACAATTGATATATCAAAGAATCCAGCATTTCACTCTAAGACAAAGCATGTTTCTATTAAGTACAATTTTGTGAAAGAGAATGTTGAAGCAAATGAAGTGAGATTGGTTTATGTGAATACTAAAGAGAAAATTGCAGATATCTTTACAAAGCCTTTTCCTAAAGAAACATATGAATATCTCAGAGAGTGGCTTGGGGTAATTTCCCCACCGACATAGACTTGAATGATGAAGATCGGCATCAAACCGACAGGGACTAACAGAAAAATCTTTTTCTGGCTTTGATGAAGGAGACCTACTTCTCAGAGGGAGTAGTTGGCTGAATGTTATGTTTTGAATTCTTAACTACTTTGGCATTTGATGTCAAAGGAGGAGACATATCTATGGAAAAACTTTGTAACTTGGGAGAGATGTATTTTGGTTTTGGTTTCTGTTTCTGTTGCAGAACTTTGTATTGATCTATCTTTGGGATATTGTTGGTTTTTTTATTTTTGGCATTCTATTTTTGGCACTTAGATGTTTTTCCATCTAGTGTTTCCATCAATGCCAAAGGGGTAGATTGTTGGTATTATGGATGACTTCGTCATGTGTTACATTGGTTTTGTCATTGATGTCAACACTAATCTTCTTAGAGGTTTACATTGTTGATTTGGCACTATGGTTATATTGGTTTATTGTTGAACCGACATATTGTGTTCACCGGTATGGTTAGTGGCTTATACATAGTCATCGGTATGTGTTCACCAACAGGTTATATTGTTCACTGGTAGCGATGATGACTTGTTATCATCTAGAGATCATTTGGTTATGTCAAAGACATGGATTGGATGTTTGGATTTGTTGTTTTTCTTATTGGTCTAATCGGGTTGACAGATTTGCCTTTACCGGCATATAGGTCTAGGTTATGGACCGGTACTCCAGAACAGTGTGACACGTTATGGAGAAGGTTTATTGATTGAATAATATGGTAAATGTATTGAGCTGACATGTATCTTATCAAGACTTATTTGTAAATTGATTTTAATTGTAATATCTTTAGTGAGCTGACCTATACATTGGGTCTTAGGTTTTGTATAAATAATTGTAAGATCTTATTGAAGATCGGGATATAGGATTATGGTATGAGTGTGTGTGAATATTGAAGAGCTAAAATAAACAGATCCTTGTGCGAATCACGCAGACATTATTTGAAGGTTGAAGGAAGGTTATGAAGGTGTTTTGACACTCATTATCAGAGATTAAACTGGTACTGAATCCAGCATTGCAGATGCTATTTTGAGCAGTACATTATCATTGGATTTAACCATCCAATTGTAGTCAGTGTGAGTCCTATTTTGTGATTGAGTAGTAAGCTCTAGGCGGTTGGCCTTTCTGCATGTGCAGACCCCATTTGTATACACTTACTATCTGCAGTATTATCATCTGATTGTGGGTAAGGTTTCCCACCTTGGTTTTTCCCCTTACCAGGTTTCCACATCAAAATCTTTGTGTCATGTGTTGTGGATGTTGTTTCTCTTTATGTTTCATGCATTAAGTTATACCGGTACTGCTATAATTGTTAATTTGTTTTCTCAACATTTAAGTTTGGTTTACCGGCACTAAGTTTAAGTTGGAATAATTTGCATTTGGGATATAATTTATTAACAACTGGTTCACAATTGATTCACCCCCCCCCACTCTCAGTTGTCCTTCTTGGGTCCTAACAAGATCCACCTCAGGTATACACACCTTCAACACAAAGGAGATACCCTTTACAATAATGAATACTCCCAATCCAATAAGAGATCCATAAAAAGTATACACACCTCCAAGAAAGGAAAACATATTCGTAAAGGATACATCTTGTGACAAGGGTAAATGGATTCTTATCAAGGCAGAAGATGTTGTGATTGATGATCCAGAATCCCCTATAGCTGGAGAATATTTAGTTGTTGCAGAGCAAGAAGCTCGAGAATTAGATCATGAATCTAATTTGCTGAAATTGGTTGACAGTGTAGATGGAATCAAAGAGATCGGTGTGATATGGTTGACTTCAGTCGATTTAGATATAATTGAAAGCATTTTGTTGAGTCATTTAATCAGAAACAACATGAGCCTTGAAGATATTAGTAATATACTTATGGAGTCTCTGAATGAGGTTCTAAAGGAGAAGTTCTATGTGCAATCAATCAAAGAAAAAGGTTTGGATATGCAGAATTTGTTGAGTGAATGTGTTAATGTGCATAAGATCTTATCAACATGTATTGAGGAATTGAAAAACTGTATTTGTAGTGCTAGTTTAGTCTATAAGTATTATATATCCTAGCCAGCAGTCACAATAAATCACAAAAGAAAAATTGATTATATTGAAGATGAGATGACAACCCTAGGCAAATATTTTGATTTTCTGAATGATAAGGATGGTGAGTAGAGGAAAAGAATAAATTCTCTTCAAGCTGAACTCTTATTTCTACAAAGGCGGAGAGAAGAATTTGTGAACATGTTTTGGAAGGTTAAGGAGATTGTTGAGGCCAAATTGAAGCATTTTTTAGCATCTCTTGGGAATGCAGTTGAGTATGAGAAAAACCCACCTACTCCGGATAGTTTTTCCCATGCAGTTGATTTGTTAGTAGAGTATAGAAGCCTTTTAGTTATTATTAAACTAGCCATATATTCTTGGGAAGTTCTTTCAAATCTAAAAGAGAAATACACGTGAATCTTTTTGAAGAAGAACAACTGAAGGTTCTTATGTGGTGTTCAGGTTCTGACATTTTTGCAGTTGTATATATTATTTTTTTCTTCCTTTTTCTTTTTTTCTTTTTTTTCATAAAAGGCATCCTTTGTACTTGATGTCAAAAGGGGGAGAAAGGAATGTGGTTTCTTGGATTTGAGGACTTGTGTAGTGCAGTATTCCTTCACCGAATCTACTACAGGACAGTTGTAAAGAGATATCTAACTAGATCTATTGTAAGAGTTTGTAAATTGTAATCTAAGCTTAATCTTAGAACTGATCATATGCATTTGGAGATGCAATCCATTTCAGTTCAACCTTTTATGTTGCAATGAGCCATTCCTTTGTGTCTATGCAGTAAGCATTCTGACAATGAGCTGCTTTTATAATCTGGCAGTGAGCCACACCTTTTTTAAACACCATATAGTTAGTTATATTCTCCTTAGAGTTAACACTCTTTGTGGTTTTTCCCATTTGTGTTTTCCACGTATAAAATTCAGACGGTGTTTGTCTTGTGGTTGTGGTCTTCATGATTATTCTTCACTTGTTGTTTTATATCTGTTAAGATTGATGAAGATTGATATCTCTCTGAAAGATTAAATTTTGAGAAAAAAAATTTATATCTGTGGGAATCTTGATTTACGCCCCCCCCCCCCACCCCCCCTCTCACTATTAGATCCTTTCAACCTAATCAACAATTGGTATCAGAGCTTTGGTACCTTGATTTGGAAGCTTAACTGCTTGAGGGAGATATGTGTTAGTTGAATCTTGGCAATTATATGCATGACCAAAGATTTTATGATGGATGAAGATTTGAAGATGGCTCTTGAAGATTTGGAAAGTGTTGAATCAGAGAATAAAGAATTGAAAGAGAATTTGAAGATAGAAAATGAATGTGTACAGAAGCTGAGAGAGAAAATCTGGAAGTTCAAACTGAGGCATAAGGAGGTTACCAATCAATTCAAGAAAGTGAATGAGACCATTAGATATTTCAAGCAGAAGATTGAGGAAAAAGAAAAAACTAAGCAATTCCTGAAGGAAACAATAAAGTAGAAGTCTAAGGAATGTGAAAAGCTTGAGAAGGAGGTGAAGATTCTAAAGGTAAAAAACAAGATCCTTGACAGTACTAAGCTACTGGAAGATTTGATTAGTATGCAATAAATTAAATCGGACAAAACCAAACTTGGTTTACAACCCAGTATGTGTTCAGATTGGAATGGTAGAGAGGAAAACAAAGAAGTCAAAGATGAAGTGGAGAAAAAGATAGAAGATGAAATAAAATCCCAGAATTAGAATTCTAATGCAAGAAGACCACCAGTTCGATAGCCTAATGCACAAAGGTACTCATATTTTAATGGCTACTTTTTAAAATATGATAAATTTGGTCATAAGGCAGTAAATTATAGAAGCATTCAGTGTTATAGTTGCAAGAGGTTTGGATATAAAGCAAGTCCTTGTAGAAATCATGTTATGAATCAAAATTATAATCTAGTTGAAGCAAACAATAAGGGTTACAAATTTCATATATATTATTACATTTGCAATAAATATGGACATAAGGTTAATCAATGTAGACATAGATCACATCCAGCAAGACCTGAAAGGAAATTTATCAGTTATTTCAAATGCAAGCAATCTGAACATTATGCTAATCAATGCAGAAGTAGAAATGAGGAGAAATTTGTTGAGAAGAATGAGATAAAGTATGGTGAGTCAAAGAAGAAAGAAAATTTGATCTAGAGAAAGACAAGTGAGAGCAAAGGAAGAAAGCCTAATGTACCAGAATCCAGTGCAGGAACCTCTTCCTCTGGTAACTAAGTATAGAGATTTGGGGTAGGGGGAGTTTTATCTTGTAGCGTCGTAAATTGTACGCCCTTAATTGGGTGGTACAATTTCATGCTTAGGTTAGCACCCACCTTAGTGTGTTTGCATCTTGCATTTTAAATTCTCTTTTAGAATTTAATTAATTAATTTAATTAAATATAATGTCTTCTTTCATCACTCTACACATCATAAAATTGGGCCCTTTACATTAAGTGTGCCCCTTTTTACTTTATTCTCCCAATAAATCATTTCATCAAATACCCTAATTATGTCTTATTTCGACCTTCAAGGCCCAATTTTGAATATCTAGACATCTCAAATTCCCATATACTCTTGTAAGTTTCTCTAAAATCACAATATATTGCTTCATTGAAAATTTGGCGAAAAGTTGGTCGAACTGTGTGTTTGGACCAAGTAGGTACCTACTTGGTCCTGACTTTTTCTCCCTAAATTTCAAGAGCATGTTTTGGTGGTATTTTAATATTCAAATCCAAGAGATTGGTGGAAAATATTATTTCTAGGTTGCCTTATGACTCAAAACAAAGTTAGGGTCTCCTACATAAAGCCTTCCTTTCCTCATTTGAAGGATCTAAGATCTAGCAATTGAAGGAGCCTCTTGTGAAGTGAAAGTCTAGGTTATATGAAGTCTACAATAGAAAATAAAGCATTCACCAAGTCTACATCAATCATTTTCAACATCCCTTAGGAGCTTGAAGAAATTGAAGAATAATAGATCACCGACTAATGATTGGCTTGTACCTCTCCCTTAGGGTTTGGTATGGTTTCATGTTATTTTCATGTTTTTTCATTAGCCTCACTTTTAGATTTACATTCATGCTTTATATCTCTATTTCCTTTGTGATTTGAAGCATTTACATTTACATTTACAATCATTTAGGGTTTTCTCTCCAAAGCATAGGGTAGAACTCTAGATTCTTTATTAATCTCATATAGGATCTTGCATACACACAAGATTATTGTACACACATTTTTAGTACATTATCGACTATTTATGGAGGTTTAAATCACCAAAATAAGGGGTTTGACTAAGGCAAAACCCTATATAGCCACCTAGACACCCTTTTTCAAGTTGCAGGTGCAGTTACAAGAATACGATAGATGTACAAATTTCAGGACCGATGGGAGACAAAGATACAGTCGCAGTACCATAATTTGATCTCAGATTATAGATACCAGGGCATGGCACCCTAGTATAGGACTAAGGCATGGTTCCCTGGTCCCCAGGGTTTTGCATTTTTATGTGCCATATCTATTAGAAGCTAGGGTTGTTGTTGCACCAAAAGATCAACCTGTCAATACTCGATCCAACCACTAGACTTATAGAATTCACAAAAGGTTGTTAAACCACGTCATGAATCCCCATGAGGAACACTGGCCCACTACCAACAATCCCCCTCCCAGCGTCACTCACCACATCCTACATGATTCAAACTTGTGACCAAGCTCTAATACCACTTGTTAGAAGCTAGGGTTGTCGTTGCACCAAACGATCAACCTGTCAATGCCCGATACAACCACTAGACTTATAGAATCCATAGGAGGCTATTAAACCATGCCACGAATCCCCGCAAGGGACGCTAGCCCACTACCAACAATATTTGCATCTCAGACCCTCAGGACCTCAGATCTAGAGTTCCAGCCTCCTGTCAGCATAGGGACCAAGGAATCCAACACCTTGGTCTTGCCCAATCTACATCAAATTTCAGCATTAGGTGCACTTCTGAGTCCATTTTTAGTCCCGCTTTTGGTATCTTAGTTTTAGTTTAGACAGAATCTGCATTCTCAGTTTATGTGTGCTTCATTTCTCATCTCCTAGCATAGTTGATTGTGGCATCATATTTTGCATATATACTCTTCATTACAACAAAGGAATAGAAACCCTAAGAGATATTCCTTGACTCTCTCTTCCCTATAAGAAGTAGTCAAAGTGAGCTATCTCCCTAGGCTCTTTCGTATTCTACTATGTGTACATGAGAGTGGGATTAGGTCTTAGTTACTTGGTTCCATTTTTATCCTCCACATTTTGGTGAACCCGACATGAATACCTTTAATTATGATCTATGTTCTCAGATCTAGGTATTTATGCAATTTAAAATTCAAGTTTTCATTTACAAGTTTGATTTCCTTGTAAATTTTAAAAATTTAGAGGTTAATTTCATTAAAACCCTAATTTTAAATTCAAAATTGAACTTGTGCGTTGATTTATTTGGATTAATTGTTTGATTTGGGATCACTTTGCATTTTTAGATATCATAAAACTACATAAATTTAGAGTGCCTGCATTGTTGAAAACATCATTGAACATTGTTCTCTATGTTGAAAAACCGTTGGCATAATGCATTTATTTCATAGATGTGGTAATGGGTTAGCCTCCCTTGTTTCAATTTACCCCTCTCTTAAAGATCCTCCTATTCATGAAAACATTTTAGTGCAAAGAAGAATTGCTAACAAGTCCTTCAAAACTCTCCCATGTTCTAAGGATGAATATTTGAAGAATGATGTTTCTCCTAAAATGTGCCTCTCCTATGAAGTTATCTTAGAAGAAGAGGATGATATTATAAAAACATTTTTTAATGTTACCTTGTCTTCCATACATGATGCTTCTCTTAAAGAAAAAGTGTTGATAGATATTGATTTATCTTCTCACAAATTTGGTGTTGCCATTGGGGGCACATTAATGCAACAAGAGGTTATGAACACTTCTTTTAAAGATCTCCTTCCTGGGTATGAATCTTTGAAGAATGATGTTCATTTTTATCCTAAAAATTACTTACCTCATGAGGATAATTTGATGTAAGAAGATGGTATTGTCCCTACTTTTCCTAGTGATAGCATACCTTCTTTTGATTTCAATAAAATTCCCACTAGAGATGAAGCATTAATGAGTTATGATGGTCCTTTTCCTAAAGCTTGTCTTAATCATAAAGATATTTTGGAAGAAGAAGATGAAATTATAAGTAATTTACTTAATTCTCTCTCCCCTAAATATCCTATTAAAGACATTTTGAGGCAAGAAGATGATTTCAACAACACATGTATTAATGCTCTCCCTTCTATGGATGAAGCATTAATAAATGATGTGCTTACCTCTCCCAAAATTGGCCTTAACAATGGAGACATCACCATACAAAAAGACATTTTTAACACTTCTCTCAATGATCTCCCCCTTTGGAGTGCACCTTTGGAGAATGATATTGATTACTCTCTTCCTATGTCTCTCCCTTGTAAGAATACCTTGGTCAAAGAAGATGATATCATGATAAAATAGGGTGATATGATTGACAACTCCCTTAATAACATCTCACCTTATACTCATTTCAATAAACTTCCCTCCAAGGATGAAACATTGATACATAATTCTCTCCCTTTTCCTAAACTTGGTCCTACTCATAAGGATACCCTAGTTCAAGAAGAGATTGTTAATATCTCTTTCAAAGATATTCCTCTCAAGGATGAAACTTTGAAGAGTAATGTTGATCCTTCTCCTAGAGAGTCCCTCTCCCATGTAGATCCTTTGGTGATAGAGGATGATATGATCCTTCCTACTAACACTATACCCTTTTAATAACTTTACCTCTAGAGATGAAACATTAATGCCTACTTCTAGTCTATCTCCCAAAATTGATCCTATCCATGATAACATTTTGGTGCAAGAAGAGATGAAGAATTTGAGAAAATACGACTTCTGAGATCCCAAGAGAACCTGCAAGCAAAATACCTATCACAAGAGAGGATTGGAGATAGAAACATAATAATGGCTCTGAAGAAAAAGATTATCATTCAGAGAGGGAATAGAATAGAAAATTACAATGCAATCCTTATGAAAGGGGAATATGAAACCCTAAATATGTGCAACCCTAAAGAAACCCTAAAGGGATAAAGTGTATTTAATAATTAAATGCCTAAGTTTACCTTAAGCATAGAGTATAATAGACTAATAATTAAAGAAATAATTATTAGAAAATACAAGATAACTCTAACACCCCCCCTAAGATGAACTTAGGGAGTAGCTAAAAAACTAAATGCATGAAAGCAAAAAGAAATTACATGAAGAAGGCAAATTTGGGTCCCAACAACAAGGCCTAATGAGGGACCCAATCACAACCAAATCTCTATGAACTGGAAAAATAGAGAAAACCACATGGGAAAAAAACTCTACTCCAAAAAGAGATTGGAAAAGCATGCTAAGAAAAACATGGAGGAAGGAAGGAAGGCCTCAATGAGACCCCCCAAGGACAACTTCCTTCACTCCAAGCATAGAGTGCAACTAAAGGTAGAACAGAGATGCAAAAGGTTTAGTGAAGATGTTAGCAACCTACTCCTCTGTAGGAATGTACTCCAATATGAGAAGGCCATCCGAAATCAACTGTCTGATGAAGTGCATGTGAAGCTCAATGTGTTTGGTCCTCTAGTTCTCCACTGGGTTGCAGGAAATGTGAATGACACTCTGATTGTCACACCAAAGAATAGCGGGACTATCAAGAGGGAACCCAAACTCAGTCATCAACTATTGAAGCCATAAAACCTCTTGACTAGCTAACATCGTTGTTCGATACTCAGCCTCTGTAGATGATAATGCAATAGTAGACTGCTTCTTGCAAGACCATGTGATAGGGCCAGAAACGAGGCAAAAAATAAAGCCAGAAGTAGACTTCCGATCATGAGCATCACCAACCCAATCTGATTCAGTGAAGCCAACAATGTGAGGGGATCCTAAAGTATAGTGAATGCCAAACTGTGTAGTGCCCCGAATGTATCTCAAAATACGTTTGACAGCTTGACAATGGCTCTTATGAGGATCATGGGAGAACCTAGAGACAAGACCAACC
The DNA here is from genome assembly GCF_030272615.1 of Cryptomeria japonica. Classification (NCBI taxonomy): domain Eukaryota; kingdom Viridiplantae; phylum Streptophyta; class Pinopsida; order Cupressales; family Cupressaceae; genus Cryptomeria; species Cryptomeria japonica. Next base: position 75,058,859 of record NC_081409.1, read on the forward strand.
GCAAAGGAAAGATCCAGATGAGAATTTGTCAGGTACAACAAACTGCCAATCAACTTCTTGTATAAGGTAGGATACACGGAAGGTGTAGAACAAGTGGCAGACAAAACAACACCTGACTGAAAAGGTGTGGGTCCAGGCTTGCAAGTAAGCATTGTTGGTATTTTGGATGTGTTGCATTGGTTTTGTCATTGATGTCAACACTTGTTAACACTTGTCAACACTTATCAGCACTTGGAGATCTTTGGTTATGTTCACCGGCATGTTTAGTGACTTATGCACAATCACCGGTATCTGGTTCACCGACAGGTTATATTGTTCACTGGCACTTGGAATGACTTGGAAACTACTTGGTTATGTCGAAGACATTGTTTGGATGCTTTGTTATGGTGATTTGTTCATTGGTCTATTCGGGTTTGCATATTTGTTGTTACCGGCAAATAGGTCCAGGTTATGCACCGGCAAGCATATCTATTCCACATCAGCACGACATGTTATGAAGATGATTTGTTATTATTGTAAATGCATTGAGCCGACATGATGCATCACATATTTATTTATCTGTAATTAATTTTATTGTAATATTCTTTGTAAGCCGACCTACTCATTTGGTCTTAACTTTCGGTATATATGTAAGATCTCATTTATGGAGATTGATATGGAATGTAAGTAAGTGTGAATAAGGTATATGCGAAAATAAGAAGAGGTATACACGTAGACATCATTTGAAGATTGAAGGAAGGTTTTGAGAAGATAATCAGAGCTTAAGCGGTACTGAATCCAACATATGAAGATGCTATTTTGAGCAGTACATTATCATTGGATTTAACCATCCAATTATAGTTAGTGTGACTCCCATTTTGTGATTGAGTAGTGAGCTCTAGGCAGCTGGCCTTTCTGCATGTGCAGACTCCATATTGTACACACATACTATCTGCAATAGCATCATCTGATTGTGGATAAGGCTTCCCAATGTGGTTTTTCCCCTTACAGGGTTTCCACGTACAAATATCTATGTTATGTGTTGTGGATGTTATTGTCTTTCTATTTCATGCATTAATCTTTACCGGTACTGTAATTAACTGATAAAACTATCTACTGGCATAAAGTTTGGTTTATCGGTATTAAGCATTAAGTTTTGGTTAAGTTAATTTTGGTTTGAATTTATTGGACAACTGATTCACCCCCCCCTCTTAGTTGTCTTCGGGACCTAACAAGCATGTCAAATCTGTGAAGCATATCAAGAGCATACTTCTGCTGAAGTATGGAAATCCCATCGGAAGACTGAATAACCTTTAGGCACAAAAAGTAGTGCAGAAGGCCAAGATCTATCATCTTAAACTACTCCATCAAGGCTCTCTGAATATCCCAAATCAAGGAGGATGAGCTATTGGTAATGATAAGATCATCAACATATGGCACAAGGATAACTATATCATCCCCCTAACACTAAATATATATTGTGGGATCAGAATGACAACATGTGAAGACTGTGGAGAGCAAGAAAGAGTCCATCATCTCATACTAGGCCCGAGGAGCCTGTTTGAGACCATGTAATGAACGTCGAAGTCTGCAAACCAAAGAGGAATCTTGCATGAATCCCTAAGGCTGCTCCATATAGATCTCCTCATGAAGGTCTGCATGCAAGAAGGGACTCTTCACATCCATCTGAAAAACTATCCATCCCTGTGAAGCTGAAAGAGAAAGTACAAAGTGAATAGAATTCATCTTGGAAACATGATCAAAGGTCTTGGAGTAATCAATACCCTCCACCTAAGAAAACCCCTTCACAACAAGACAAGCCTTATACTTATTAATAGAACCATCTGCAACATACTTGGTATGGTACACCCACTTGCACCGAACCAACTTTCTTCCTTTCATAAGAGTACAAAGATCCCAAGTATAATTCTTCATCAAAGAATAATACTCCTCATCCATGGCCCTATCCCACTCTGGGTGACCTGTCACCTCTAAAAACTTTTGAGGATCATCTGAAATGGCATGACTCAGAAGACTAGAACTAGATGTTTGTGCACGAGTATGATGAGTGTCAAAAGGATCGCCTGCCATAGAACCAACAACATCAACTATAAAATGGGCCCACTTGGGCAAAGGCTGAGCTGCGAGTGGTGGTGGTGGTGGGGATGGTGGACCATCATTTGTATCATCCTCAAAGAATAAGGAATCCTCAAAAGATGAAGAGGGAGGAGGAGGTAGTGAGGGAGAAGCTGGTGATAAAGAATCCATCTGAGGAAGGTGCTCATCAAACTAGACATCCCACCTAAACAGGACCTCTCGAGAATCAGGATCAAATAACCTATACGCCTTAACATCCTCACTATAGCCAACAAAAATGGGTGGTTGACTCTTCCTCTCCATGGCTTTCCTCTGAGCATCTGGAATAAATGTCGAAGCCTCACTACCAAAAACTCAAAATGATGAAACATCAGGCTTGACATGGGACCAAGCCTCCTCAGGAGTCATCTAGTGCAATGCCTTATGAGGCATCCGATTCTAAATATAAGTGACACAATTAACTGCCTCAACCCAAAAAAAAAGTTGCATAGAACATGACTGAAGCATACAATTGGCCATCTCCTGTAGTGTTTTGTTCTTTCTCTTAGCAACACCATTCCGCTGAGGAGTGTGAAGAACTAATAATTGATGCTGCAAACCATGCTCTGTGCAGAAAATTGTAAAAGCCTAATTCACATATTCTCTCTCATTATCTGTGTGTATCCTCCTTTTAGAAAGACTAGATTGCTTCTCTATAAATATCTTAAAGAATCGAAATGAATCAAAGACATCAGATTTATACTTAAGAAAGTACACCCATGTACATCTGGAGAAGTCATCAATGAATGTGAGCACATACTTGGACCCTGAAAAGGATGGAATCAGAAATGACATAAGATCACTGTGTATCAAATCCAAGGGTGCCTTAGCACATGTGGCTTTGACTGTAGGAAAAGGATCATGGTGATGCTTGCCAAGTGCACAGCCTCGACATAAACCATCAATACAGGATATCTGAGGGAGCCCAATCACAAGTGCCTTTGTGTTCATCTATTGTAAGTATCTGTATTTGACATGGCCAAAATGCTCATGCCAAAGTCTTCTCATTAGATCTGCATGTGCTACAAGAGAAACACCTGAACCATCTAGACTCTCAAATCCATCAAACCGGTATAAGAAAGAATCAAGATCAATGTTGCGAGTAGCCACAACCAAATCAGGATCATGGAGCTCTTTAATAACCACATCATGTGGTGAGAACTCAACTATTTTACCAGAGCCAAAATGACAAATTTGATAAATAAAGAAGAGGTTCATCGAAATGTCAGGAACCAAAAGAACATCTTGAAAACAACCACCTGTCAATGGAACAAAACTTGAACTTGAAACTGAAAGTTGTGCTGAGTCACCAACTGCAATCTATAAAGTATTACTATGAGCAAGTGAGGTAACAAGCTGTTGTGAGTGTGTCATGTGGTGAGAAGCCCCTAAATCAATAATCCAAGTGGATGCAGAAGGAATAACTCATGCAGAAGGAGCATGTCCTTTCCCTATAGAAGAGGAAGATGGAGGTTGAGGAGAAGAAATATGATGCTGCTACATGGCTTACTCCAAAGCCTCTAATCATTTCTAACAATGGAAAACTAGATGACCTTCCTTGCCATAGAAACTGCAACGTTCATCTGATTTATTCTCAGACTTGGAGGAAGACTCACCAGACTTAGAAGATTGCTCCTGTTTGGGATAGGACTTCGGCTTATAATCAGACTTAGGTGGTGGCTTGGAGGAATGCTCATTACCAGCTGAATCCTTCTTATGCTTTGGTTTCTACTTCTTGTTCTCTTTAGATGTCTGAGAAACCAATGCTTTTTTCTTTGATCCTATGAGAGTGTCCAACTAAGATAGGTGAGCCTTCTCATGAGTCAAGCGATCACAAAACGCATCAAAAGTAGGCATGGTGAAGTGTGCATCCAAGGCATCCATAGTAGAATAAAATGTGGAAGCAAATATTTGATAGGGACCTCAAATATTAGAGAGAATCAGGTAGATACATTCTATGTTTGTCTTTTTTTACCACAATTGTGTAGGATAGATCTGGTGTTTTTAAACTTGTTCAGAAAGTCCTCAATGTGAGGAAAGGACTTAGGTAATAAGAAAGAGAGATTTGCCTCAATCTGTAATGCTCTGAACTCATTGATAGTACCAAAGAGAGTATCAAATTTGGACCACATAGCTCGAGGAGTGAGAAAACTATCAAGGTGAAAAAGGAAGTTGTCTAAAACATGTAGGGAGATGACACCCATAGCCTCATCCATCTTATTCCTATGCTGAAGAATCTTAAAAAGATGTTGCAACAAAGGCTAATCTGCATCCAAACAAGACCACAACCCTCATGATCTAAGAAGCCTCATCATTCGAGCTTTCCAGATGTGATAATTTTGTGAAGTAAGAATCTCAGCTGAAGAATCTGCTATAGGTACCTGTACCTATACCTAGACCTACTCTTGATTTTTTTAATTAAGTGATCTTTTAGACTAGATAGAGGATGTAGAAGGGGTTTTTTGTTTTTTAATTTTTAAGTGCTTTTATTTTTTGAAGTAAATTACAGAAAGTAGTAAAATAACACCCTCACAAGATGTAAAACCCAAAAACCAGTACAATTTGAGAGCCAGACAAGAGCTAAAAAATGTGTCAGATAATATCTTGTGTACCTGGTGAATTTTTTGGAAAACATTGACCCCAAATATGAATAAGGCTCTCCAAGACCTTTCTAGCGCCTATTCATTTTCCAAAAATGGAGTCTGTTTGCCCAAGTTATGGCTCCTGGAGTGCAGAAAAGAGCTTTGACTTAGACGGAAAAAAATAGATACTAAATGAAAAAATCAGCAAATCTAACCTCCAGATCTGAATAGAGCTCAAAAAGAGATTTCTAGCACCTATTCATTTTTGAAAATTAGACTCTGTTTGCCCAAGTTATGACAAAAAAACCTCACCCTGTCAAAAGGCTTTCAAAGAGGAGCAAGAGAAGGTGACTTAGCGGAGGTGGCTCTCTGGCTAGGCGGTAATGGAGCTCCAGGCAGCAGCCGAGCGCTGAATGGATTCTGTGTGGTGGGAGGATTCCAGGCAGCAACTGAGCGGCGGGCAACCAGGCGGCAAGGAAACTGTTTGTGGTGGGCGGCGAGGAAATAGTTTGGGGAGACCGCCGGTTGTTGGGCAGTGTGGAGACCGCCTGTCATGGTAGTCTTGGAGACTGCTTGCAGCTCCAATGACCATCACGGTAACGGCTTGGCCTAGGCAAGCTGTAAAACTGCCTAAATAATTTTTTTTTAATTTTTTTTTCTCAGAAAACGTGCCCTAGAAGGGCAAAAATAAAAAATAAATTCTCAGAGCCAAAGTTGTCCAAATGGGATAAATTTTATATGAAAATGGGGGTTTTTCAGTATTTTGAGCTCAATGGTGAGATCTGTTTGAGCTCAAAGTGCCCATAAATAATGAGGTACCCTAGATCCAAAATTAAAAAACTCTGAAAAAAAAAGTAAAACCCTTGCTTCCAAAGAAAATCTTCTGAAAAAAACTAGAAACAAGCAGCAATAGATATAGGCTTTGATACCATGAAGAAGTTGAGAAAATACAACTTCTAAGATCCCAAGACCACCTGCAAGCAAAATATATGTCACAAGAGAATATCGGAGACAAAAACGCAATAATGACTCTGAAGAAAAATATTATCATTCAAAGAGGGAATAGGATAGAAAATTACAATACAATCCTTATTAAAGGGGAATATGAAATCCTAAAGAAACCCTAAAGGGATAAAGTGTATTTAATATTAGAATAATTATTAAATACCTACCATATTATTAAATGCCTAATTTTATCTAAAGCGTAGAGTATAATAGACTAATAATTAAATAAATAATTATTAGCAAATACAAGATAACTCTAACAAGAGACTATCAACACTTCTTTCAATAATCTTTATCATATGAATGGTTTTTATCCTTATTTTAAAATTCATAAGGACACCTTGGAATAAGAGAAGGATCATAGATCACAAGGGCTTGATATTCCTAAACCATCTTCGATCAATATGATACCTGTGAATGGTTATGAAATACCTAATAAAACCCTCTTCAGAGGTCAAGGTTCTAGTCCTTCTCCAAATTCTCAACCTCTAAACAAGCCTCTCTTTATGGTTCAAGGTGGTTATAGTAATGATTCCTTTTGCACCCCTAACAAACTAGTTATTACCTATGCAAGGAGGTTATCCTACTAAGAGCCCTTATGAGTATGCTAAATAAATCACTCGAGAGAGTTACAATGTGGTTGCTCATACATATAGTACATGGAATGATAGGAAACCTAGTCCTCCTCTAGTTATTCCTTCTTCACTTCCTACTTCTCAGCCTATTCTTCCACCAGCACCTCGTATATCACAAACTCTTGGTAAGGAGTATGATATTATTGAATAACTTAAAGCTACTCCTGCCAAGATATCTCTTTGGGATTTGATCAAACTTCATCTGGCTCATCATGGAATGTTACAAGATGCTTTAAATAACTTAGATGTCCCACCCGTAGTGACACCTAATAATATGGCTTCTTTGATTGACTCCATGACAACACCCAAAGCTCAAATTGTATTCACGCAAGATAAGTTGCCTTCTCATGATATCCAACATCAATATGGCCCTCTTATGATTGTTGTCCTTATCAATGATAATGATATAAGAAGAACCCTTGTTGACAATGGTTCTAGCCTTAATATATGTAGCATTAAATTATTTCATAAGATCAATGTGGATACATCAATTATTAAACCAGGTTCACTTACTATTTGTAGCTTTGATAATGTTGCTAGATCTTCTTTAGGTAGTATAACCTTTCCTATTAAGGTGGGACCTATTATTTTGCCTACACATATTCATGTCATGATCGATAATTTGACCTACAATCTTCTATTTGGGCAACCTTGGCTTCATAATATGCAAGATGTCCCTTCTACTCTTCATCACAACGTCAAGTTCATTTATAACAATAAGAGGTATACTTTGTACGTTAATACCAATTTACAAGTCTCGTTGCAAATCTCATCTTCTTGTTCAACCACTTCTAATACTTCTTCAAATAATCCTACATCTTCAAGTATGCCTATTTACTTGAATACCCCTATTCCCTCCAGTGATTCCAAGACTCCTGAAAAGGATTCTACTCAATCCGAAACCTCTCCCAAATATATCTTTTCTCCCGAAAGGGTACTCTCAGATGACGATTGGGGATCTCTAGACTTTAACCCTACTTTTGTGGGAGAATATAGGGTCTCTTGGAAAGGATCTAAAATTGAGAAGGAGAAAGATAAGGATAAACCTAAAAAGCAACCCACTTTATCTAAACAATTAAGTAACAATTTTGTGGTTGTCTCTAATTCAAACAATTCCTCAAAATATTCTTCTTCATCATCTATTTATGGCATTGAGACGTATGAGGCCCCACCATCTCTTTCTGATATGGCATCCCTTTATGGTCTAGATTTTCACATTTTAGCTAAGAGTGGATATATCAGCAATGGTTGTGGCGTAAATAAACAAGTGATCAAAGTTTAGAAAATAACATACGTGAAGCTTCATTTGGACTTGGATATAATCCTTCAAATCCCACCAAAGCATCTAAAAGACCATCTCTCAATGTGAATGCTATATTTAGTAGTGATGATGACTTCACCTCAATTGGATCATCCTCTATATCTCCCAACACTCATCCCCCTCATAAGGAAATTAGGGTAATTGGCAAGCCTCTTTATGAATCTCCCTAAGATATTTCCAATCCCACTTATGAGGCCTTATCCTCTATTCATCCTACTATACTCTCTTCTAGAAATAGGGCCCTAATGAATTATAAGTATCCCTCTCCTAAGGATTCTTGTGTGCAAGAGGAGCATGACTTAGTGGCCTATTATTATCCTACAAACTACTCTCTTGATCAAGACTTTTCAATATTTATCATCTTATACATGTATATAATCTCATAGATGGTAGAGCATTTAACATGTCATAATAAAATTCTTCATCCAATTTGTGATATCTTCAAATAGCATTAGTGGCTATTATGTTGTTCATCATTATGTGACATTGGTAGCTCACTTACTAGGGGCTCATTGTCATTCATGATAGTACAATTTCACATGCAATCATACTTTGGAAGCAACATAATAGCCCATTTTTGTCCCATCTCTTGTCTCTATGTGTGTGGGATAGGAGTGATTTCAAACATCTCTCCTCTTAAGGTTAAAAACTTTCCCCTTTGTGAAGTAGTGTCTTCTATAAGGATTTCTTATCGATTGTAGAGGTGTATATTCCTATCGGGAACTCCCTCTCTCATATTGGAACAAGTATCCTTAAAAAGGATCTTAAGTACATATCCTTCATTGGGACCTCTCCCTTGGTTTTGGAAGTCTTTAATCATGCATCAAATTCTTTTCTTCATTGAGTGGTATATTTTATAAGGAATCCTTCTATGTTGTGAACGTGCATATCCCTAATGAGGATCTCTTTCCTTCTTTTAGAAAAATGTTTCTTTTATAAATGATGTCTCTTTGATGTCCTTGTCTCTATGCTTGGGGGGGGGCAAGGGTGATATTTCAATCTTCTCTTTTTTTCTAAAGATTCACCTTTCCTTTATTGAGAGGTATTTTTCATTTGATGTCATTTCCTACATAGAATATGTGTCTTCCTTATATAGGACCTGATGCTCTGCAAAATGGACAAGTGTTAGACTAAAGCCTGTGGTCGTATAACACACAAAAACACAAGAAACTGTTAGTGTTAATCAACCAAAAATTAATCTAAGGAGGCATATCAAAAGAGACACTAAAAACATGATAAGATATTTAACTATGGAAGCAAATACAACAAGGCATCTCCAAATGTCTTCTACCATGCTCTTAGCTCCTTCTCCCTTGTTCCTCTCCTCTCCAAGTTCCAAATTAGTGTAGCTCTCAGCAGCTTTTTGCACTATGGATTCTTATGAAGATTCAAGATTGTAGATGATTATGACTATGCTATGCAAGTGTGAATAAAAGTTGAAATAAGAGATTTATCCAATTAACTAATTGATTTTAAACCAAAAGAGTGAATATGATGCTAAATGCTCTCTAGAAATGCCTATAGATTAGATGCATACAAGTTTTCCAGATCTGGAGTATGAAGAAATGGGCTCTATTTATAGGAAAAATGGAGCAATGGATGGTTGAGATTGAGTAATCTCAACAAGGGTCAGGATTGAATGATATTCAATCCATGTGAGGATTTTCAACCCAATCCTAGAATGACAAGTGTCAATATGAGATAAGTTGAGAGGAGAGGGAATAAGCATTAAATGCTTGACATGACCTGAGAGTTAACTTGGGAGTTAAGATCAAGGTTGGGTTAAGTGAATAAAATTCTTTATTCAAAGAATAAAGCTTTTATCCAATGGATAAACTCTTGTGCAAAGGTAAAAGGGGTAACCATGGTCAAAGCAATAAATGCTTGAGGAGACACATGAGTCACATGAGTCACATGAGGGTTGAGTTAGGGGTTAACCATAAATGGTCATGTAAGAGCCATTAATGGTTTGGAAGAGTTTAGAGGTTAGCTTGTTGGACACACAAAACATTAAATGATTTTCAAAGACTTTGAAGTCTTTGAGAAGTGACTCCAAGTTGCTTAGGAATGTGACAATAATTAGGGGATGGATTAGGCTAATTAATTAGGATTAAATAGGTTCTAGAAGAATTTAGGAAGGGCAAGTGGGAGATGTAGGAAAATGCAAGTGGGGGGGAATAAATGATTTAAATAAATGTTTTATTTAATTTATTTAAAAGAGGAAAGAGGATTAAATTGAATAAATATAATTTATTCATTTAATTGATTGTGAATTTGGTTTAATGAATTAATTAAAATAAATTGAATAATTTATTTAATTAATAGGAGAATGTTTAAAGGTGAATTACTTAAATATTAATTTAATTAACTAATGGCTAATGGGTTTTTAATCAAATAACTACAAAATATTCATTTAATTAAAATGGACAGATTTATGTGACTACATTTGCCCCTCTTTGAGACGATGTGGTTTATCACATCGTTTCAAAGAAAGAAAAAAATAGGTGTGAAGAAATGCCCTATTAAATGTTAATTTAATGGGTGGTATGCCCCTTCGAGAGATGGGCCGAATTTTTTCGAAAAATTGGGCAATCTCTCGAAAAAGAATGAAAATTGGCAGGGTGGTAGAAGAGAAGATGTTAGCAATACTGGTGAAAAATAGAAAAAATCGGAGATAAAATGAAGAAATGGGAGGCTCAGGAAGTTCACGGGGACCACGGCGGTGAGTAGGGGAAAATTAGGGTTACGGCGAAGGGTTTATATGGGGGGAAAGGGGTGAAAACAGGCTTATTTGTATTTGCGACCATAGTGAAATCTGAGCTCTGGTTTTGACTTTTTGGAGGAGCTAGTAGCAGTTAGGATGCCGGTTCCCATAGCAGAGCACCGATTAGAGCGTATCTGTCGATTCCAGCGGCCAGATGACTACAGACCCATGGTATGTGAATTTGAATTTTTTATTTTTGTGCATTTTTTATATGTTTTTAGCTAGGTCCAAGTTGAGTCAAGACAATAGCGCTAAAACTGTGTTTTGGCGCTATTGTTAAATTAATTAGCACTATTGTGCCGCTATGGCGCTATTGCGCAGTGATTTTAGTGCTTTTGTCAAGGTTAGTGCTATTGCATAGCTATTTTAGTGCTTTTTTTTGTTTAGCGCTATTGGGTGGTTGATTGAGCGTTGTTGTCAGGCTATTAGCATTGTTGTGTGCAAGATAGTGCTTTTGTGTAGGAAAATAGATGCCCCAGTTTGTTTGAACAAAAATCTCCTGATGTCAATGATGGATGGATGGAGAGATGAAGTGCGAGTTGTTTTGAATCATAGTAGCCCTGATGAGACTTAGGTCATTAGGATAAATGTCTATTGAAGTCTAGGTGTGCCATGATTGCTTACTTGTTGAGACCCGAAGATACTTGAACAAAGTATCTGCTGATAGTCTAGGTTTAAACTGAAGAAAGTTTGAAACAAAACAACTGATGATGATGGTTGATGCACTTGTGTAGGAGGATCTTCGCGTCTTACAGTTGCATAAGAGGCATCCCACCACGTAGGTGTTGCGCGATCGGTTGATAGAGGTCGAGGTGGATTTCATTGCAGCGATAGGCCTGTACGATGTGATGTATATGCTCGTGATTCAAATGAATCACGGTTTAATTACAACATTGGCAGAGCGGTGGCATAGTGAGACATGTACGTTTCACTTAGCGCAGGGAGAGATAAAAGTGACTTTGGAGGATGTATGGCGCATCCTACACATTCCTATTCGAGGAGAGCTGGTGAGCTATGACCGAGCGTGGGGGACCCTAGCAATGCAGAGATTTTTTTAGGAGGATGTGTATATTAATGATGGGTCGATAGCCTGAGAGGACATAGCTGCATTGTATGAGTCGTTACCAGTAGTGCTATCAGGTATTGTTGGGGGACTACTATGCCCAGATAGATGATCACATGGACTGGCCATTGGTTGGGGTCAGGTCATCGAGCAGATGATGACAGAGGGGACCCAGTTTGCATGGGGACCATGTGTGCTACCGCACTTATATCAGGAGCTACATGAGGTAGCATATCAAGGGATGGGCTCTTTGGGAGTGGGTATCATACCACTACATATTTGGGCATGGGAGCATTTACCAGTTACTCGACCAGTCAATTTGAGATTCTGAGTAGTGGATCAGCCCTATGTATACATGTATGGAGGGATAATGAGTCAGCCCCACCTGGGGAAGTTAGAGTGGTGGTGGCGGGCACAAGATGACTTGGATATAGTGATCTAGAGGTCGTACATTGAGTGTGAGCCATGGGAGGAGGATGCGGAGGTGTTGCCCTATGTTTTTATGACTCGATTCCTCATTGGTAGGACAACCTACTATGTTGAGAGACAGCTTTCGGGCAAAGTGCTGAGACAGTTTGGGTGGAGGCAAGGATTACCTAGGGGATCTGAAGAGTATGCACGGGTGGTCTGAGAGAGGCATTTATGGGGGCCATTATTACCCTATGATCAGGCATTAGCAGAGTTTCAGATTCTATAGGCGAGACCATGGGATATGCGGCCAAGGATGGTAGATGGAGAGGTGTCCGAGGAGTACACGCAGTATATTGCAGCACATCTGATTCCTCGCATATCAGATCTGGCAGAGCCAATTCCAGATTTTGAGGAGGAGAGGGGATGGAGACAAAGGAGGAGAGGAGGTCGTAGAGTAGTAGGTGGACAGGGGAGAGGGGATAGTGCTGATGGAGATGGTGGTGGTGGGGATGGAGGAGGAGGAGGAGGGGGTGGCAGGTTTGGAGGAGGTGGAGGATTCGGAGGTGGGGGTGGAGGCGGTGGGCGATTACAGTAGAGAGGGAGAGGTGGGAAGCCATTGCGGCTATCTCAAGGACCTTTGATGCAGGGAGGCATGAGGTTAGGTGGCAGGGATGCAGGTGAGGGACAAGCACCTATGGAGACAGAGGAGGGAGCTATAGGAGAGGGAGCCACTGGGGAGACACCTATGGATATGGGGGAGGGAGCTATAGGAGGAGATCTGTGGGATCATATGATAGGATATTTACAGACTCATGTAGAGGATTTGGAGGCAGAGGTAGCAGCTAGAGATGTTTAGTTGTTTGCCTGAGAGTCAGAGCTGACTGTGGTGCTGCAGGAGAGAGATCAAGCTGTGGACAGGGTGATCTAGTTGCAAGAGAGAGTGTGGGCCTTGGAGGGAGTACTGAAATAGGGGCCATCTGTGGAGGCTTTGGCGAGGGAGGTACAGAGAGCAAGGGCTGAGGTGGATTACTGGTGGGGCCTATATGAGCAGGAGGTACCATCTAGTCAACGGGCACTGAGCTATTCCCAAATGCAGGAGGTGAGATCAGAGCGGTCTCAGAGGATGCAGAGCACTGGTGGTGTGATGGGTCCTCCCCAGAGAGATAGATCAGGTGGTGCAGGGGATAGTGGGGGAGCAGGTAGAGATGGGTGTGCAACATCTGGTCAGAGTGGCATCTAAGAGAGCATTTTGTATGCATTTATTTTATCATTTTTGGACTGTATCTTGGATGGCTCTTTGGTAGCTGATATTGTGGACTTCATTGTACTCTGATATATGTATATTTTTGGCAATATGATATATATGAGGAGATCCCATATTTTTGTGTTGATATGCATTTTGATGACATGTATGGATGTTTACGCAAGATGATGATTTTATGATTTTATGCTTAGATGGATACTTATACTTGCTATATGTATGTGTTTTTATGAGATGATTCCTATATGCATGTTTTTATGATGATTTATGTCTACATGATGTCTATATGCATATTGTATGATGTGATGCTAACATGTATATGCAGGTTTATTAATGTGTGCATGATGTGTTGATGATGTAATGCCTTATGTATGTAATTCCATGATGATTATGATGAGACAATGAGATAATGATATGCAATGATTGTAGGATTTTATGCGGTAAATGAATGATTTATATATGTAAATGTATCTAGATTTTGATTAGATGAGTGCAACAAATGTAAAGTACAAATGTTGAAATGATGATTTCTAAATGAACGTGTATGGATAATATGTGAACCTATGTGGAAACAAATGGTTTTGTTAATGAGTCTAAATGCTAAAAAATATGATGAAGTGGTAATGATAATGCAACGCATGGGTAAGTGCACCTTAATGTAATTTAAAAGGTAGAATGAATGCATTTTAATGAATCCTAAATGAAATGAAATAAATGAGTATAAGTATATACTGTTAGGAATCCCACAGATACTAGGAGGGGGGGGTGAATCAGTATCTAACTGGTAACAAGTATTTCTTAACTTAAAACATGCAGAACATATTATAACAGTGTACCGGTATGTAAGAAATAATGTAATAAATAGAATTAAGAACATCCACATGAAAAGCACACCATAACACAAGGATTTAATGAGGAAACCCAGTGTGGGAAAAACCTTGGTGGGATTTGTGACCCACAATATTCACTTACTGGCCAATAAGAGAATATTACTTACAATAGGGGCCTGCACATGCAAGAAGGCCAACTGCCTAGAGCTCACTGCTCAATGGGAAGTCTCACTGACTTACAATGTGGATTATACAAATCCAATATCTTGTACTACTTTATAATAGCATCTATAATGCCTGATCCAGTACCGGTTGCTGCTCTGCTTCTTACATAAACCATTCAACCTATATTTCACATAATAGGTCTGCCTTAATATTTCGCATACATCACTTACTTTTCTTACTTCCTTACTTACAAAATGTCTACAATGATCTCTTTTATATATAAGAGTCATTTTACAACATGCCAAGTCGGCTTACAAAGTTTTTACAATAATAAACAAAATATAATATAACAAAATCCTGTCAGCCTCTGTGCTGGTATACTTCCTTTCTTTGTGCCGGTGTCGGTGTCCTGAGTGCCAGTGTAGAGTGTGATCTACTGATGCCGGTGCACTAACTTGTCGGTGTAATGCCTTGCTGGTGCCATAGGATTGCAAGGTTTCCATCAATGACAAAACCTTCAATCACCTACAATGTCTCATTGGAGTGTGCATATGCCAACAATCTCCCCCTTTGGCATTGATGGCAACACTCATGAGAAATTTCAAAAGTGTATAAAAAATGTGAAGTCCAAAAATGTTACCAAAAATATGTGTTCTCCCCCTGAGCATATGATTCTGTGATGTTGAATTTCTCATCCCACTATTCCCCCTTTGGCATCAATGACAAAGGTTTTCAAGATGTCAGTAGAGTTTGTAGTTTCAACCTTGTAACTGGGTAGTTACAATTTGAAATAGATCCAACAAAATCAAGTTTATACTCTCCATAAACTTTTTACTATCTCTTATTGTTGTCTCTGTTCTCTTAACTGTACCAGTGAGATGCTACAAATGCTCTGCTGGTGTTTTCTGTCCCTGTATTAGTGCCTCAGATACTTCCTTTGGCAGTGATGCTAGATAGTTCAATCTTGTACTCAGTTTTAATCTCAGATGCTTTGGCTTATTCACTATTCTCTCTTTTTCTCTTTCCAATTTAAGTAAATCTTCCTCAAAATTTGTTATCTTCTGTTCAAAAACTGATAGTGTATCAGGTGAGTTGACAAAATTATCTGCAATATTATTGATTTCATCTTGTACCTTGCTCATTTTCTTGTCTATATCTACAGCCAAAAAGTTTGTCTTACAGGTGTCTTTGTACAGAGTTTTGTACTCTTTTAATAAATTACACAATTCGGGTAGAAGTGTGTCAAAATCTCTGTTACACTTCTTTATTTGCTCATCAAAGAATTTCTACTTTATCCTTCAATGTCTCTTCCTTTATTTTCTCAATGTTTTCTGTGATATATTTACACAAGGTATCAAGTTGTCCTAAAGAATCTTTATTGTCTATATTACAGTTAGGAGCAATTACCTTCAAAATTGGTATGGTATCATCTATTGCCTTATAGGCTTGTGAGATGCAGTTTGTTATCTTTTTAATTGAATCTAATAGTACCTCAGTCACATTAGTTGATTTGTAGCCTGATGATGAACCTATATTCTGAGTACCGCCAGTGGAAGTAACCAAGCTTGTATTGACCTCTGGTAGGTCTATTTGTGTCTGCATTTTCTTAAGCAATGGTTTTTCTACTTCTCCAGTTGCCGGTGGCACTGTTTCCTTATGAACCTGTTCTTGTTTCTATTGTTGTTCCTGTTCAGGAGCCTTTTTCTCTGTTGGTTTCTCTGTTTGTTTCATTGTCTCAGTCTGAGTCTCTACCTTTTGTTCTTTGTCATCTATCAGTTTCTCCTATGTGTTATCAGTTTGCTCAGCTATCGGAGGCTTACTAGCCATGTCAGTCTTATCAGTTGTATCTTTGTCTACCATAATGTTGATCTTTTGAGTATCAACATCCACAGTATATAAGAGTTCAGGATTAGGATTACCATCTTCTACATCCATACTTTCAGCTATCGGTTGATCTTTTGTAGCTATTTTTTTTACCGGTGGATTAATCAAAGGAGGTGGGGGTAAGTTGTCTTTAACCTTGATACTAGGTGGTCCACCAACTTTACCTTTACTCTTGTCTCTTTCTTTCTAATATACCTTTATAGGTTTGTGAATCATGTATTCTTCTTGTTTTTCTTTTTCCACTAGGAAAATGTCTCATGCATTTTCTGTCTCCCTAGTCACCTCATTAACTCTTCCAACCATTAAAGCAATGTGCCGGTGTGCAGTAGAAAATACTGATCGGTTGGCTTGAGCAATTAAGTCATCAATTTCTTTGGGTGAATTCACCGTATATACAGCAAGTAGCTTTTCAATTTTTATTTTTTTGTCCAGTTCTATTACTACTTGTCTCCTTGCTTCCAGTCTCTTAAATAGTTCATCTGGAACTTCATTTACTACTTCCATCAAAAATTTCTTATACATATCCATATGCAATATAACATTGTTTTCTACTTGTTCTTTTTCATCAGCTATTAGAGTGTCATATAGTTTCTCTATATTCTTCAATTTGCCTTCCTCTGTAATTTCATTCAACAGTATGTCAAAAGGGGCCAAGTCCTTGTTTGTCCTCTTCTTCTTCTTGGGTGTCAGTTTCTTCTTCTTTGGTGTAGCCTTTCTTATCGGAGATCTCACTGCTTGTTGTTATTGTCTTGTCCTCCTAGGTGAGGGTGTGGTTGCCGGTGAGGGATCTCTTTTCCTTACAACTCTTTTGAAAGTTGCAGGCATGTCACTCTCCGAAGAAGTACCTACCGGTGATAGGTGAGTTTCAGGTCGTGGAGCTGCTAACTCATCCTCTGTTATACTAGTTTTCTTTAACACATCTTCTTTAATAGCCTTTGCCTGTTTGGAACCTTTTCTTACAACTGCCTCAACCTTTTTCACTCTTTTCTTAGATTGTATTTGGCTTTCAATAGTTTCTACACTACCAAATACTTCTTCCTTAGGTTCTTTAGGGGCTTCCAGAAGTACTTTAGCATATGTTTCAATTATATGATCATCTGTTTCATAGCCCATCTTTGTTACCCAAACTGTCCTAGGGATGACTGCTTCCATCCAGATCTCATTCTTCTTGATTACAAAGCATATTTCATCCTTATATTTGTCAACAATCTTTTGTGATAGTCGGATTCTTTTCTTCATTTTGGCTTTTAGTGCTTGAAAGAAATCATGGATATTGTTTTCCTTGTCTTCTCCCATATTATTGAATAGTTATGTTAACTGTTTGCCTACCAGTATATCATATCCAAGTTCTTTGTAGCCTATACCGAGACCCTATTTGGTTATGTGTAGCATCAAACATACTAGCAAATTTCCAAACCTGAAAGTTCCTTTCTTGTCCTTCTTAATTTTGTCTAAGTTGTCAATTAATTCATCCTTTAACCACTCACATACATCAATCTTTACATTATCTATGACCATATCATAAGCACTCTTAATGCATAAACTTGAAACTGAATTAAGTCTATTTGCATGAGTAGCTTTATACCCTAATATCATGCTGATAAATCTCACATTAATGTTTGTTACATCATTTACTCTTAAGGACCTTTTATCAGATGTGGCACCAGTTAACTAACTAGGTCATTAGATACCTTCTTAGTTTTGTCTGGCCTTTTACTAGTGGTCGGTAACCCTGTGACAGCTTTCATAGCTTCCTTGGTGATTTTGTGAATTGCATCTAGCCAGAAAAATTCACCATGTACCCTACTTAAGACTATCCTAATCACATCCTTAGGGAATTCAAGAATGCTAAGGATCTCTATAAATCTTAGGGTTTCAATGATCTTATGTTCATCTTTTACATTGCCGGATTCATCACATATGATAGTTTTAAACATGGTTTTAATCTCTTCATCTCCTAGTTCCTCAATGTTACAGTGAATGTAAATTCTGGGGTCTTTAGCATAAACAACTCCCTTAGGAATTTGAGAAAAAGCACCTAAGGTATCATCTTTCTTTGCTACCTCAGGAACTAATTGAAATACGGGCCTAGGTCTTTTTATAACTTTGATAATAGTAGGGTTTGTTATATATTGAATTGCAGAGGTGGATGCCATGATAAAATACATTTTACTGCCTTTAGGATGGATGATTGCTTAAAGTGTTCTTGCCTCTTGCTCGAAATGCCTTAGCTTGGAATCTTCGCACTCTTCATAGGTTTGAAATCTTGATGAAATGAAATAGAGCCAAAACCTCAAATTTATAGTGTCTTTTTTCCATCTACCACATTAAATGCATGCCGGTTAAGTATTCACTTAACATTGTCTGCCGGTAACAAGTAATTTCCAACTTCTTATCTCTAACCGAGGGAATAATAGCACACGTGTCATTAGATTGCCAAACCCTCAAGGAAACTTTCTTCAATTAGAAAAATAACTTCCTTCCGATGGAGCACTGACTGGTTCTACTGGTGGAGGAGTATTCCCAATATTTAGATCAGCTTTTCTAATCCATTGTTTTGATAGTTCTTGCTTAACCTCTTCAACTTTTTCTTTATCTTTCAAGCTAGAGCTTTTGTTGTCTACCAGTGATCCTTTACTTCTATAGAATTTTGCAATATGCCCAATCTTGTTACATGCATAACAAGTTACATTATTCTTCTGAATAGCTTTCCCATAACCTATGCCGGTTTGTGTTCTGCATTGATTAGATAAATGTCCAAATCTTCCACAAACATAACATCTCACATTCATTCTGCAATTTTCAGAGTTGTGACCAACTTTGTTGCATTTTGAACATTGATCGGTGGGTGTGTTGATATTCTGATAATTTCTAGATCTACATTCATTTTCTCTATGACCATACTTATTATAGTTAAAGCATTTTCCATTGAATTTATAAGCATTGGGTTGTCTTACTGGTTTGCTGTGATCCTGAGTATTTGCAGTACCGAAGCTTTCACCAACTTCAAAGCCAATTCCAAGAGTGTCACCTTTAGGATTTTTATTCTTCAGCAAGGTGCCAAGTTCCTCTAAGATTTTCTTGAATTTTTCTTTATGTTGATTTGCAATTTCTAGTTCTCTTTCTAAGACCTCTTTCTGTCTCATTAGTTCATTGGAGTCATTCTGAGTGTGCATCAGATCTGTCTTCAACATGTCATTTTCATAGCTAAGTCTTGTGTTCTCATTTGTTGCATCACTTAGTCTTCTAGTCAATTCTTCTTCATTCTTCTTCCTATCCTCAATCTCTTTACAAAATCTCATAGTCATATCCTGCATTGCATTCTTTGTTGTCATGTTCTCTTGTTTCAACTTGCTTATCTGATCATTAAGTGATTCCTTTTCATCATTCTCATTTTACAATTTTTCACAAAGTTCTCTTCTCTTATTTCTTGCAACAGTAAGATTCCCTTGAAGTGTCTGAATGATATCCTGAGCTGCCCTTAAATCATCTTCTAGTTTGATATTTTTCAATTTCTCTGCATCATAGTCTAAGAGAGCTCCTTCAAGTTGCTTCATCAGATTTTCCATCTTTACCGGTGTCAAGATCTTCCTCAAGCTATTAGGCTTCTGAAAATAGATGACCAGGCTCTGATACCAATTGTTAGGAATCCCACAGATAATGAGAGGGGGGGGTGAATCAGTATCTAATCGGTAACAAGTATTTCTTAACTTAAAACATGCAGAACATATTATAACAGTGTACCGGTATGCAAGAAATAATGTAATAAATAGAATTAAGAACATCCACATGAAAAGCACACCATAACACAAGGATTTAATGAGGAAACCCGGTGTGGGAAAAACCTCGGTGGGATTTGTGACCCACAATATTCACTTACTAGCCAATAAGAGAATATTACTTACAATAGGGGCCTGCACATGTAGGAAGGCCAACTGCCTAGAGCTCACTGCTCAATGGGAAGTCTCACTGACTTACAATGTGGATTATACAAATCCAATATCTTGTATTGCTTTACAATAGCATCTATAATGCCTGATCCAGTACCAATTGCTGCTCTGCTTCTTACATAAACCCTTCAGCCTATATTTCGCATAATAGGTTTGCCTTAATATTTCGCATACATCACTTACTTTTCTTACTTCCTTACAAAATGTCTACAATGATCTCTTTTATATATGAGTCATTTTACAACATGCCAAGTTGGCTTACAAAGTTTTTACAATAATAAACAAAATATAATATAACAAAATCCCATCGGCCTTTGTGCCGGTATACTTCCTTTCTTTGTGCCGGTGCCGGTGTCCTGAGTGTCGGTGTAGAGTGTGATCTGCTGATGCCGGTGCACTAACTTGTCAGTGTAATGCCTTGTTAGTGCCATAGGATTGCAAGGTTGCCATCAATGACAAAACCTTCAATCACCTACAATGTCTCATTGGAGTGTGCATATGCCAACATATACTAAATGGATAAATGAATTCAATTAACTAATGGATAGATAAATAGATGTATGCAATGATAAATGATGATAAATGATGATAAATGGTGATTGGTAACTGACATTAAATGAACGCATAGTAATGGCTAATACAATTAAGGATAATTTATCATATGAATGAATCTAAATGTCATGATTATGCAATGATGAAATGATATAATAAGACTAATAAGTGATAATGAACTATATGTAATTTTAAATGATATGAAATGCACTTGATGTAAATGCAACTAAGTGTAATGATGATGATATGATCATGCTAGATGAATGCAAGGTTGTTTAGACCTCACATGATGCATTGATGATGTATCAGAGTACTCCATCATGATTGTATCCAAGACCAACTCAATTTTCACATAGTTGTTCACATTAATTTTGTTCACACTTGCACAAAAAACTATGCATATGAATAATGAATGAGTAAATGGATGGGCGATATGCAACGGAATGCCAAATAAACAAATGAGATGAAATGATGATCCATAGTGCTTTATTTTCATCATAGAGATTTTAAAATGTTGTAAGAAAATATAATCAACTTGACATAATGATTCAAGATGACCTAAGTAGTTCTTACATGAATTTTGATATAGCAAGTTAATACAAGCAACTTGATATAATGGATCAAGTTGACCTGAGTATTGCTTGCGGAACAGATAAGGATTATCTCCTTTCATGCATGAGCTGGAACATCCTCCTTGATCTTTTGCTGATCATATCTTGAGACAAGTCCATACCGTAATCAAAGATAAACCATTTTGGATGAGGTAGTAGGAACCAAGGATGGAGCATGGTACCTGCAAGCAAATAGCATATATAAAGAATACAGAATATGGACCCTCGATAATGGTTCATGCTCATATGGTCGAGGTATACGATGTAGTCAGCAAGCCATAGCGATCTATGACTGTATTTCGCATAAGATCATGTGGCTTAGTGAACTTCCCACGTAGACACCATTAGTACATGCCCCAGTACTTCATTGGAATAATTTGCAGAAGATACACAAACAATGTTGTAGGAACCTGATATGAATAAATAACCCACAAATCAACCAAGTATTGATAGATTTAACATAATTTTCTTGTCAAAGAAAATGTTATCTTGTCTTTGTTTTGGTGAGGAAAGATTTATCCCTGTTTAGACAGTTTGTGTGTAGATGTTGATTATTTGGTTGATATGATAAGTGATCATCATTTGAGCATTTCACAATGTTTGTTTGGTATCTGCTTTAAAAAAAAAAATGTATGTACAAGGTGTTGCCATGTTTTTGATTGATTTTTGATGTTTTTTAGTGTTTTGGATTTTGTGAGATAGTTTTGAACGAAGAATCAATGAATCACAAGTAATGCAGAATCCACTTCCATCAAATAGGTTAAGGGTATTGCCCCTAGTTTTAGGCATGACTCTGAAAAAGCGGGATGCAATATGCATAAAGTACTATCCTTAATTGTAGACCAATAACAAGCCATGGTTTGGATGGATGGATGAGTGAATGTAGTGAATGTGATCGCAACAAGTCTGAAAGAACAATGGAGCCATAGCCTTTATGAGTGGTGCCTGTTTGCCAAGTTTTCACCATTGCACTTACCCAAGGTGCCACTGGAGTGGTTGTTCACCATTTGGATGCATGATTTTTCTTTACTATTTTTTTTTGTATTTTCTTTAGGGCATTTATCTAAATGTTTTTGGTGTTTTGCTGGTATGTATGGGAGCTTGATGCTCTGTGTAGCTTATGTATAAAACCATTTGAGGTGCATGTTGTTGATTGGATCTACTAGCGGTTCTCCTTCTGAAGTAGCCAACTGATATGCCCTGGACCCAAATATAGCAGTAATAACATATGGACCCAGCCAATTTGATTCAAACTTTCCCTAATGTTCTCGGTTGGGTTGGTTATGAGGATTCTCTTGAAGAAAAAGATCACCTACCTTTAATGTACGAGGTCTAACCCAATGATTATAGCTTCTGCTCATGTGTTGGTGATAGGCCTTGAGGTGATTGTATGCAGCTTGTCGCTTCTCATCAAGTAGCTCTAAGTCTTGAAGATGTGATACTTGGTATGCTTCATCATCAATGAGATTATGCAAGGAAACTCGTAGTGAAGGTATTTCAACTTCGATTGATAGCTTCTGCTCCATAGACAAGTGAGTAAGGAGCTGCACCTGTAGGGGTTTGAATGCTAGTGCAGTATGCCCATAGTGCTGGATTTAATTGAACGTGCCAATCACAACCGACATCATTGACTATCTTCTTGAGGATTCTTAATATGTTCTTTTTTGATGATTCAGCCTGACCATTGCCTTGTGGGTAATAGGAAGTGGAAAAGCGGTGTTGGATGTGAAACTTCTCACAGAGCTCACAGACATCTTGATTTTTGAAAGGAAGCCCATTATCTGTGATGATAGACATGGGTACACCATACCAGAAGATGATGTAATTAAGGATGAATGAGGTGATCTACTTGCCCATGACTTGAGTAAGTGGAATAGCTTCAATCCACTTTGTGAAGTATTCGGTGGTGGTTATAATGAATTTGTGACCGTTGGATGAAGATGGATGGATTTTACCCACAAGGTCAAGTCCCCAATGACAAAAAGGCCATGGTGTTATGATTGGTTGCAATTCCTATGTTGGTGCATGTATCAGGTCTCTATGAACTTGGCATTTCTTGCACTTTCTGACAAAGTAGTAGGAGTCTTTTTCCATGGATGGACAATAGTATCCCGTGCGCAGGAGTTTCTTGGCTAGTGACAGACCGCTTGCATGAGTTCCACAAATTCCTTCATGTACCTCTTCCAAGGCCTTTGTTATCTCATCCTGTTCCAGACATCGAAGGAGAGTACCATCAAGACTGCATCGGTATAGGGTTTCAGCAATAATGGTATATCGAGCGGTTTGGTGAATGAAGGTTTTACGTTGGTTATTCGATTGGTTAGCAGGAAGTGTGTGATCGTGGAGGTAGGTGTAGAACTCACCATACCATGGGGATTCAGAACCAATAAGGTGACATATCATCTCATATTTGGGGATATCATAAGTGGGAATCCAAAACTGTTCGACCAAGAACTCGTATTGTGTTGAATTTTGTGGAAGATCTAGGAGAGATGAAATGGTAGCCATAGCGTCAGCAGCTCGATTCTGATCTCTGGGTATCTGCTCAAAGTTGATAGTAGTGAATGATGTTTTTAATTTGTCCACCATTTGTTTGTACGGCATGAGTTTGTCATCCTTGGTCTAATATTCATCTGTTGCTTGTTGAATGACCAGTTGGGAGTCACCATATACTTGTAGTTCTTGTAACTTCCATTGTATGGCTAGCCTGAGTCTTGTGATCAAGGCCTCATACTCTGCTATATTGTTTGTGCATGGAAATGTGAGCCTGTAAGACTTTGGGATGTTGTCACCTTGAGGGGTGATAAACAGAATGCCTACCCCCGAATCATGCCTAGTGTATGAACCATCAAAGTATAGTTTCCATGGTTGTGTTGTTGTGATCATGAATATCTCTTCATCTGGAAAATTAGAAATGAGAGGATGATCACCTATGAGTGGTGCATCAGCCAACTGATCTGCAATGACTTGTCCTTTGATAGCTTTACGGTCCACATACTCAATGTCAAATTCACTTAGAATTGTCATCCATTTGGCCAAGCAACCTGTCAATGCTACTTTGTTGAGTAAATACTTGAGTGGATCAATCTTTGCAATGAGCTATACTTTATGTGTCAATAGATAGTGCCTCAATTTAGTGGTTGCCAAGATTACTGCTAGGCAAGCTCGCTCAATAGGTGTGTAATTGAATTCATAGCCAACCAGTGTACGAGAGATGTAGTAAACATCACACTCTTTCCCTTCTGCATTATGTTTGCCAATAGTACACCCAATGTTGTACTTGTTGCTGAAATATAGAGCAATAAAGGCCTACTTGGATATGGTGGAATAAGCAATGGTGTATTCATGAGATAGTCTTTAAGCATCTGAAATGCTTGCTGGCATCTAGTATCGCATTGAAAGCGAATGTTCTTGTGTAACAGGTGTGTAAATGGGTGACATTTATCGGCCAATTGTGCAATGAATCTTCGGATGGATTGAAGTCATCCTTGCAATGTCCTTAGCTGACTGATGTTCTTTGGTGGTGGCATGTCCATGATTGCTTTGACCTTTGCAGGATCGACCTCAATACCTTTGCTGGAGACAATGTATCCTAGAAGCTTCCCTGAGGTTACTCCAAAGACACATTTCTTTGGGTTGAGTCGCACATGATATTGTTCTAGTTTGTCAAAGATTTTCTCTAATATTTCTAGATGACCTTCTCTTGTGAGTGATTTTGCCAGTAAGTCATCAACATAATCTTCCATTATGGTATGCATCATGTCATGGAAGATGGTGGTCATTGCTTGTTGATAGGTTGCTCCTACATTCTTTAGACCAAAAGGCATTACATTCTAGAAGTATGTTCCCCATGGACATGTGAAGGTCGTCTTATGTTGATCATTTGGTGTGATCTTTATCTGATTGTATCTAGAAAAGCCATCGATGAGTGAAAGCATGGCATGTCTTGCTATTAGGTCCACTGTTATGTCGATGTTTGGTAGGGGGAAGTCATCTTTAGGACATGCTTTGTTTAGATCTCTGAAGTCAGTACAGATACGGATGCCCGCATTTGGTTTGCTGATAGGCACAATATTGGATATCCAATCTGCATAATCAATTGGTCTAATAAAACCAACATCTAGGAGTTTCTTAAGTTCTGTTTTGACTAGTACTGTAATCTAAGGATGCATTTTGCGAAGCTTCTGCTTGACAGGTTTGGCTCCTTCTGCTATGGTGAGGTGATCCATGACTAAATAAGGATCAAGCCCAGGCATGTCTGCATATGACCATGCAAAGTTAATCTGGTGCTCCTGGAAGAATTCTACAAACTTAGGTTGTTCTTCTGGAGTTAAAAGAGATGTCAGATGTATGTGGTGAGGTGTTTCAGGAGTCCCCATGTTGTATTCTTTTGTCTCTTCGATGAGAATTGTTGATCATTCTGGCTATACACTAGAAGGGAGGATGTCAAACCTTTCATCCTCAGGCACCTCAAAGAGGTTTTCACCATTGGATATGCTCTTTCTTTTTACTTTTGTGGGATCAAACAGTGCCACAGTGTGGTTTTCACTAGAGGATCCATGTTTTATCGTTATATTTTTGTAGCTGAAAGGTTTGGCATCTTCCCCAAAGTATGTTGCGCTATTAAGTTCAATGGTGAATCCAACTTTGTGATCCCTATTTGGTATGTTATCCCGTAGTTCCAAAAACTCAATGATTGCCTCATCATTTTGGAAAAGGTCAAGACATGGGGGATTAGGTTGGTTCCATTCGATGATTTCAGGATGGATAATGGGCATTACCTCATCGATTAGGTTAAGTTCGTTGGATGTGTCAGTGAGGGTTAAGATGTTATGGTGAAGGTCGTTGATGGTACTCTCCCTATCAGAATCAGGCGTAAGATGTGACGTAGGGTTTGTGGAAGAAGTTTCCATCTCAGGAACCCAAGAGGTCTTTATCTGTGCTTCTCCGTAAATAGGGATGTCTTTGCAAGGTGGTGATGTGTCTTCCTCATCTGAAGTATTAAGTTGTATGGAATCGAATTCCCATTCATGTGAGTCAGTCTCTGAGTCACTTTCCAGTATCTGATTACTATACCATACTAGGATGTCCTTTGAGTTAAACACTGCGGGTGTGATCGATTTGGTAGAGGAAACGATTGGTGCTGTAGGAAGGATTATGGGGATCAATGAATCCAATACGAGGAGTATCGGTAGTGTTGACTCTACTGCTTCTGCTGGAATTGCTAGTGTTGTCGATACTGCTGGGGGTTCTGACATAGTTGCTCCTGCTAATGGCGCTTTTGATGTTATTGTTGCTATTGGTGGGGTTACTGGTTTGTTTGGTGGGATGATTGGTGTTGTGGATGGTTTTGCTGGGAATTTTAGCCTTGATGGGGAAGTTGCTAGGGTTCTCGATGCTTCTTTTATAATCAAAGGTGACCTCTTTGTAATAGGCTAATATAGGGGTTTGTTGGGTTTTCCTTTGAATCTGAGTTTAGGAAGGATCTCATTGTGAAAGCCTAGGCCAGTATTATCTTTGGGTTTTAATTCCGGCTACAGCGGTTCATGTTGTCCTTTCTTGAAAGGTCCCAAAGCACTCTGACCATCATAACCTATTCTTTGCATAATGAGAAGGCCTTTGCCATATTGATTTGTGGGAAGCTTAGCTTGTGGAATATCGGTGGTGATGGGATCTTTATAGATCCATTCTACTAAGTCCTCATCTCTGGTCTCTTCTTCTTGACTCTTTCTAAGGAGGAATGGCGTCAAAGTACATGTTGGCTTGATCACTTGTTGTTGAAGTAACCATTGAGGTTTACCATGAGTTCTAGGAGAAGTGGGCATTTGTCCAACACAAAAGAGTTGACTCAAATTGTATTCCCCAGGACCTTCCTCTGCTATTTTCATCTTGAGCTTCTCTTGCTTGGGTATAGTGGTGTTTGAACTAGCAAGAGAGGTTGGACTTATGTATGATGTGGAGGAGATGGCTTCTCTATTGTTAGGAACGGTAATCTCCGGTTGATGACATATATTATGACAATATGCAAATGGGTTTGCATCTCCCAGGATTGTGATCTCTACACCATTATGCGGGAACTTGATACACTGATGGTAGGTGGATGGGATGGCTTGCATGGCATGTATCCAAGGTCTTCCTAATAATAAATTATATGGCAGAGGAAGGTCCAAAACTTGACAGATGATGTGTTTCACCATAGGGCCCACTCGGATTGGTAGCACTACAGCTCCTTTGGATGAATGCTTTGCATCATCATAGGCTTTGACTGTGATCTTCTTGCGGGGATCCACTGATTCAATTGTATATCCCAATGCAGTGACTAATTATAGAGTACAAATATTTAGGCATGCTCCATTGTCGATCAAGACTTGCTTGATCTTATGTTGATTAATAAATCCTTCAATGTGGAGTGAGGCATTATGAGGTTGCTGGAAGGATGTGTTGTCACTTTCAGAGAAAGTGAGACAAGGTGATGACCTTAGATTTCAAACCATGGCTTGGAACTAATCTATATTTAGGTTTGCAGGGACTGACGCCTCTTGGAGAGCTTCATCCAAGATTGTTTTATGGGATGGAGATAGGCGCAATAGCTCTAAGATAGATATTAGTGCAGGCGTTTTGTCTAACTGGTCCACAAGGTTATACTACTTTGGGATAGATGGGGTGCCTTGTGGAGCTGCTTTTATGGTAATCTTGTTGTGAGGTGTAACAACATTACAAGTGGAGCTGGGATTTTTGATGGTTATAGTTGCAATCTGTTCACTGGCATCGTATAGGTGATTGACAATGTAATTATATGTGGCTTGTGTATAATCAGTAGTATCTGTGTTTCTCCCTGAAGTGGAAGGACCCCTTTGATTTGTAAGGATTCCCAAAGATACTGAGAGGGGGGGTGAATCAATATCTAACCGGTTATAAGATTTTCTTAACTTAAAACATGTAAAGCATATCAATACTGTATACCAGTAAACAAGAAATAATGCAATAAATAGAGATAGCAACAACCACATGAAAAACACACCATAACACAGTAGTTTAACAAGGAAACCCGGTGTGGGAAAAAAACCTCGGTGGGATTTGTGACCCACAATATTCACTTACTGGCCAATAAGAGAATATTACTGCTACAAGAGGGGCCTACACATGCAAGAAGGCCAAGTGCCTAGAGCTCACTGCTCAATTACAAAAATGGGAAGTCTCACTGACTTACAAAATGGATTATATAAATCCAATGTCTTGTACTACTTCAAAATAGCATCTACTATGCCAGATCCAGTACCAATTTATAACTCTGCTTCATACATAAACCCTTAACCTATAATTCACATAATAGGTCTACCTTATTTCTCTTATTAACTTCCTTCCATCCATCATCAAAATGTTCTACAATGATCTCTTATATATATGAGTCATTTTACAACTTGCCAAGTTGGCTTACAATCATTTTACAATAATTTACAAAATATATTATAAACAAAATTCTTGTCGACTTCTATGCCGGTATACTTCCTTTCACTGCCGGTGGTCTGTGTGCTGGTGTAGAGTCTGACCTTGTTGGTGTGAGTAAATTGTCTTGCCTATGTCATAGGATTGTAAGGTTTCCATCAATGACAAAACCTTCAATCACCTACAATGTCTCATTGGAGTGTTCATTTGCCAACAATCTCCCCCTTTGGCATTGATGGCAACACTCATGAGAAAAATCCAAAAATTGTCATCCAAAAAGAATCTGCCAGAATTGTCTTGCCAAAAATTGTGTACCAAAAAAATATGTGCTCCCCCTATGTTGATGAGTCATTTGTTGGTTATTTTTCTCATTCCACTACTCCCCCTTTGGCATCAATGACAAAGGTTGTCAAAGTGTCAATTGAGTGTGGTTTCCTATTCCATCCTTGTAACCAGTTGGTTACAATCTGAAAAAGATCTACCAGTACTAGATTCAGGCTCTTAATGAACCGTTTTCTATCTTTTAATGTGGCCTTTGTCCTCTGAATTGTACCGGTGAGGTGTTGCATTTGCTTTGCCAGTGTTTTCTATCCTTGAATTAAAGCATCAGATATTTCTTTTCTTAAGGAGCCGAGGTAGTTCAATTTTGGATTTAGTCTCCATTTTAGATATTTAGCCTTTCCTTTTATTCTCTCCTTTTCTCTTTCCAACTTTAAAAGTTCCTCCTCAAAACCTGTTATTTTATGCTCAAAAACTGATAATGGTTCAGATGAATTAATGAAATTATCAGCTAGTTGATTTATTTCTTCCTGTATCTTGCTGATCTTCTGGTCAATATCTACTGTCAAAAAGTTAGTTTTACATGTATCTCTGTACAAGGTTTTGAAAGGAAATACAAAGCAAGGAAGGAAAACAAAATCCAAGTAAGTTTATTGATGAAGTAAATGTTACCAAGAGAAATGCAAAAACCTTGGAGCAATCACCCAAATGTGAAGGAGGCACAAGAACTTTTGAAAGGGGAAAAGCAAAGAAAAACCCCTTGTGATATTATGAATGAGGCAATGCCTAAAAATGAGAGAGAGAGAGAGAGAGAGAGAGAGAGAGAGAGAGAGAGAGAGCAAGAAGCTCTTTACAATAATTTCATTAAGAAGAAATGAGAGAGGAGACATCTCTTAAATAGAGATGAGGAGAGGAGTTACAAAGTAACTCCCAAATCTATGAATTGCACCATTCATAAAATGTGTGTGCCATGTGTCCACATCCTCTTATGGAGGAAATCTAATATTCCTTAATAAAGGAAAATAAAAAGAAATGACTTGTCCTCACAAATGTACTAGAGGACAAATTACATGTAGGAATTCCAAAGGAATATCCTAAACTAAATACAAATAAACCTAAGCTAAGTAAAGATTAAATATTCTAACACCCCCCCTTAAGCTTTACTTGGGGAGTTTACATCAAACCCTTTAATGGGTTGCAATCCAAGATTTTTACAATGAAATTGGAACTTTTCTTTACAAAGTGGCTTGGTCAAAATATCTGCAACTTGGTCTTCCCCCTTACAATAGAGGAGCGAAACTTGTTTGTCTTCAATTTGTTCTCTAATAAAATGGTGTTGGAGAGAAATGTGTTTTTTCCTTGCATGGAAAACTGGATGTTTAGCCAAGGCAATGGCACTTTGGTTGTCACAATAAAATTGAGTTGGTTTGTGTTGAGGTAGACCCAAATATTCAAGTAGTCTTCTAAGCCACAAGACTTTTTTGGAAGCATTAGTGCATCCTTTGTACTCAGCTTCAGTGGATCCAAGAGAGGTAGATTGTTGCTTTTTACTATTCCAAGAAATTGCTCATGAACCAACAAAAAAACAATAACCACAAGTAGATTTCCCATCATTGGGATCTCCACCTAGATCGGAATTAGTAAAACCTTTTAAAGTAAAATCAGAATTTGCATCATAAAACAAACCTACATTAATAGTTCCTTTGATATATCTTAATATTCTTTTATCAACTTTAAAGTGTGTTTGTTGAGGTTTAGACATGAATCTTGAAACCAAACCAACACTATAAGAAATATCCGGCCTAGTAAGAGTTAAATAATTCAAACTTCCAACTAATTGTCTATACAAAGTAGGATCAACAAGAGGAGTTTGCATATCAAGCATTAACTTAGTGCCTAATTCAATAGGAATTGAAATATGGTGAGCATCATTCATTTTAAACTTATCTATGAGATCTTGAGCATATTTACTTTGAGATAAGAAAATTCCTTTAGAGGTTTGCCAAATTTGTATTCCTAAGAAATAATGTAAAAGACCTAAATCAGTCATTTGAAATTTTTGATTAAGTTGAAACTCAATATCAGAAATCAAAGTATTGGAACTTGAAGTAAGAATCAAATCATCTACATATAAGATAATAATTATAATATCATCTTCACTATGTTTAATATACAAGTTAGGATCATTTTTAGTTCTAATAAAGCCTTGCGAAAGAAAGAATGCATTAATCTTTGAATACCACTCCCTAGGAGATTGCTTTAATCCATAAATTAATTTATTTAATTTACAAACTAAGTGTGCATTACCTTCTTTAATAAAACCAAGAGGTTGAGACATATAAATTTCCTCATGTAAATCACCATTAAGAAAAGCACTTTTAACATCCATTTGGTGAATAGGCCAATTCATTCTAGAAGCTAAAGCAAGCACAAGTTTAATTGTAGGCATTTTAGCAACAAGAGCAAAAGTTTCAGTATAATCTAAGCCTTCAATTTGAGAAAAACCTCTAGCAACTAATCTAGCTTTAAATTTACTAACTTGATTATTAGCATTCAATTTGGTTTGATTATTAGCATTCAATTTGGTTTTATAAAGCCACTTGCAAGAAACAAGATTTTTACCATGAGGCAAGGGAACTAAATCCCAAGTTTGGTTAGCAATTAGAGTATCATATTCTTCCTTCATTGGTTTTTGCTAATGTGGTTTATTTTTAGCTTGATCAAATGTTTTAGGATCATTAGAATTCATAATAGTAGTCATTAAAGCATAATTACAATAATTAACTCTTCTAGCTTGAAGTCTATCCATTCTAACTAAGTATTCATCACTATCTTGAATTAAAGATTTGAACCATTTAGGTCTTCTTTTAGAAGTGATGGATTCATCACTAGAAGAAGAGTCATGAGGAGTAGAGTTATTATTATCATCATCACTATCACTAGAAGGAATAGAAAGAGATGCATTAGGAGTAAGGTTAAGAGAAGGAGGTTGGTCCTCCACAAGCACAATTTTGCTTTGAGCAAGTTCATCATCCTCCACTTTAGAACAATCATGAATGCCTTTTTCTGCAATACAAACATCTCTTGCAACTTTTACCTTGTTAGTAATAGGATTGTAAACTCTATAACCTTTAGTATTTTCATCATAACCAACAAAAATAAAAGGAGAAGAATTAGCATCTAATTTTTTTCTTTTCTCCTTAGGTTTGTGAACATAAGCTATGGAACCAAAAATTCTTAAATTCTGCAAATTGGGCTTTCTACCAGACCAAGCTTCTTAGGAGTTTTATCCTTTAAGGCTTTGGTAGGTGTTCTATTAATTAAATAAGTTGCACAAGCCATAGCTTCAACCCAAAACTTGTAATCCATATTTTTTGCATGCAATAAACATCTAGCCATTTCAACAATTGTCCTATGCTTCCGTTTCGCCACACCATTTTGTTGTGGTGTATAAGGAACGGTAAGCTCATGTTTAATTCCAAAAGATTTTAAATAAGCATTAAATGCATTATTGACATACTCTCTTCCATTGTTAGTACGAAGAATCTTAATTTTAGAACCAGATTACCTTTCTACAAACATATGAAAT
Organism: Cryptomeria japonica; assembly: GCF_030272615.1. Taxonomy (NCBI): domain Eukaryota; kingdom Viridiplantae; phylum Streptophyta; class Pinopsida; order Cupressales; family Cupressaceae; genus Cryptomeria; species Cryptomeria japonica. The sequence goes on from NC_081409.1 coordinate 75,091,322, forward strand.
TCAGTAAAAACATCAAGCACTTGATCCTTACTATGAAGGAAATATATCCATTTTCTCCTTGAAAAATCATCAACAAAGGTAAGTGCATACCTTGAACCTTGGATGGAGGGATTCTCCATGGGACCCAAGAGATCACTATGAACTAAATGCAATTTAGTATATGCCCTCCAAGATTGACCATGAGGAAAGGGTTCCCTATGCATCTTACCAGTCATGCAACCATTGCAAACAATTTGAGAAGGAACAATAGTAGGCAATCCATCAACCATATTTGCTTTTTGCATCAATGAAATATAATCATAATTGAGATGGCCAAGTCTTTCATGCCATATAGTAAAATCAATAGTAGTAAGCAAAGAATACTTTGGAGGAGAAAATTCATAGAACTTGAATAAGTTATCACTATCCATTTTAGCAGTAGCAATAACATGATTAGTTTTTGGATCAATGATATAACATATGCCCCTATAAAAGTTAATCTTATAATCTTGACAAAGTTTAGGAACTGAAATCAAATTTGATTTTAATTCAGGAACATAAAGAACATCATGTAATTTCCCATTAGGAACAATCACATCACCAATAGCTTCAACTTTACAACTATGATTATTAGCTAATTGAACAGGAATATTAGAAGTATCAGGATGCAAAGATTCAAAACATTCTTTATGAGAGGTAACATGTTGAGATACACCAGAATCAATAATCCACTCAAGTGGTTGAGAAACATTATAAATACATGTAAATGCATGACGAGATGAATTACCATTATTATTACCTTTCTTATAATGAGGTTTATGTTGTTGATTATTTTGATTATTTTGGTTCATGGGATTTTTACCATTTTGCTTCTTAAAACAATTATTAGTAATATGTCCATCTTTCCCACAATATGTACAATGGGGTCTTGTTTGAGAATTATTCCTTTGATTATTGTACATATTATTATGATTATTATTATGAGAATTGTTATGATAGGATTTAGAATGAGATTGATAATTAGAAGATTTATGATTATTATTATTATGATTATGATTATTATTATTATTATTGGATCTAAAATCATTATTATGATTTTGATTTTTAGACATAAAAGCATGTTCACTACTTTTAAGAGTACCAAATTGAATTAATTTAGCTTCCTCTTGACGCAATAAATTATGAAAAATATCATAAGTTAATTGAGTAGCTAAGCTAGGAATAGCAAGTTGAGCATGAATATTCGTAATAAATTGTTGAAATTGACAAGGAAGACATTTTTTAAGAATAAGATGAATTAAACGTAAATCAGCTAGAGTAACTCCTAAACCAGTTAATTGACTATTAACAGAATCAAACTTTAATAAGAATTCATCCATAGTTTTAAAATCTGTATACCTAAGATCTTGGAGTTGATCTTGAAGCTGAATTTTTTGGGATTCATTTGAGCTATCATAAGTTGTTTTTAAAATTTCCCAAGCTTCATACGCTTTTGTACAATTTCCAATTAAAACATACAAATCAGGAACCATTGAAATACCAATTAAACCAAGTGCTTCCTCATTTTGAGCCTTTCGTCTATCTTGGTTGGCTTGAGGAGTAGTTGTAGCGGGCTCAAAGGTTTTATCAGTTGCAACATCCAAAATATGTTTGAAACGAAAAATAAAGGAAATATGTGTTTTCCATGAATGATAGTTACTACTATTTAACTTAATTTCAGGAATTAAAGTAGACATTATAGTAAAATAATGATTAGAAATAAAAATTATCCCCTTTTTTAATAAATGAAAAATAACTTGATTAAAATAGAATCAAATTGCAATAATAACTTTAAAATATATATATATCAAAAAATAATGATTTTTAAAAAAATTAATAATAACTTTAAATTTAAAATCTTAAATATAGATTTAAACAAACTTTATTAAAAAAAATTAAATCTTTATTATTAATAATAAAATAATTTATATTAAAAATTTATTAAAAAACTTTATATATATTAAAACACTTTATATATTAAAAAGTTTATTAAAAAAAATTCATAAACCTTTTTTAAACTTTTAAATTATATATATATATATATATATATATAAACACTTTATAAAGTTCTTAAGCTTTTTTAAAAATACTTGAGAAACAAGTATTGAATTTTTAAAGCTTTATACAAAAAACTTTTTAAACTTTAAAATATACGTATAAATATGGAACTTATATTCTTTATAAACTTTGCTTATTATGTGAAAGGTCTAAACTTTTTAAATATTTTTAAACTTGAAGATACGTGTATGAAAAATTCAAACTTTAAGCACAGAGAGCATATGAACAGAAAGCGCAAGTACAGACAAGAGAAAGAGGAGACAAATACTTGCAGAGGTGTTAAGATAGTGCAGAGGCGATACAAGTTCTTTTTGAAGTAAGTTGCAGAGAGGCATTATGACAGAGAGGCATTATGGCAGAGGAGAATAAAATCAGAAGAGAGCAGAGATTGCAGAAACGATATATGAGAATGCAGCTTTGACTACAGTTCAATGCAGATCATGCAGGAGAAGAAAATAGATGATATCTCCAATATGAAAAGAGATGATTCAAAATGCAGAAGGTTCAAACAAACAGACTCTATATCTCAAGTTGATAAATATGCTAAAAAAAAAGAACAACACAGGCAAAGGAGATATCAATACAGAGATAAAATAAATAGTGAAATAACAGAGATTGAAGCTTATTTGATATTTAACAATATGAAATTTATTTTTATCCAAAAATCTGCAACTAAAATTGAAACTAGAGATCTTTGAAATTAAAGTCTGCACAAGAAGCGGTTAGAAAACACAGAGGTTGAAGTAAATGAAATGGTCTGATTCAGATTTAAAATGAAATAAATTTAGATTTAATAGAATTATTTTAAACAGATTTAAACAGAAAGATGAAAGATTTAACAAAAGATTGAAATAATATAAAAACAGAATTACTACAGCAGAGAGAAACATAAATAGTTTTTTTTTTTTTTGAATCTGCAAACATAAATTGTTAGAAAATATATAAACCAACAATAATTTGCAAGTGAAACAAAATTTTAGAACCTACAAACAAACAAAGAAGCAATGTAATAATAAATCAGATTTGGGAGCAAACCGACCAAACAAATTAAGGAGGTTGAGTTTGGCAGTAAACCTTCCAAACTATTCACACTAAAAATAAATAAGAAACTTTGGTGGCAAGCCTTCCAAAGCTTTTTTTTTAATAAAAAAAACTAGAATAAAAGATTAAACCTGCAAACAAACTTGTTAACAAGTTTGAAAAAAAAATTAAAATTTGAAAAAAAAACCTGCACAGTAGAAAATATTAGAGAAAGAACTTCTTCTCCTCTCAAGAATGCCTCCAAGAAGGTGAACTCCACAGAATGGTAACCTTCATCAATGTCAACTTAAAACAAGGATTAGAAACCTGCTCTAATACCATGAAAGGAAATACAAAGCAAGGAAGGAAAACAAAATCCAAGTAACTTTATTGATGAAGTAAATGTTACCAAGAGAAATCCAAAAACCTTGGAGCAATCACCCAAATGTGAAGAAGGAGGCACAAGAACTTTTGAAAGGGGAAAAGCAAAGAAAAACCCCTTGTGATATTATGAATGAGGCAATGCTTAAAAATGAGAGAGAGAGAGAGAGAGAGAGAGAGAAGCTCTTTACAATAATTTCATTAAGAAGAAATGAGAGAGGAGACATCTCTTAAATAGAGATGAGGAGAGGAGTTACAAAGTAACTCCCAAATCTATGAATTCCACCATTCATAAAATGTGTGTGCCATGTGTCCACATACTCTTATGGAGGAAATCTAATATTCCTTAATAAAGGAAAATAAAAAGAAATGACTTGTCCTCACACATGTACTAGAGGACAAATTACATGTAGGAATTCCAAAGGAATATCCTAAACTAAATACAAATAAACCTAAGCTAAGTAAAGATTAAATATTCTAATAGTTTTAAATTCTTTTAGTGTGCTGCATAGTTCTGATAAAAGAGTGTCAAATTGTCTCATGCACTTCTTTATTTCCTCTTCAAAGAATTTGTGTTTTTCCTTCTCTAGTTTCTCCTTAAATTCTTCCTCATTTATTTGTTCAACTGTCACAATGTTGTCAGTAATATACTTAGGCAATGTGTCAAGTTGATTCAAAGAATCTTTATTATCTATATTACACTTAGGTGCTATCATTTTCAAAATTGGAATTGTGTCATCAATTGCTTTGTATGCTTGTGAACTACACTCTATTATCTTCTTGATAGAGTCCAAAAGAACTTCTGTCACATTTATCGGTTTGAATTCTGCATTTGAAGAGTCAACAATTTGTATTCCACCGGTGGGGGCAATTTCTTTGCTTGTGGTGACCTCTGGTAGGTCAGTTTGTGTTTGCATATCTTTAAGCAAAGGTTTGGATTGCTCAGCTATTGCCGGTGACATTGTCTCTGCATGAACCTGTTGCTGTGAGGGAGCCTATTGCTCTGTCTATTTCTTAGTGTTGTCACTTGCCGGTTTACCTTCTAAGCTATCTGTTACCAGTGGCTCATTTGCCATATCCATTTTCCCTATTGAATCCTTATCTACCACAATATTGACTTTCTGAGTGTCAATTTTCATTGTATATAACACCTCAGAATCTGGATTTGTGTCCTCATGTGATACATCCATAATCTCACTATCCGATTGATTGTCAATGGTAACTACTAGTGGAGTATCTAGAGGTGGTGGGGATAAGTTATCTGTTATTTTTATGCTGGGTGGACCACCAACCTTACCTTTTCCCTTATCCTTATCTTTTTGGTATACTTTGATGGGTTTAGGGTTTCGATATTCTTCCTACTTTTCCTTCTCTACAAGGAATATGTCCCATGCATTAGTTGTTTCCTCTGCAACCTCATTCACTCTACCAACCATAAGTGCTACATGTCGGTGTGTAGTTGAAAATATTGACCGGTTAGCCTTAGAGATCAGATCATCTATCTCTTTTGGTGAGTTTACTGGATATACAGCAAGAAGTTTTTCAATTTTTATTTTCTTATCAAGCTCTATAATAGCTTGCCTTCTAGCTTCAAGTGTTTTGAACAGTTCTGTCGGTAATTCATCCACAACTTGCATCAAAAATTTATTGTAAATATCCAAGTGTAGGATTACACTATTTTCAACTTTTTCCTTGTCATCAGTTGATAATGAATCATATAATTTGTTGATGTTTTTCAGCTTTTCATCTCTATTATTTCATTGAGAAGTTTGTCAATTGGAGCAATGGTTTGTTGAGTCTTCTTCTTGGGGGTTAACTTCTTCTTTGGAGTTAATTTCCTAGCTGTGGGCCTTACTGCCTGTTGTTTCTGTTTGGTTCTTCTAGGAGAAGGTGTAGATACCGGTGAAGGTTTCCTTTTTCTCACAACTCTTTTGAATGCAGCTGGTATATCACTTTCCAAAGAATTTCCAACCGGTGAAAGGTGAGTTTCCGATTGAGGTGCTTCTAACTCATCTTCAGTAATACCAGTTTGTTTGAGTACATCATCCTTAATAGCTTTTGCTTGCCTGGATCCTATTCTAACTATTGCTTCAACCTTCTTAACCCTTTTCTTTGATTGAATTTGGTTTTCAACAGTCTCAGCACTACCAAATACCTCTTCTTTAGGTTCCTTAGGTGCTTCCAGGAGGGCTTTTGCATATGTTTCTATTATGTGGTCATCAGTTTCATATCCCATTTCAGTAACCCAAATGGTTCTTGGGATAACTGCCTCCATCCAAATTTCATCCTTCTTTATAACAAAATAAATTTCATCCTTATACTTGTTTACAATTTCTTGTGACAATCTGACTCTGGTCTTCATCCAGGCCTTCAATTCCTGAAAATACTCATCTATGTTCTTTTAGCTGTTCTCTCCCATGTTGTTTAGTAAATCTGATAATTGTTTGCCTACCGGTATATCAAAACCAAGATTTCTGTTACCGATACCGAGTACTTGTTTGGTTATGTGTAGCATTAGATAGACAAGTAGGTTTCCAAATCTGAATGTTCCCTTTTTTTCTTTCTTAATCTTTCCCAAATTGTCAATTAGCTCATCTTTAAGCCATTCACACACATCTATTTTTGCATTATCATTAATCATGTCATAGGCACTCTTTATGCATAGGCTAGAGACTGAGTTTAACCTATTTGCATGCATGTGTGGTTTTGTAGCCTAAGATCATACTGATGAATCTGACATTGATATCTGTTACATCATTTACCCTTAAGGATCTTTTATCAGATGTTGCGTCGGTTAGCTTAATCACTAGGTCATTTGAGACCTTCTTTATTTTATCAGGTCTGTTACCGATGGAGGGTAACCCTGTCACAACTTTTACTACTTCTTTAGTGATTTTGTGAACTGAGTCCAACCAGAAGAATGCACCATGTACCCTGCTTAGTACTATCCTTATAACATCCTTAGGAAAATCCAGAATACTGAGAATTTCAGTCAAACCTAGGGTTTCTACTATCTTGTGTTCAGGTTTAACATTACCAGATTTATCACAAATTATAGACTTATACATATTCTTGATTTCCTCATCACCTAATTCTTCTATATGACAATGAATGTACATTCTAGGGTCTTCAGCAAAAACTACTCCTTTAGGGATTTGAGAAAAAGCACCAACATTATCATCTTTCTTGGCAATTTCGGGAACTAACTGAAATACGGATCTAGGGTGTTTAATCACTTCGACTACAGTAGGGTTTGCTATGAATTCAGGAAGAGATGAAGAAGCCATGGATATAAATACCTTTATCTGCCTTAGGAATGATTGCTTGATGAATTGCTTCACTTCTTTGCTCGGAATGCCTTTGCTCTGGAATTTTCGCACTCTCGAAGGTTTGAATGCTCAGTGAAATGAAAATGGAGCCAAAACACTATTTTATAATGTTATTTTTGCCAACCACCACATTTAATGCTTGCCGGTTAAGTAATGACTTAACTTATCTGCCCGTATAGAAGTAATTTCAACTTCTCACCATCAACCAAGGGAATAATAGTATTTTTCACACTTGATTGCCAAACCCTCAAAGGAATTTTCTTTAGTTGGATGAAGAGTCTCCTGCTGGTGGAGTGCTACTCTGTTCTGCCAGTGGAGGAGTATTCCTATCACCATTTAGTTCTGATTTCCTGATCCATTGTTTTAAGAATTCCTGCTTTACCTCTTCAACTGTTTCTTTACCTTTCAATCTAGGACCTTTGTTATTTACCGGTGAGGACTTGCTTCTACAAAATTTAGCAATATGTCCAATCTTGTTATAGGCATAACAAGTCACATTATTTTTCTGAATAGCTTTTCCATATCCTATGCCAGTTTGTGTTCTGCATTGATTAGATAAGTGTCCAAATCTTCCACAAACATAACATCTTACATTCATTCTGCAATTTTTTGAATTATGACCAATTTTGTTGCATTTTGAACATTGACCGGTGGGTGTATTAGTATTCTGATAATTTCTAGATCTACATTGATTTGCTCTATGACCATACTTGTTATAGTTAAAGCATTTGCCATTAAATTTGTAAGCAGTAGGTTGACTTACCAATTTGCCTTGATCCTGTGTGTTTGCAGTACCGGAGCTTTCACCAGCTTCGAAGCCAAGGCCACAAGTGTCACCATTAGGTTTTTGATTCTTCAACAAGTCACCAAGTTCTTCTAAGCTTTTCTTGAATTTTTCTTTGTGCTAATTTGCAGTATCCAGTTCTCTTTCTAAGATACCTTTCTGTCTCATGAGTTCATTTGAGTTATTTTGTGCATGCATCAGATCTGTTTTCAACATATCATTTTCATAACTAAGTCTTGTGTTCTCATTTGTAGCATCACTTAGTCTTCTAGTCAGATCTTCTTCATTCTTCTTCCTATCTTCAATTTCCTTGCAAAATCTCATAGTCATATCCTGCATCTCATTCTTTGTTGTCATGTTTTCTTGTTTCAGCTTATTTATTAGATCACCAAGAGTTTCCTTTTCATCATTCTCATTTTGCATCTTTTCGCAAAGTTCTCTTCTCTTGTTTCTTGCAATGGTAAGATTTTCTTGAAGTGCTTGAATAATATCATGTGCAACCTTTAGATAATCTTCAAGTTTGATATTTTTTAACTTTTTTGCATCATAGTCTAAGAGAGCTGCTTCTAATTGCTTCATCAAGTTTTCCATCTCTACCGGTGTCAAGATCTTCCTCAAGCTGTTAGGCTTTTGAAAATAGAGGACCAGACTCTGATACCAATTGTTAGGATTCCCAAAGATAATGAGGGGGGGGGGGGTGAATCAGTATCTAACCGGTTATAAGATTTTCTTAACTTAAAACATGTAAAGCATATCAATACTGTATACCGATAAACAAGAAATAATGCAATAAACAGAGATAACAGCAACCACATGAAAAACACACCATAACACAATAGTTTAATGAGGAAACCCGATGTGGGAAAAAACCTCGGTGGGATTTGTGACCCACAATATTCACTTACTGGCCAATAAGAGAATATTACTGCTACAAGAGGGGCCTGCACATGCAGGAAGGCCAAGTGCCTAGAGCTCACTGCTCAATTACAAAAATGGGAAGTCTCACTGACTTACAAAATGGATTATATAAATCCAATGTCTTGTACTACTTCAAAATAGCATCTACTATGCCAGATCCAGTACCGGTTTATAGCTCTGCTTCATACATAAACCCTTAACCTATAATTCGCATAATAGGTCTGCCTTATTTCTCCTATTAACTTCCTTCCATCCATCATCAAAATGTTCTACAATGATCTCTTATATATATGAGTCATTTTACAACTTTCCAAGTCGGCTTACAATGGTTTTACAATAATTTACAAAATATATTATAAACAAAATTCTTGTCGGCTTCTGTACCAATATACTTCCTTTCACTGCCGGTGGTCTGTGTGCCGGTTTAGAGTCTGACCTTGCTGGTGCTGGTAAATTGTCTTGTTGGTGTCATAGGATTGTAAGGTTGCCATCAATGACAAAACCTTCAATCACCTACAATGTCTCATTGGAGTGTGCATTTGCCAACATAATCATGTGATGGAAGTGGATTTTTAAACATCAGATGATCATTGTTTGTTGTCTTTGGGTCATGTCCTTCGATTTCAATTTCACCTCAGTCAATAAGATCCTGAATAAGATCTTTCAATCTGTGAAAATTGCTTGTCTTATTCCCATTCCCTTGATGGAAATCACAATGTTTAGTATCCCTCCACCATGAAGGTTTGACTTGAGGTTCATTTTTTGATGTTTTTGGTAAGGTAACCAGATTTTGAGAAACCAATCAACGTAACACTATTTCGATGGGTTCCCCTAAGGGAATGTATGTTCATTTTGGTTTAAAATTTTGCTAACACTGTCTGGGTTCATCTTGAGATGTGGTGTGGCCTTGATTTGGAGGAGCGGCTGTGTTATTCTTGGGTGGGGGGTTCTATCCTGCAAATTAAACCACAGGTTGTGCACTTTTGATAGTTCTTGCATCCACAACCTCGTCATTGATGACGTTTTTGTTTTTGTTCCAAAAGTTAGGCCTGTCACTATTGAAGCATGGACGAGGGCCATCCTTTGGTTCATTGTATATTTTGATAAGTCCTTTCTTGATGAGAGCCCACTCACATTTTAAGCCTTTAGTGATCATGTCATTGAAAGAGTCTGTGTCTTTTATGTCTAGGTGAAATTCCATTTCGTCATTTAAGTTGGAAATAAATATTTCCACTAGTTCTTGTTTAGGTAACTGAAGAGAACGTCTGCTAGACATTTAACGCCATCGTTGTAGAAAGACTGAAAATAGCTCACCTGGTTTTTGTTTAGTGTTACATAGATTAGCCATTGTGATATCATGTTCAATGTTGTGTGAGTATTGTGTCAGGAACTTCTGGATGAGTTCTTCAAATGTCCTAATGCCACTTGGTAATCGGGAAAACCATGATGTGGTTGTTCCTCCCAAGCTTTGGGGAAAAAGTCACATTAGGTATGTGTCCTCGTATGCCACTTCGAGGCAAGCTGAATGGAATTATCTAACATAATCACGAGGATCTCCTTTTCCTCTATACTTTTCGAACTTGGGTGTTTCAAACCCTCGCAGAAAAGGTGGCATATGAAGATTCCTATCAAAGGGATAGGGACAAATGTCATTGAGTGAAAATTGATTTGTTTTTATACCACTATGAAGTTGTTGGGCGATATTTTCGACTTATTACCGCAACATGTCTATTTCATTTGGAGGAGGAGGAGGTGGGGGATTACCTTGATGAAAATTGTATCTAATGTGTTCTTGACCTCTTTCATCCTCATTACGACTTTGGCGTTTTGATGCTTGTCTTAGTTGTGCAACATCAAAGTCAGAGGGTAGTTTAGCCCCTTCTTGAGCAAGTCTTAAAAAGTGAGCATCAGCATTACTCTTGAGTATCTCATCAAAAAGTCTATTGAAGAGAGGGTTGTGTTGTGCCCTTTCTATTTCCGTGGGAGTAGGAGTGCCTAGATTTTCATCATTTACATTTCCTCCAAGGGCTTCTTGGAACTCATTGATATTTTCTTCCTCTTCCTCTTCAATTTCTTGTTGTCTAGATCTTGATCTGGTATGAGCCATTTTGTTTACAAGTTTTTGTTGAAGTTTGATGAAAATGATGATGAGTTAGTGATGGAATGAAAGATTGATGTTTGGCGAAGTGCTTTGCATATGGATCCCTAGCACTCAAGGTAAATATTACCAAAGTTCTTTCTTGAATTGCTTGTTGTGTTGGATTGATAAAGTTTGATGTGATAAGGTTTAGAGAAATCTGAGATGTATTACAGACTCAACTACCTAGTAATGAGAGGATGCACTCATAGACTAGTTTTAACCTGCGTAGAAATGCCTCTTAGGATGAGTTTATCCTAGATGTAGAAACACTCTAAAAGTGATGTATTGTGTTTGATTCAAGCAATATCGAAATAGAACTTAGGACAAAAACCTCTTGATGTTTTGAGAGTTGGAATGGATTTGATGAGATATGGATATGCTAATGGATGAAATGTTTAACTTCAATAAAAGCTTTGTGTCGCATATAGGACAAATTATTCCTCTTCTCTTTCAGGAGTTGGTGGTTCTTCCCGAGCTACGTTATATGTGATGTAAATGTTGGGAAAGAAATCAAGATTGATTTTGCCTCTTTTGTTCTTGTGATAACTCAAAGCTCGATATTACATAAAAGCTCTGCGGTTCAATGACTCTTGATCAAATTTGTTTGATTTCCCTTGAAGGTAAAGATGCATGCGATGTAAGAAGGTTCTATGAGAGACAAATGTCTATTAAGATAGAAGAATTTCCTCCTTTTGATTAAAGCCTTTGAGCTTAATGGTTTTCTCTTCAAGTTGATGTGTTGATGAAGATTCTTCTTTCTCAAGATGTGAAGAATGGTCATATAGTTTGATACTTTTTGATATCGCTCTTTGTTTTTGATCTTTTTTGAAAATGTTTGTGTTGGATGAATACTTGTTTTGATTTTGGATTCTTATAATGTTTCTTTGACAAGAAAACAGAGCAAGCACACAAACACAAGAATGTTGCCTCAAAAGGCACAAGTAAGTATGGGTCTAGATCAACCCAATCTTTTGAACTTTTTATGACCCTTTCCTTCAAAGGTATTTTAGGTGTTTTTCCAAAGCCTGAAGTTGGCTCAATTTGCACTGGTCTTGACTCAAAAATGAAAACACTTCCAACACTCTTTATCCCTAAGGTCAAATGGCCAGTTGTGATAATTTCAGCCCACATCTTGATATTTCTTCGACTTTGGTACTACATACCTTATGAATCCCGCCATGGCAGGTAAGGATGTGATATACTAAGTTTTGCACGAGCATAACAAATAGATGATCCCTATGATGGGGGAGTCATCACTTTCATCAAGTCACAAGTGACTTTTCAAAAAGCTATGTTTCTACTCAAGGAAATATGTATGGTGAGTATCTTGGGAGCAAAACCATCTATGCTCTTGCATTGAATTTATCACAAATATCCTCAATCAATAGAATGGGTGGGCTTCTACTTAAAGGTGTTTAGTAATTTTCGATGTCTTTGGACATAAGTTCATTCTGCAGTGACTCACTTAAGAGCCTTGTAACTTGTGGTGGGGCCCATTTGTCCTTTCGGCAAGTTACACTGTAGGAACAACTATACCCAAGGCTACAGCTTTCGCTCTCACCTGATTTCTATAGCGGCTCGAAGGATTTACTGCATGAGGTCATTCCCAAGAGTGATTTGTCTCTTCGTAGGCCTCTCTTAAAAAGATAAAACTTGAGTGTTACGAACACTTTTCTCTTGCACCTAGGACCACGAAAGCCAAGGGAGAGGATAGTGTGTGTTAGAAGTGGGACCACTTGACCAACTCTTTTGCACAAGTGTGTAAAGCACAAAATACACTTGTTCTTTTTAAATTGTCATTGCAATGATTTTCTATCTAATTGGAGATGTTGCTCCAACAACCATGATGTTCTTTTTAACTTCAAAGGCAAGATGTTTGAGTAACTAGGAATTTAAAATCCCAATCAACTGAATTTGAAACCCGGATGCATGAAGTAAATCATTTTGAGAATAACTTTGACAAATTTGGGATTCTTTTTAACTTGCACAAAATGAAGTTTTGATTGTGAATTTTAGTTTGATGCAAGAAATAAAATTTGTCTTGTTTTGTTTTAGGCACCAAAATAAAGTGTGTCCCTAACTTGCAATGAAAGCAAATTTGTTGATTTTTAGAGCACCAAAACAAAAATGGATCCTAACTTGCAAGGAATGAAATTTGTGTTTTCGATTTTTAGAGCACCAAATGAAAGTTTTGATTTTAAGTAACAAACGGGTTTAGTTTAAAAACTGCACATGAAGCAAATAGTTAGTAAAATGCGACCATATGGTGGGCTCCTACAAGCCTAAGAAAATTTATTTTTTTGATTACATGGCCTTTTTTACAACGTTCTATTACAATAGCACTACTCTGTGTGAAAACATAAGTGCTACTTAACACAAACACGCTACCATAGAGACAAAAGTGCTAAAATAAAAGATTTTTACAACAATATAAAAGTGCTAGTTAAGAAACAAAAGTGCTAGTTAAGACTCAAAAGTGCTAATATACTGACAATAGTGCTAAATTTGAGACAATAGCGCTATTGTAAAGACAATAGTGCTAAAGCGTGACCTGTGTGTCAAGCTAAACAGTCAAAAGTTAGTTTTGAAAACAAAAAAAAATGTTGTTGGGTGTTGGATTCACGTTGGGTTCACCAAATGATGCTTTGTGAAATGGACAAGTGTTAGACTAAAGCCTGTGGTCGTATAACACACAAAAACACAGAAATTATTAGTGTTAATCAACCAAAAACTAATCTAAGCAGGCATATCAAAAGAGACACTAAAAACATGATAAGATATTTAACTATGGAAGCAAATACAACAAGGCATCTCCAAATGCCTTCTACCATGCTCATAGCTCCTTCTCCCTTGTTCCTCTCCTCTCCAAGTTCCAAATTAGTGTAGCTCTTAGCATCTTTTTGCACTATGGATGCTTATGAAGATTCAAGATTGTAGATGATTATGACTATGTTATGCAAGTGTGAATAGAAGTTTAAATAAGAGATTTATCCAATTAACTAATTGATTTTAAACCAAAAGAGTGAATATGATGCTAAATGCTCTCTAGAAATGCCTATAGATTAGATGCATACAAGTTTTCTGGATCTAGAGTATGAAGAAATGGGCTCTATTTATAAGAAAAATGGAGCAATGGATGGTTGAGATTGAGTAATCTCAACAAGGGTTAGGATTGAATGATATTCAATCAATGTGAGAACTTTCAACCTAATCCCAGAATGACAAGTGTCAATATGAGATAGGTTGAGAGGAGAGGGAATAAGCTTTAAATGCTTTACATGACCTGAGAGTTAACTTGGGAGTTAAGGTCAAGGTTGGGTTGAGTGAATAAAGTTCTTTATTCAAAGAATAAAGCTTTTATCCAATGCATAAACTCTTGTGCAAAGGTAAAAGGGGTAACCATGGTCAAAGCAATAAATGTTTGAGGAGACACATGAGTCACATGAGGGTTGAGTTAGGGGTTAACCATAAATGGTCATGTAAGAGCCTTTAATGGTTTGGAAGACTTTAGAGGTTAGCTTGTTGGACACACAAAGCATTAAATGCTTTTCAAAGACTTTGAAGTCTTTGAGAAGTGACTCCAAGTTGCTTAGGAATGTGACAATAATTAGGGGATGAATTAGACTAATTGATTAGGATTAGATAGGTTCTAGAAGAATTTAGGAAGGGCAAGTGGGAGATGTATAAAAATGCAAGTGGGGGGGGGAATAAATGATTTAAATAAATGTTTTATTTAATTTATTTAAAAGAGGAAAGAGGATTAAATTGAATAAATAGAATTTATTCATTTAATTGATTGTGAATTTGGTTTAATGAATTAATTAAAATAAATTGAATAATTTATTTAATTAATAGGAGAATGTTTGAAGGTGAATTAATTAAATATTAATTTAATTAACTGATGGCTAGTGGGTTTTTAATCAAATAAATACGAAATATTCATTTAATTAAAATGGACAGATTTATGTGACTACTGGACCTATCCTTTGTTTGAAATGATACATCTTTCACGAACAATCTCTCCTTGGTGAAAGTGTGCAATCCTTCGCTAAGAATCTTCTTTTCCTAAATAATGGAGAAGGTGTGTACTCTTATTTTCCTTCTCCTCCCCTTCAAGATGTTATCTTTATCAAAGATCCCCTCTATTCTCAAAGGCAGATGTCTTTGAATAATGATCTCTTCCTCCTTTTTCAAAATTTAAAAGGTAATTCTTTTCTAAACCCTATTTTTGCATCTTTTTCATTAAATATTTCATCTTGTGTTGGAGAGATCCAATCCTCATACTCTTGGTTGTGTTGGAATCGGGTTCAGTTCTCTTTCTTACCAAATATTCCATGATGTGCTTCGATCTTGTATCAAGCTTCGTTGTGAGCATTTTTCATCACCTCTTTTCACAATTCATTTTGGTAAACATGATACATTATTTCGCCTCACTAAATTAGCAAGCCGAAATAGGGGGGCATATAGCCATCTGCAAATTTCATCACTTTCCTACTAAGAATTAGGTGTTTCTGTGATTTTATCTAACAAGTGGTTTTGTAGGGTGTGGTTCCTAACAGTGTACTGCAAATACTGCTAGGGGTTTCGTCTAACACCTTATGGATATATACTTTTTCATGAATGTTTACTTTTCTATACTTTAGCTTGCATATGCACGTAGTGTCATATGACCACTAAAGTGGGAGCTAAATGTAGCATCATAAATTGTACACCCTTAATAGGGTGGTACAATTCCATGCTTAGGTTAGCACCTGCCTTAGTGTGTTTGCATCTTGCATTTAAAAATCTCTTTTTGCATTTAATTAATCAATTTAATTAAATCTAATATCTTCTTTCATCACTCTACACATCATAAAATTGGGCCCTTTACATTAAGTGTTCCCCTTTTAATTTTATTCTCCCAATAAATCATTTCATCAAATACCCTAATTATGTCTTATTTCGACCTTCAAGGCCCAATTTTGCATATCTAGACATCTCAAATTCCCATATACTCTTCGAATTTTCTCTAAAATCACAATATATTGCTTCCCCAAAAATTTGGCAAAAAGTTGGTCAAACTGTGTGTTCAGACCAAGTAGGTACCTACTTGGTCTCGACTTTTTCTTCCTGAATTTCAGGAGCATGTTTTGGCGGTATTTAAATATTCAAATCCAAGAGATTGGCGGAAAATATTATTTCTAGGTCGGCCTATGACTCAAAACAAAGTTACGGTCTCCTACATAAAGCCTTCCTTTCCTCATTTGAAGGATCTAAGATCTAGCAATTGAAGGAGCCTCTTATGAAGTGAAAGTGTAGGTTATATGAAGTCTACAATAGCAAATCAAGTATTCACCAAGTCTACATCAAGAATTTTTTACATCCCTTAGGAGATTTGAAGACATTGAAGAATAATAGGAGATCACCAACTGATGATTGGCTTGTACCTCTCCCTTAGGGTTTGATATGGTTTCATGTTATTTTCATGTCTTTGCATGAGCTTCACTTTCATATTTACATTCATGCTTTAGATCTCTAGTCCATTTATGATTTGAAGCATTTACATTTACATTTACAAGCATTTAGGGTTTTCTCTCCAAAGCGTAGGGTAGAACTCTAGATTCTTTATTACTCTCATTTAGGATCTTGCATACACACAAGATTCTTGCATACACATTTTTAGTATATTATCGACTATTTGTGGAGGTGGAAATCACCAAAATAAGGGGTTTGACTAAGGCAAAACCCTATATAGCCACCTAGACACCCTTTTTCAAGTTGCAAGTGTAGGTATAGGAATCCGACAAACGCATGAACTTCGGGACTGATGGAAGACACAGACGTAGACACCTAAAAAATGTCTTATTAATCATGTACTAATTATTCATCCAATTAGTTAAATAATTCTTTAATTATTTAATTAAGTTAATAATCTTATTCTTCTAATTTCATATTTCCTCATCATCTTACTAATTATTCTATTTCAATTCTATCATCGTTTAATCATTTAAACCAATTTCTAATGTTAATTAAATATTAATTATTTAATTAATTATGGTTGTATGCGAGAAAAGTGAACGAATAAAACTTAATATGTGAAAATTTATTAAAATACTAGTCCACACACACACACAGGACTTCTTGATGCAAGCTATGGAGTAATGTAGTGTTACTCAGCTTCCCAGGGAGGGTCCCATGGTTCTTTATCTCACAATGTCCCTCAAACCAACGTTTTTGCTCTCAGATCACTGAGCAAAATGGTTTAGGGATGGCAATATGAGAACGAGAGATGCTTTTCTGTAATTTAGTATGAAATAGATGTTAAGCTATATATGATGTTAAAATGCAATAAACTAGATGATAAGATGATGAGGTTAGTATGAATACTATCCTAGCATACTATATTTAGTCTATGATTGAACTAAGATGATAAAGAAATTATTCTAAACATGCATATTTAATCAAATTCCTGATCTAAAAGAGGCTAAATGAGGAGCATATATGAAATGAGAAAGCTTGAAAGAATTTGAGCATAAGTGTAATGCTTCAAATTTGAAAGATGATTGTTAAGAATGGAGGAATGAGAGCTCTATTTATAGCATAAACAGGGCAATGGATGGTCAAGATTGAAAGGTTTAATCAAGGGCCAAGTTTGAAAGTTGGGGATCCATGTGCACAATTGGCACCAATGAAATGGTGACAAGTGTCAACATAGGGTTGGTTTAAGAGAAGAGGTTGGAGGCATTAAAGGCCTGAGAAGACCTCATGGTTATCTAAAGGCTAAGGGTCAAGTCTAATTTAAGATTACCCACTGGATTAAGAGTTAATCCAAGGATAAACCTTTGTGCAAATGATTAAGAGATAATCATGGTCAAAGCATTAATGGCCTGATGAGACCCTTGGGTTGGATAGAGGTTGAGTCAAAACAAATGTTTTAACCATGTGGGAAGGTTTGAATTAACCATTAATGGTTATTGGAGACTTTGGGGATTAAGTGGTTGAAGGTTGGAAGCCTTCAATGGTTTTCAAAGACTTTAAGGGTTTTGGTGGTTGAAGGTTGAAAACCTGTAATGGTTATCAAAGACTTTGAGGGTTTGAGAAGTGACTTCCCTTTGCTTAGGGATGTGACAAAATTTAGAGGAGGGTTAGGTTAATTAGAAGTGTTTAGAAGATTCTAGAAGGGATTAGAAAGGGGTTTGGGATTTTGCAAGTGGATGGAGGGATAATAGGATTTAATAATTTAATTCATTCAATTTGGTTGTAATTAAATAAATTTGATTTATTCAATTTGGGATAACTATTTAATTAAATTTGAATTTAATTAAAAGTGGATAGGGGGGTTTTAATTGAATAAAATGATTTATTCATTAAATGGGTATAGTGAATTTAATTTAAATAAATTGAATAATTTATTTAATTAAATAGAGGAATGTGGATAATTTAATTAAATTGGATTTAATTAAATAGAGAAATGAACATAAAATATTCATTTAGGAATATGGTCATTTTTATACGTCTACATTTTGCCCCTCTTTGAAGTGATGTGTGTGCACATATTATTTCAAAGAAAATGATGCTTTATCATGATTTATGATCTAATGCAATTTTTGTGTCGCTCTTTTGATTTGCTAGTTGTGCCCCAGATTTGATTTGATGCGTGATGCCCCCTCGAGAGATGAATCAATTTTTTTTGGAAAATTGTTGATTTAATTTG
Organism: Cryptomeria japonica; assembly: GCF_030272615.1. Classification (NCBI taxonomy): domain Eukaryota; kingdom Viridiplantae; phylum Streptophyta; class Pinopsida; order Cupressales; family Cupressaceae; genus Cryptomeria; species Cryptomeria japonica. The sequence goes on from NC_081409.1 coordinate 75,109,663, forward strand.
ATGAAGATCGTATGATGTGTATGATTTCGTGTATGTAAAAAGTGTGCAGATTGATTCATCTCCCGATAAGTTACAACTATTTTGGTATAGGGGAGACCGCGACCATATTACAGGTCCATTGGGCTAACCCTAATTTCATTTTCCTCCTATAAAAGGGGAAAAGGGCTTGATTTAGGTTCATTTGTCCTTTATTGACTTTGGAGAAAGAGAATTTGCTCTGGAGAGAAAATGCCTATTCCCTATTACAGACACCATTTTGAGCGCGTTCGGAGGTACCGGAGACCTGTAGCGCGTGGACCACTAGTAAGTCAACGTTTTTGACCCCTTTTTGATTTTTTGTTTTGTCATTTTTAGTCACTTTTTGAATGTCAAAGTTCAGATGTTTCGTTTTTAGCGCGTCTAGGGTCCACAGTAGTGCATACGAAGTGTAAAGTAGCGCATCGAGGTCAATTTTAGGGGTTGCGTCCGAAAAAGATAGGTTAGCGCATAAAATTATTAGGTTAGCGCGTGCATGTAGAATAGCGCATGTAAAGTATTGGGTAGTGCATCGCATCAACAGGGTAGCGCGTAGGTGTGACCTAGCGTATAGGGGCCGCAGAGGGTCGCATAGGGAAGGGGGTTTAGTGCGTAGGGCTAACCTAGCGCATAGGGCTAAACGGGTAGTGCCTAGGAGGGATAGATTAGCGCATAGACAGAGTCTAGCACATAGGATTGGTTAGGTAGCACAATGGAATTAGCGTAGGAGAGACAGCCTAGTGCATGGGGGTTTTTTAGCGCATTGAAGATCTGTTTTAGCGCATCTGAAAAATTTTGCAGTTTTGGCCGATTTGAAAATTTGTTTTATCTGCCTGTCGTGTTTTGATAAATTTATCCAATATGAGTGTTTGTATAACTTGTTTTGATTTGCGATTTTCCAAGTTATGTATAGATATCAACATGTTTCTTTAATTAGAATATGATGTATTTGCATGGTCTGTGTCAAATTCAATGTGTGGGAAGCCTGAGTTGTATTACAAGCCGATATGGGTTGGAAACTTGAGTTGTTTTACAAGCTGATATGGGTGGGAAACTTGAGTTGTTTTACAAGTTTATGTGATTGTGGAGACTTGAGTTGTTTTACAAGTTTTGATATGGTTTTTGAGAACTTGAGTTGTTTTACAAGTTGATATGAAATGATAGGATTTTGAATTTTGATTGTAGATAAGCAAATTGTTTCATGTTGTTGATATAAGTTTGATTTTGATATCTTTGTGTTTGATGTGGAAACTGATATTGGATATGTTGTGTTTGTTGACAGGAGCAATTGGGTGTTGTACAGTCGAGGGAGAGATTCCCGAGACCGTGGATGTTGATACCACGATTGTCACAGGCAGATTTGGATATTATAGAGAGATGTGGATTGACCTCACTTCTGGATATGCCTCGGTTCACTGTGAACTGGGGGCTTTTGACAACGTTGGCAGAGAGGTGGCATAGCGATACGAACACCTTTCATTTTGCCACTGGAGAGATGACAGTGACACCAGAGGATTGCTACTGGATTCTGCGGATTCCTGTAGTAGGGGCACTACTTCCCTATGAGAAGTCAGAGGAGGGTGGCACAGAGGCACTGCACCGCATTTTTCAGGATGACACAGTTTGTGGCTACGAGATCCCCTGGCAGGAGTTTTTGGATTTGGGTTATGCACCGCTGCCATCTATACTGGCAGGATTTATTGGAGGATTCCTTTGTCCTGATCGCAGGTCAAAGGGATTCTCTATGGGATGGGGGTTAGTGTTAGAGGAGATGGTCACACAGGGCCAGAGATTTGCATGGGGGTCAGCGATGCTGGCTCATTTATACCAAAGTTTGCATGAGGTAGTATACCTCGGTTACGGTAGCTTGTCAGCAGGAGTGACCCTTTTACAGGTATGGTGCTGGGAGCACATTCCAGCAGCGAGGCCATTGGCAGATAGAGACAAGCCCGTAGGTGCAGCATATGCCTACGGATATAGAGGTCTAGTTGTCCAGCGTAAACTGGGCAAACTAGAGCATTGGAGGAGGGTTTTTGACGACATAGATACGGTCACTTGGAGACCGTATACAGGTTGTGAGGTATGGGCGGAGGATGGACTAGAGATGTCTTTCATATTTATGATGAGGTATCTGATTGGGAGGACCCCATTCGTCATTGAGCAGTTTGTGGTGACCCGAGTTTTGAGGCAGTTCGGGCACCAGCAGGGTGTTCCACAGGGAGCATGCTTGTATGCACGGAGGCAGCAGGATGTGGCCGATTGGGGGCCGACTATTGACAGTGTGGTGGTAGTAGAGGAGTTTGTGGGGTTGGCTGGGTAGATCTGGGACTATGCCCCAGAGATTCAGGACGCAGGGATGACAGATGAGTTTGCCCGTTTGTTTGCTGCGCGGGCGGTGGCTAGGATCTCTGATCCTGAGGAGATGAGGCCAGCTTTTGACTCAGATGAGGAGGAGGGAGATGGGGGAGATGATGGAGATGATGGGGAGGATGGAGGAGGAGGAGGTAGAGGAGCCAGAGGGAGGCAGGGAGGGAGAGGTGTGGAGAGAGCAGTGCGGCAGGAGAGGATAGAGAGAGGGAGAGGTGGATTGGCTATCAGAGTCGGGAGAGAGGGGAGAGTGGGGGAGGTGCTAGCTGCAGTGGGGGGTGAGGAGGAGCTGAGGAGACCAGCACAGAGGAGGAGGGAAGATGTACTCCCACCTCCAGCACCGAGGACAGGGCGAGTGGGAGGGGTTCCTCCAGCACAGGTACCGCTGCGGGTTCGAGTGCCAGGTCATGTGGAGGATGCATAGATCCAGACCTTGCAGATTACCATTCAGCAGCTGTAGGCGCAAATTGTGACCTATCAGCGGCAGATTTCTCAGTTGACCACTGAGAGAGATACTGAGATAGAGCAGCAAGGACGAGCGGAGGAGGCGTTGGCGAGTGAGCAGAGAGCAGCAGCGGGTGGTCCGATGAGAGACACCCTTACAGAGCTGACGTGGAGAGTGCAAGAGGTAGAGTATTATAGGCGGCATTATGAGGCTGCAGTACTCAGGGATCGGCGGGTTGAGAGCTTTGTGCAGTCGAGATCTAGCCGATCTCGAGCCACTGGATCACGATCTGAGAGCCGAGGTGTGACGGGGCCACCGAGACAGGACCCTCCTGGAGATCCAAGGGCGGGTGCATCTGGAGCGAGACCATCTCCGTCAGGAGATAGTCATACTTGAGAGACATGGTCTCTGTTGTATTTTTGAGCAGTTGTTATTTGTTGTACGGGACACAGTGTTTGGACACATTTTGTACATTTTGATCAGTTTTGAGATATATATATATATATATATATATATATATATATATTTACGACACCATTTTTGATCATGTGATGTGTTGATATGGATGCATTGATTTTATGTGATGATGTAATGCTTAAATATATGATGTAATGTATGATGCAGGATGTATGCTTTTTATATGCTGTGAGATGTATCTTGAAAATGAGATGTATGATTTGATATGCAATGAAATATAATCGTGATATGTAAATGATATTAAATGATATGGAATGATGTGTATGCAACTAATTGTAAATGGATGTGCAACTAATTGTAAAATGATGTGCAACTAATTGTAAAATGATATGCAACTAATTGTAAAATTATATGCAACTAATTGTTTTTGGAGCTTCCCTCATTCTGTATTTGCCATCCGATATAACCATATTTTTGCTTTCTTTGTAAATATCATCATTGAGCATTGATTTGTTTAGGATATGTTGAAAATTTATACAAGCATAATGGTATAATTGAACCATAATGACCTGAGTAAAATTTACATGATATTTGATTTTGCAAGATAGCACAAGCGTCAAGGTATAATTGAACCAGGATGACCTGAGTGCGTATTGCGTAAACATACAAGATTAGATCATTTATATGCGTGAAGTGGAATCAGGCCTTCAGTGATATTCGACATATCACGTCTCGAGGCGTGTATTCACACAGTACAAGTGATTGCCTCGCAGACAGAAGACTAAGAAAATATTGGAAGTTCCCCTTGACCTCTAGCTGTGAAGCATTTAGTGAGACAAGAAAGAGAATCCAATAATGCACAAAGTTCAAAATGCAAAACTAGTGAAGATTTTATGCTATAGTGCAGCATTCAGTACTTCAGAAAATCATCCATCCTTGATATTTGTGTGAATTGTCTTTGTTTTGGTTTTTGCGATGAAGCGTAATGTTTGTTTGTTGGATGTCATGCCTCTGATTTTGGCGATAATTTGTGATGTTTGGAATGTTTGCAAGTTTTTGAACCAATGAATGCCCCTAGCTGAGTGTGCCCCTTGATGTGAATATATACAGTGATTCCAAGCCATGGTATTTTAGTGGTAGGAGGATATTTATAGACAAATCAGGATAGTGACTACGTTAAGTATGTCCTGAATGGATATTTGCTAAGTGTCGGGCGATGGCCGATAGTGTGTGTATGGATAACATGGTATGGAAATAGATAGAGGAGTCGTTCTTTCGCAAGGGCACCTATTTACTAGGTTTTCACCATTTGTTTTTATTGTACTTTGTTTTTGCTTTTTCTAGATTTTTTTTTTTTTTTTTTTTTATTATTATTTTTTTTTTTTTGTTTTGGGCTTTTTCCGTGCACTAGGCTACTTTAAGTATAGTAACTTTTCAGATGGATGTTGTTAGTTGGTTCATTGAGCACATCTCCTTCAGAATTTGTTAGTTGATAAGCACCTGATCCATAAACGGATATGATAACATAGGGACCCAACTAGTTAGGTTCAAATTTCCCTTTCTTTTCTCGATCTTGCTGATTTCTTGGATTTTCTTTGAGTACTAGGTCACCAACCTTGAAGTTGCGGGGAATGACCTTGTGATTGTAGCTCCTGCACATGCATTGCTGATATGCTTTGAGCTGAGTATAAGCATGTTGGTGTCTTTTATCTAATAGCTCAAGTTCTTGTAGACGATTAACTCGATACTCTTCATCTGGGATTAAGCCTTTCAAAGAGACTCTGAGGGATGGGATCTCTACTTCTAGGGGCAAAATAGCCTCTGATCCGTATACCAATGAGTATGGTGTTGCTCATGTAGGTGTGCGGATGCTGGTCCTGTATGCCCAAAGTGTTGGATTGAGTTGTACATGCCAATCTTTGCCTGCATCATTCACTGTTTTCTTGAGGATTTTCAGTATTGTCTTGTTGGATGCTTCCGCTTGACCATTTCCCTGTGGGTAGTATGGTGTAGAGAACCTATGTTGGATTTTGAATTTTTCACATAGTTCTTGGACATCTTGATTCTTGAAGGGCCGTCCATTATCTGTGATGATTGAACTTGGAATATCATATCTGCAGATCAGATAATTTAGGATAAAAGAGGCAATTTGTTTCCTGGTCACTGTGGTCATGGGAACTGCTTCTATCCACTTGGTAAAGTACTCTGTTGCTGTTATAATGAACTTGTGTCCATTTGAAGATGAAGGATGAATTTTGCCAACGAGGTCCAGTCCCCACTGGCAAAAGGGCCATGATGTTGTAAAGGGTTGCAGTTCCTGTGCTGGTGCATGTATTAGATTGCCATGAATTTGGCATTTAGGACATTTCTTGGCGAAATGATATGAGTCTTTCTCCATTGTAGGCCAGTAGTATCCCATCCTTAGAAGGTTTTTAGCAAGAGTAGTGCCACTTAAATGTGTGCCACAAATACCTTCATGAAGCTCGTGTAAAGCCAAATCGGAATCATTACGATCAAGACAACGAAGAAGAGTACCATTGAGACCTCGATGATATAAAGTATCAGCGGTAAGGGTGTAACGGGCAGCTTGTCGGATAAAGTTACGTTTTTGGTTACGGGATTGGTCAATGGGTAAGATATTATGTTTAAGGTAGTCGTATATTGGTCCATATAACGGAGAATCTGAACCAGTCAAGGCATAGATAACATGGGATTCAGAGTGGTCATAGGCGAGGGAGAACAGTTGCTCTACCAGGAACTCATAACGACTCTGTTGCTCTGGAATTTGTAGTAACAAAGCGATTGTAGCCATTACATCGGCTGCTTTGTTATTCAACCTTGGTATTTGCTCGAAGGTGATGCATACAAAATACTGTTTGAAGTCATCCACCATTCGCTTGTAGGGTAGTAGCTTGTCATCCTTTGTCTGATAGTTGTTATTGATTTGATTAATGACCAGTTGTGAGTCTCCATAGACTTTTAACTCTGTAATTTTCCATTCGACGGCCATTTTGATGCCTATGACCAATGCCTCATATTCAGCTACATTATTTGTGCATGGAAACATAAGCTTGTATGATCTTGGTATAGTGTGTCCTTCAGGAGTGATGAATGGAATGCCAGCACCGGAACCATGTTGAGTATAGGATCCGTCAAAGTATAGGGTCCAGTGTTTGGTAGAAAGAGCAAGAACGTCCCTGTCTGGAAATTTGATCTCCATGGTGTGTTTGCTTGGGAGTGGTGCTTCAGCCAACTGATCTGCAATTGATTGTCCTTTGATGGCTCATCTTTCTGTGTATTGAATGTCAAATTCACTGAGAATCATGACCCATTTAGCCAATCGTCCTGTAAGAGCTGCCTTGCTGAGTAGATATTTAAGAGGATCAATTTTTGCAACTAGCTTGATGGTGTGTGCTAGCATATAATGTCGAAACTTTTGAGATGCAAAAACCACTATTAGGCAAGCCTTTTCAATGAATGTATAGTTGAGCTCATAGCCATTCAATGTCCTACTGATGTAGTATATGGCGCGTTCCTTTCCTTGTTGATCTTCTTATGCCAATAATGCCCCTAGTGAAATATCTATTGTTAAGATATATAGAATAAGTGGCTTTCCAGTGACTGGTGGTACTAGAACTGGTGGATTCATCAGGTACTATTTGATTTGATAAAAAGATTCTGCACACTTAGCCTCCCATTTGAATGGTACATTTTTGTGTAGCAAATGGTTAAATGGTAGACTTTTATCTGCTAGCTGAGCGATGAATCGCCTGATTGATTGAAGTCGTCCCTGTAGAGATCTGAGTTGACTGATATTCTGTGGTGGTGGCATTTCCATAATGGCTTATACCTTTGCTGGATCAACTTCAATACCCTTAGCTGAGACTATGTAGCCTAGTAACTTGCCTGATGTAACCCCAAAGACACACTTCTTAGGGTTAAGCCTGACTTGGAATTTCTCTAATCGATCAAAGATTTTTGTTAGGATACCAAGATGTTCTGCTCTGGTGAAAGATTTAGCTAATAAGTCATCCACATAGTCTTCCATAAATGTGTGCATCATGTCATGGAATATTGTGGTCATTGCTCTTTGATAAGTGGCCCCTGCATTCTTTAAGCCGAAAGGCATAACATTCCAATAGTACATTCCCCAAGGACAGGTGAATGCGGTTTTATCTTGATCTTCAGGAGCTATCTTGATTTGATTATAGCCTGAGAAACCATCCATTAGTGAGAGCATTGCATGGCCTGCTGTGAGATCAACAATGATGTCAATACTGGGCAAAGGAAAGTCATCCTTCGGACAAACTTTGTTGACGTCTCTGAAGTCAGTGCATATTCTGATACTTCCATCTGGTTTTGATACCGAAACAATGTTGGAAATCCATTCCACATAGTCAATGGGTCGGATGAATCTGACGTCTAATAATTTCTTTAGTTCAGTTTTGACAATGAGTGCCACCTGTGGATTCATCTTTCGTAGCTTTTGCTTGACTGGCTTAACTCCTGTAGAAATGGAGAAGTGATGCATGATTAAGTGTGGATCTACTCCGGGCATATCAGCATATGACCAAGCAAAGTTGATTTGTTGTTTTTTAAAGAAGATGATGAATGTCGATCTTTCTTCCTCTGTCAGAGATTCTGCAAGGTGTATATTTCTCGCTGCTTCTATGGTACCAATGTTGATTGATTGAGTGGGCTCAATCAATATGGGCGATCGCTCATGAAAGTGCTCAGGAAGAGTGTCAAGTCTCCCATCGTTAGGTACCTTAAAAAGGTTTTCACCCTCCAATGCGTCCTTTATTTTTACTTTTTTATGATCTAGAGCTGACATTAACTGGTTTTCAGCATTAGATTCTTTATTTGATTCATTTTTGCTACTGAGAGACTTGGCACTCCCTGATTGACAGATATCATTATTTTGTTCACTGGTAGAGCCTGTTTCCAGATTTATAGTACATAGGTAATGGACAATAGATGCATCATCTGAGAAAATTGGTATATCATTTGTTTCAGGTTTGTTCCAGTCGATGAGGTCAGGAAAGACAAGTGGTAATGAATCGTTGGGTGGATCAAGTTCGGCTACTGTAAGTGTTAGGATAGAGTTTTCATCATGATGGGTCTTGGGTTTAAAGAAATTTAGGATTTCGTCAAGGTCCTCGATGGTATCATCTTCCACATAGACTTGTTCATAATGTTTCTGTTCACTTTCCTGAGCGTCATAGATATTTTGCGGTCTTCTGCATTATGTTCTTCTTGAGAAAGGGATATAGAATCAGTATCATCTAGGATATCAGTAGTAGCATTGGAGCAGGTACCACATTCATATTCATTGGAATCTGTCTCATAGGCATCATCCCAGATTCTATCTGTGCTGTAAATAGGTGTGTTGTATGATGAAAACAAATCTTTGATAATGGATACCATTTTGATGGTTTTTGTTGATTCTGTGTCAGATCCATCCTCTACTTGTTGGATTTGTTCATAGACTGTGCTTCCTCGGGGAGGAATAACGGTATCTGGAGATGACCTGATTTGTTCTTGAGATATTGGTGTTTGAATATGAGCTACTGCTGCAAATAGGGCCTTGTTGTGACTTAGAAGTTTTGCCTGATGTAACTTCTAATCTTGACGTTCCCGTGCCTTGCGGATTGTTTCTGCTAATTCAAAAAGTGCTTCCTGCCAGGATTCTTCTTTGTACTTCTTCTTTTCCTTCCATTAAGGTTTCGTAGTTGTGTGTGGTGGCCCTTTCAATAGGAATGCAAGCTTAGAACCCAATCCTGCTTTGTTTCTACTAGGTTGTGAAGGAAGATCTATAGGTTTAGTGACTCCTTCTTTGCGTTTTCCAATAGGTCCTTTACCACCATATCCCATTTGCTTCATGATTAAGTAGCCTTTTCCATACAGGTGTGTTGGTAGAATGATGTCTAGAGCGGCTGCTCTATGATTTTCTTCTTTAGCTTTGTATAACCAGCCAAGAATGTCCTTGTCCTTTGATTCATGTGCTAGAGTACCCAATTGGATGAAGGTACCATCAAATTTAGTGATGGGCTGAGTAGCCAATTGTGTTGATGTAGTAGGCAAACCATGCGATCTAGGTGAGGTTGGCAATTTTGCCAAACATAAAGGTTCCAGAGAGTATTCGCCCATGCCTTGGTCTTTGATTTGCATTTTTTGCTTGAAGTCTCCCCATAAGGAGTTGGATTTTGCTGTGTGTGGATCTGACATTGAAGATTGCTGCTTTTCTCTATTATGAGGAACCAAACTGTCCTGGGTTGCCACCATTGCATTGCAATGTTGAAATGGATTGTGATCAGCTGATATGGAGATTTCTTGTCCATCATAAGGAAACTTGACACACTGGTGATATGTAGAAGGTACTGCTTGCATTTCATGTATCCAGGGTCGTCCTAATAAGATATTGTAGGTGAGATCAATATCTAAGACCTGACATATAGTATCCTTTTATACTGGACCTACTTGAATAGGTAATATCACTGTGCCTTTAGAGGACCTCTCTTCATCATCATATGCTTTTATGGTAATCTTTTTGCAAGGATCAATAGATTCTTCTGAGAAGCCTAATGCACAGATAAGCTTTAAAGTACATATATTAAGTCCGGCTCCTCCATCTATCAAGACTCTTTTCACTCAGTGTTTGCAAACAATGACTTCAATATGGAGAGGAGTATTATGTGGATGGATCAAGGAAGCATCATCATGTTCTGAAAAGGTGAGATTATGAGGTCCTGTCATATGGGCGACCATGGCTTGAAATCTGTCTGTATCCAGATTTTGAGGTACATTTGTTTCCAGTAGTGCTTGCTCCAATATGTCTTTGTGCTTTGGTGATAGTTTCAATAATTCCAGGATAGATATTTGAGCTGGAGTCTTGCGTAGTTGGCTAACCAAGTCATATTGGATTTTTGGTGTGGTAGTTGTAGGTGCAGTATGTCCCTTCAAGACATATTTCTGAGTGCGGGTTGTTACATTGACAGATTCATGATCATGCTGATCTTGGATGGTGATGACATTTATTTGATGATCTTCAGCTGATATATGGTTGATAGTGTTATTGTAGATGTGATTAATACGAGATCCGCATGTATCATCTAAATTTGATGCTCCATCCTTGTTGTAATTTGGGAGAGGATTTTTAAAGGCTCCGTGATCACCATTTGTTTTGAGACCATCAACCGTTAAGTCACCTTGATCAATCATGTCCTGGACTATGTGTTTCAATCTCATGCACTCGTTTGTTCTATGACCCTTGTTGCGATGGAAATCACAATAGTGTGAATCATTCCACCAAGGTGGTTTGATTGGGGGTTCATAATTGTTGATTGGAGGCAAAGAAAGAATCTTGTTTGCCAAAAGTTCTCTGAATGCTGATTCTAATGATTGTCCCAGTGGTGTGAAGATACGCTTTTGAAAATTGTTCGTGTTGTTGTGTGAATTGTTGTTAGGTCCTGGATTCATGTTTTTGCTTTGAGTATCATTGGTGTTATTTGTGTTGAGTTGTCCTTGATCATTGTTTGGTGCATATGTGTTAGCATTTGGTGCAGCATTTTTAAGATTTTTCGTGTTTTGAGGATTTCCAGATAATGCAAGCATTGGTTGCTTTGATTTAGGATCATGTGATTCATTGTTGCCTTCGTTTTTGTTTTGAGTCCAAAATCGAGATTTGTCAAGGTTGATGTTGTTCTGGTTATTGTAGTTTGATGAGTTTGTTCCTTCCTTGTAGAATTTGAGTGTTCCCTTTTTGACACATGCTTCCTCTACTTGAATGCCATTTTTGATCAATTTAGCAAAAGATGGTATGCATTGAAGTTTTAGTCTGTAACTCATTTCGCCATTCAAGTTATCAATGAAGATTTCCATTTTCTCCTTTTCAGAAATATCTCGAGGATATCTAGATACCATGCGTCGCCAGCGTTGAAGGAACGCCATGAATGTTTCATTGTTCTTTTGTTTGGTATTGCAAACATCTAGCATGGTTATGGCATGTTGGATGTTGTAGGAATAGTGGGTTATGAATTTGTTAACCAATTCATCAAATGATCTAACAGGTGGCGAAATTTTGGATAGCCATTCCATGGTTTGCCCTCCCAAGCTTCTGGGGAATAACCTCATCAAATAGGTGTCATCATGGGCAAATTCAAGGCTTAGTGTGCAAAATTCCTGTACATGATCTCTGGGATCACTTTTCCCATCATATTTATCAAATTTGGGAACGTCCGAATTTGGAGGAAAAGGCACCATGTTCAAGCTTCTGTCAAATGGATAAGGACAGATTTCATTTAAAGAGTACCGCACTGTTGTACCTTGTTGCATATCCTGTATTTGTCTTTGCAACATTTGCATTTGTTGAGTAAGGGCTGCCAAAGGTATATTGTCTTGCCGAGGAAAAAGTTCTTGCCTTGTATTGGTTCTCAGCTGAAAAGGTGTGATAAATGGTATATGTTGCTCTGGTGTTTCTAGCTCAGGTATACGCATTTTTGGTATGCGTTGTTCTGGAATGTGTTGTTCAAAGTTATGTTGTTCAAGTATGTGAGTTTCTTCTTCTCTGTGTTGTTCTTGATATGGATATTGCCGAGATTCGGTTTGAAAAATGTTTGGGTCGAAATCTTCAGGAAGTTTAACGCCCTTGCTTGTGAGCATGAGCAGATATTTTTCCTTGTCATTTTCCATGAGCTTTTTGACAAGTTTTTGGAAGGAAGGATTTACTTGACATTCCCGAAGAAGGGCTTCAATAATTTCAGGTTCTTCTACGGGTGGAACTTCAAAAGGATTTGATAATCTTCAATTCATACTGGACTCAGCGTTGTCTCGCTTTGTTTGTTACTTTGAGAGCGAGTAATAGGCATTTTAGTAGAAGCTTTCAGTGATGAAAGGGACAAAAGCCTCTTCGATGTGTTGCTTGGGCGTTGGTGGTTCTGGTCGAGATGTGTTATATGTGATGCACTCATCAGGAAAGAATGCTGGATTGATCTTTCCGTTGTGGTTTATGGTTTGATTAAAAGCAGACTTTTGACAGTATGCTCTTGTCTTCAAGGGTTCCTTGTCAAATTCGCTAGATTTGTTTTGGATATAACGTTTGACGTGATGAAGGAATACCTGATGAGATTTGAAGAGTTGACGATTGATGTATAAAAACTTATTTCTCTTGATGAATTTGGAAAAACTAGGTCGTCGTTTCTTCAACGTGATGTTACGATAGAGGTTCTTTCTTCTCAAAATAAGGGGATTAGTCATGCAAGAGTGATCAATGATTTCCTTTGATTTGTTTGGATTCAGTTGGTTTTTGTAATTGAAAATTTCAAATCTTACTTTATCAGAATGAAGGTTTAGATGCCCCTTCACGACAAAATGTGTCAAATGATATGGATAAAAGCTTCCCGATCTAGAAACTGGATTTGACGATTTGAGAATTTTAAACAAGTGTTTTGAGATAGAAATCCGTAAGATGGTAAAGGATTTTGATGACACTGATGATGAAAATTTTTCGGATTATGATAGGAGAGACATCCTCTATTGTGCGATTTGTTTAGGATTCGGACAACTTTGTTTGACACAAATTTAGCTTGCGAAAAGTTTTTAATAGTTTGTTTTTGTCACTTTGGTTTGATAAAAGATGATTTTTGATGAAAAAGTCTTCTAAAATGTTTTTGAAAATTTCAAAAAAAATTTAGTTTTGGACTCTCTATTTTTTGGCCTTGGATCACGCGCTAGAACAGAGTCTAGATGCGCTAATAAATTTACGAGATGCACTAAAAGAATCAGCACACGTGCTAAGCTGCCCCTAGACACGCGCTAAAATTTAGACTTTCTGAAAATTTTTGTTTAACTGATGTAAAATATACGTGCTATACTGAGCCTTCCACGCGCTAACTGTTGGAGTAGATGCGCTAAAATGTGGTTCTGACACGCTAAGCTGTTTCTTCTAAGCGCTAATATTTGGACTGTTAAAATTTTGCTTTTGAACTTGTTTGGAAAAGCTACGCGCTACACTGAGCCTGCCACGTGCTAACTGTTGGAGTATATGCACTAACTTTTTGTTTCTACGCGCTAAGATATTGCTTCTAAGTGCTAGACTGTTTTGTGGAAGCGCTAAATCATGTTACACTATTTTGCCTTAGGGTTGAAACACTACTGTTTTAACTCCACGCGCTAATTTGAGACTTGGATGCGCTAACATAAGTTTTCCACGCACTAAGATGTTGTTCTTATGCGCTAGACTGCCCTGATTTTTCCATGTGGGTGATTTCTTTGAGGTTTTTGAATTTTGTTGAGAAATTTTCAAGTGCAATGGATGATTTTTTGAAGTAATAACTGCAAGCACGGCACAAAAAGTACAACCATTTTGCCTAATATAACAAAAAGTGTATGTTCTTGTGAGGATGTGTTCAAATCCCCAATGTTTTAACAGGTTTTGATACAAGTAAGACACTTCAGACAGACTCTTTAGTCAAGGGTCATAAATAACATCATAGCCCACTAGTCTCGATACTCCGTCAGCTCAAACAGCCGTGTCACCCCCTAGAGGGCGTCCGTTTTTTTGCCTTTTGCCAGAAATTAACCCAAAGTGAATTGCTTCATAGTTGAGTAGTTATCTTGGGAGATATATGGTGAGTAATCTTGGGGGTGGATTCTTCCCCACCCTTGCACTATGATGTTATAAATGTTTGGTTACTGACTCAGTTCAAAGCTTCTAATTCTATGGTTCGTAATCAGGCTTCCTGTTCAGCCGTCAGTGATAAACTCCCTCAGGAGGCTTCCCAACCTTTAGAACAAAGGCTTTACGTATCTCAAGGATACTGGGAGAAGGCTAATCGCTGCGTGCAACCGTTGAAAAGGACTTTCATCACTTTCCACATTTGATTATAGTGGGTTGGAATTCTTGGCATCAAAGTCGTTCCCCACTTAGGTCGTTCCCTTCACACCGGCCATAAATGGCTTTAAGAGTTGATTGCAACTCCTCGGGAAGGCAGGCCTGTAAAGGTTTTAATGCTTGAATTACTGAAAGCTGTAAGAGTGGTCTGGATTTTTGATCACCCAGTTAAGGGGAGAGCATATTCCTACCACTTTCGAGACAAAGCAATCAATTTTATTTTAGCCTTTCAAATCAGTGATGTTGCTAAAATCTATGTGGAGATGTTGCTCCACAAAACATGGTGTTTATTTTATCCTGTCAAAGCAATGATTTGCTGATCTACGAAAGGAATTTTGTCAACAAAGCAAAATTTTCGATGTGTTGGTCAACAAAAGAAATCGTTAAAAGGGGAAGATCTTCCCTCTTTAGTTGTAATTGACTCTGGACTTGTGTGATTCTTTTACTTGATAGAAATTTGAAGTGAATCCTTTTATGCACCAAAGGATGGTGAGGTTCTTTTTAAAACTTTTGCCAAAATAAAATTTTGTTGGTTCTTTTTAGAGCTTCCAAAATGAAGTGTTTTTCTCCTAAAAGCAGGAAGATGTTGGATAGTAGTTCATTTTATTGCCCAAAAGAAACTAGTGAGTTCAATTTTAAGATTAAAAGATGTTTTAAAATTTCAAACTAACTTAACTAAGTTAGAGAAAATTTTAACTATCTAAAAATGCTAGAATCATGCTCCCTTCTGCAACAAATGTGGTTAGTAGCCTGCAAGCAAACCAAAGAAAATTGTTAGCTGATTTGGTGGACTTCCACAAGTCTAAAATTTCTTTTTCGGTTACAATTTTAAAATTTTCCTCTGTCTGTTATGCGCTACAGAATGGCTTTTACGCGCTACAATAGAGACAGGATGCGCTACAACTATTTTTCGATGCGCTACACTGTTAAATGAATGCGCTATTCTGAAAGTTAGAAGCATTGTTCTGTGGTTTTTTCTGAGACCTGCAGGAAAATTTTGAATTTGATGTGCTAATGTTGGAACCGCATGCACTAGATTATGGACTATAAGCGTTGAACTGGAGATCAGATGCGCTAATATGTTAACTTGATGCGCTACTCTGTGTTTTGCCCACGTCGACACCTACAGGAAAGTGTTAGAGGGAGTCATGCGTTGCAAAAATGTTTCCACGTGCTAGTTTGTAGACTGCACGCACTAAACAGGGAGCTGGATGCGCTACGCTGTTTTCTTGATGCGCTAAACAGTGAGTTGAAAGCGCTAATTCATTTTTCTTACGTGCTTGCAAAAGAGGTTATTTTCAAAAACCAATGTGATACATGGGTTCGAGCCCCACGGTGGGCACTAGAAATGTATGCGAGAAAAGTGGGCGAATAAAACTTAATATGTGAAAATTTATTAAAATACTAGTCCACACACACACACAGGACTTCTTGATGCAAGCTATGGAGTAACGTAGTGTTACTCAGCTTCCCAAGGAGGGTCCCATGGTTCTCTATCTCACAATGTCCCTCAAACCAACGTTTTTTCTCTCAGATCACTAAGCAAAATGGTTTAGGGATGGCAAATATGAGAACGAGAGATGCTTTTCTGTAATTTAGTATGAAATAGATGTTAAGCTATATATGATGTTAAAATGCAATAAACTAGATGATAAGATGATGAGGTTAGTATGAATACTATCCTAGCATACTATATTTAGTCTATGATTGAGCTAAGATGATAAAGAAATTATTCTAAACATGCATATTTAATCTAATTCCTGATCTAAAAGAGGCTAAATGAGGAGCATATATGAAATGAGAAAGCTTGAAAGAATTTGAGCATAAGTGTAATGCTTCAAATTTGAAAGATGATTGTTAAGAATGGAGGAATGAGAGCTCTATTTATAGCATAAACAGGGCAATGGATGGTCAAGATTGAAAGGTTTAATCAAGGGCCAAGTTTGAAAGTTGGGGATCCATGTGCACAATTGGCACCAATGAAATGGTGACAAGTGTCAACATAGGGTTGGGTTAAGAGAAGAGGTTGGAGGCATTAAAGGCCTGAGAAGACCTCATGGTTATCTAAAGGCTAAGGGTCAAGTCTAATTTAAGATTACCCACTGGATTAAGAGTTAATCCAAGGATAAACCTTTGTGCAAATGATTAAGAGATAATCATGGTCAAAGCATTAATGGCCTGATGAGACCCTTGGGTTGGATAGAGGTTGAGTCAAAACAAATGTTTTAACCATGTGGGAAGGTTTGAATTAACCATTAATGGTTATTGGAGACTTTGGGGATTAAGTGGTTGAAGGTTGGAAGCCTTCAATGGTTTTCAAAGACTTTAAGGGTTCTGGTGGTTGAAGGTCGAAAACCTTTAATGGTTATCAAAGACTTTGAGGGTTTGAGAAGTGACTTCCCTTTGCTTAGGGATGTGACAAAATTTAGAGGAGGGTTAAGTTAATTAGAAGTGTTTAGAAGATTCTAGAAGGGATTAGAAAGGGGTTTGGGATTTTGCAAGTGGATGGAGGGATAATAGGATTTAATAATTTAATTCATTCAATTTGGTTGTAATTAAATAAATTTGATTTATTCAATTTGGGATAACTATTTAATTAAATTTGAATTTAATTAAAAGTGGATAGGGGGGTTTTAATTGAATAAAATGATTTATTCATTAAATGGGTATAGTGAATTTAATTTAAATAAATTGAATAATTTATTTAATTAAATAGAGGAATGTGGATAATTTAATTAAATTGGATTTAATTAAATAGAGAAATGAACATAAAATATTCATTTAGGAATATGGTCATTTTTATACGTCTACAATGGTTATTAATCTTTCAATTTAAATAATCTTTATTATTTAAATAAATTCCATCTTCTAATCATTTAATCATTAAACCTTTTCTAAATATTAATTAAATATTTATTATTTAATTAATTATGATTTAATTCCTTTAATTTAAATAATCTTTATTATTTAATTAAATTTAATTTCTAAATAATTAAATAGTTTCTTTAAATTATTTAATTAGATAATTAATTCTTCAAATTCTAATTCCCAATCCCCAAATTCTAATTTCATTTAATTTCAATAATTCTCTAAATTCAAATCCAAATTCAAATTCATCTAATTTCAAATACATATGCATGATTTCAAAAATTAAATTGAAAATTAAAGTCAAGTTCTAAATATATTCAAATAACAAAATTGAATTTAAAATAAATTAAATATATCAATTAAATCTCATGCAAAGATTAAATTGATAATCAAAGTTAAAGTGCAAACACATGCTAAATTAATTAAATAAATAAATTATCTTTCCAATTCCTATTTCTATCTTCCACTTTGCTTTTTTCCAAAAAGAATTCAATCAATCATCTCAGTTAACTATTCCATCTACTTTAATTGATCATTTCAATTAACTGATTAATTACATCATTTCTTTAATTCTCTCTGATCATTCTTTTTATATCTTCTAATTAGTTTTTTCTAATGAAAGCTTTCGTTGTCATCAATCAATTATCCTCCAATCATTATTTTTCATCTTTCAATCAACTTTTTTCTCAATCAGTTAATTCAATTATCTATTCAATCTATTTGGTTCCACCTCCAAATCAGTCATTCAATTATCAATCAATATGTGAGCTCACCTGAGTTCCATCTCTTGATCAATTTGTTCCACCTCTTGATCAATCCTCTCCAATAATCTATAAATAGAGTATTCAATCTCAATTTTCAACAATAACGATAAAACACAAACTTCAAATCTTTGTGTCAATTGCAGGTTGCTAGCACAATATCTGAGAGCCATCATACCACAAAGAAGAGAAGAACAACGGAAGCTATGATGCAGAATAGGGAGTTTTATATTGTTTAAATTTGATTCTATTATGCATCTATTTCACTGGTTTATGTTTGAATTGCTAGAATAGGGATTTGTGATTTCCTTATTATTTCTAGTTAAGCAATGATGAATTTAAGCATATACAACAAATACAATCTCAGTGCCAGAATTTGATCTTAGACTACAGAGACCAGGGCATGGTGCCCTGGTAAATGACCAGGGTGTGGTGCCCTTGTCCCTAGGGTTTGCATCTTTTTGTGTCAAATCTGCATCTCAGACCCTCATGACCTTAGATCCAGAGTTCCAACCTCATGTCATTACAGGGACCAAGGCACCTAACGCCCTAGTCCTGTCCAATCTGCATCAGGCGCACCTCAGAGTCCATTTTTCAGTATCTCAGTTTTAGTTTAGACATAATCTGCATTCTCAGTTTATGTGTGCTTCATTTCTCATCTCCTAGCATAGTTGATTATGGCATCATATTTTGCATATTACTCTTCATTACAACAAATGAATAGAAACCCTAAGAGATATTCCTTGACTCTCTCTTCCCTACAAGAAGTAGTCAAAATGAGATATCTCCCTAGGTTCTTTCATATTCCACTGTGTGTACATGAGAGTGGGGTTAGGTCTTAGTTACTTGGTTCCATTTTTATGCTCCACAGTTCTGAAAGAAAAATCTTATATCCTCCCCATCTGATTGGATAATGTCATTGATTCGACGTGACAATTTTTTAAGTGCTATTCGATAATCAAAGAAATTTCTGTTGACATCATCAACAAGATAGTTCTTGGTGGCAAAACTCAAAGAAAGTGCTTTTGAAAAAATAAGTTTTGACTTTTTGAATTCATTCTTTCAATTATTTGTGTTTGAGATTATTGTGAGTAGTAGAGGAGTAGCAAAGTGAGTAGTGCAAGAAATCATGGAAGGAAAATTGACCATCGGAGAATCTAGCAGCGAGGAATTTCAGATTTTGGACAAGGTGTTCCTGGATGAATTTAACCTGAAGAAAATTAGAGATGTTGAAGCTGGTCTAAGTGATGTTGAGTTTCAAAGGGTAAAAGGATTCGAAAGAAAAGGTTTGAATATTTGGACAAATTTCCCTTGTTTTGATAATGCGGGAGTTATCAAGATGATCCTTAGATGTGTGCGGAATGACAACATCGTGTTGGATAAACCCTATCCAATCACGAAGGAAGTTATTTTTGTGATCATCGGCTTGTGTGAAAGTGAAAAAGCTATGGAAAATAATTCAATCTTGAACAAAGAAGTGGAAGCCCTAACCGACGTAAAGGGTGATCAACTAGCTTTAATAATTAACACAATCGTCAACCTTGTGGTGAGGTATGTTGCCTACGACATAGCTTATTAAATCTACTTTAGGAATAGGGAAGGTGTCACCTCGACAATTGCAGTATATATGGCACATATGCTTGCAATGGAAAGAAAATCATTTGACTTGTGTGAATTATTGAAAGAATTGTTGTTAGAGAATATCAAGATGACAAAAGAGAAGAATTATGCTTTCTAGTTTGGGTCATTGCTTGTAAATTTGGCTATGTATTGTTTGGGATCCCTTATGGCAAAAGATAATGTCATATGGGAGTTTGGTGTTTTGATTGCAAGACAGATATTTAGATATTTGAATAGTCTGAATAATAAAGAAGAAGCTTGTGATACCTATTTCAAAGTGTTTCTGGACATGTGGAGTGATGGCCCAATATCTATATCTTTCATTTTTGGTTTTGGATGTTCCTCTTTTGGAAAGAAGAAAAGGAGACAATCCGTTCCTATTAGTATTTCAAAGCCAAAGAGAAGCAAGGTAGAAGATGTTGTTGTGATTGATAATCTAGAATCTCCTATAGTTGGAGAAGATTTGGTTGTTGCGGAGCAGGAAGTTGGAGAATCAGATGATGAATCTAATTTTCTGAAATTGGTTGACAGTGTGGATGGAATCAAGAAGATTGGTGTGATGTAGTTGACTTCAGTCAAGTCAAATAGAATTGAAAGCATTCTATTAAATCATTTGATCTGGAACAACATGAGCCTTTAAGATATTAGTAATCTGCTTCCGAAATCTCTGAATGAAGTTCTAAAGGAGAATTTCTTAGTGCAGACTGTTAAAGAAAAAGGTTTGGATATGCAAAATTTGCTAAATGAATATGTTAATGTGCAAAAGATATTATCAGCATGTATTGAGGAATTGAGGAATTGTATCTGTAGTGCTAGCAGAGTCCATAGGTATTGTATCTCCTGGCCAATAGCTGCAGTAAAGAAAAAAAGTAAAATTGATGCTATTGAAGATGAGCTGACAACCCTAGGCAAATCTTTTGATTTTCTAAATGATAAGGATGGTGAGAAGAGGAAAAGAATCAATTCTCTTCAAACTAAACTCTTATTGTTGCAAAGGCAAAGAGAAGACTTTGTGAACGAGTTTTGTAAGGTTAAGGAGATTGTTGAGGCCAAATTGGAGCATTTAATAGCGTTGCTTGGGAATGTAGTTGAGTATGAGAAAAAACCATTTTCTTTGGATAGTTTTTCCCATGCAATTGATCTATTAGTAGAGTATAGAAGCCTTTTAGTTAGCATTAAACTAGCCATACATTCTTGGGAAGTTTTTCTTCCAGATCTAAAGGAGAAATACAATTTAATCTTTTCGAAGAAGAGTAGCTGAAGGTTCTTGTGCGGTGTTCAAGTTTTGACATTTTTGCAGTTGCATATATAATATTTTTCTTTCTTTTCTTTTCATTCTTTTTTCATCAAAGGCACCCTTTGTCCTTGAGGTCAAAAGGGGGGGAAAGGAATGTGATTTCAAAGGAATGTGGTTTCTTGGATTTGAGGAGTTGCATGAGTAAGGGGGAGCTATATGCAGTTATGTTTTGGATATGTTTTTCCATTAATGACAAAGGGGGAGAATATTAGAATTGTGTAAATATTGTTGATATTGTTGTCATTGATATCAAACCAGCTATCCGGTTTGGACCAGAGAGTATATGTAGCCCGGATTGGTTCAGATATTGGTCCAGATGTTGTATACAGTCAGTATGTGTAATTATTTTATTAAGGATAGATGTTATTGTTATGGATAGATGTTATGATGCGGTATGATGGAGGTAATATAATGTGGTAATCTCTGGAAGACCGTTGTTCTAGAATTCTGAGTTCTCATTGATCCCGGTATCAGTTATGTGTCCCAGTATTACCTGTTTTGATCATATTAGTAGAATCTCTTTAAGTTTCATATTTCGATATCCTTGGTACACGTGGAGTCTATAGTTTGGAGGTATTATGCTTAATTTTGTTATAATGGGTCAGTATTATTGGGTCTAGATGACCCTGGCCCACTCCAGTAATCTCAACATATGCATTGGAAAATGAGATATGTAAAGGGAAGTGTGTAGAGATCTTGTTGAGGTTGACATGAGTGTCTTGCTAACATGTTGGGCTTGGCTGACACACTATTTTATATTTGTGCTCTCCAGTATATATATACATATGTAGTAGCATGAGATATATAATGGTATGGCATGAAGGTGTGTGTGAGAAAGAGGTTAAGGAAGTTCATGAGATATGTGAAAGAGAGTTAGTAGCGAAGGTAGTAGTGTGTGAAGTGTGAGTTACGAACAACAAAGACATATAGTGTTTCATAGTGCAATAGTCCTTCACCGGATCTATTGCAGGACTATTGTACAAAGATCTCTAACCAGATCTACTGTAAGAGTGTAAAATGTAATCTAAGCTTAATATTTGAACTAATCATATGCATTTGGAGATGCAATCCTTTTCAGTTCAATCTTTTTTGTTGCAGTGAGCATTCCAACAGTGAGTCATTCCTTTTTATCTTTGCAGTGAGCAATCTGATAGTGAGTCGCTTTTGTAATATGGTAGTGAGCCACCTGACAGTGAGCCACTCCTTTTGTAAACACTATATAACTAGTTATATTCTCCTGAGAATTAACACTCTTTGTGGTTTTTCCCATTTGGGTTTACCACGTATAAAATTTGGTGTTTGTCTTGTGGTTGTGTTCTTCAATATTTTTCTTCATTTGTTATTTTATATTTGTTATTTTTGATGAACAATGATATCTCTGTGAAAGATTAAATTTTGAGAAAATTTTTTATATCTGTGAAATTTATTTACTGGTTCACCCCCCCCCTCAGTATTCCTATATTTTTGACCTAATCAACACCTATAAGCCAGATCAACATAACCTAAATATCTCAAAGGCCCTTTTGTAAGATTGAAACATGAATAAGCCTAACTAATATCCTCAAAGGAAAGTTAGGCATTGAGATTATGTTCCCTTGTGGCAAAAGAGATGAGATTATGAAATGTGTGTATGTGATCTAGGTTAATGATAGAAAAATTATTATATTTAATAGTGAATAATATACACAAAATAAAATACTAAAATATTAAGACATATCTACAATAGATACACAGAGAGGAAATTGGATTTAAAATCTAAAGTTGATTGAGAAAGAAAAGGGTGTTGTGTGGCCTAGTTTGGAGGTGTTTGAAATTGTGGAAGATGATAAAAAAAAATATTCAAGAGGCTTCATATAACCGTACCCAAAAAATATAGCTGAAAATAGTAGGACAATAGCTCATTCGACAAATTAGTCCAAGGGTTTTCATTCATTTAAAGTTTATTGTGCAATTTGTTGATGTTAGAATTATTGTCTATGTTGTCATTGATGTCAATCTCGTGGTCTAGATTGATGTGGAAGATAGTTATGTATGTTGTGTTGCAGACAATGGAAGATGGGTATGTATAATGCAAAATTATGTATTGGCAATATGAGAGTTTTGGTGCTCCAAAAGTTTGTGTAGTAATCAAAATATTTGAGACTTGCAGAGGTTCAGATTGCTCTGTATTTCATGTCTTTTTGTTATGTGTTTGGGATTATAATATGCGTACACATGTCTATATTATTTTGTCTTGACACGTTTTGTTGTGCTCCAGAAATGTGTTTCTGATCATGATGTTTCTCGGTCCGATTTGTCCCCAGATGTTCTATTTTTGGTCCAGTAATTGTAGTGTTTGGCAATGTGTTGTTGCATTGGGTGTGGTCTACTTTTCATTCTTTTTCATCATAGGAATGCTTAGTGGAGACCTATTTTTTAATTATGATTTATTATCTCTTTTGTCCGACTTGAATGATATATTTTGGAGATAGGTATATATAAAAATCACTTGTATTGAAAAAAAAAAGGTTTAGTAGAAGGAAGTTGATTGTAAAAATAAGATCTTTGGCAATGAGAAGTGGTTGATCAATGTGGTTGTTTGCTGATGTTATTTGGTAATGATGGCAGTAAGCCTAAGGTTTCTTCCAACATTGCAGCAAAGTGATAGTTGTGCCTCTTGTGGTGGATTCTTTCTTTCTTCCTCTGGGTAGTGAGCCCTCCTTTTTCTGGTGGTTTTAGCTAAGCAATGAGCTCACCTGTAGTGAGAAATTCTAGTAGTGAGCCATCTTGTAAAAATCACCTTAATTGGTGTCACCCTAATAGGTATTTTTATATTGAGAACTAACATTCTGCATGGTTTTTCCCTTCTTGGGTTTTTGACGTCATATCTAGTGTCTCTTGTGTGTGTTCTTTTCATAATATTGTCTATTTATGGTTATGCAATCTAAAATCTATATTTGTTGGATTTGTTTCTATGAATTACTTAATAAGTTTTATTGGATAACTAATTCACATCGACCCCCTCTCAGTTAGCTGGAACATTCAACAGTTGATATCTATGTAATTATGTAACTCTCACTTTGTCGGATCTGAACTTACACACACAAAGAATAAGGAACAATGGTTGTTCTATATAGGGTCTTTACTAAGTCAAACCCCATTTTGGTGTTCCCACCTCCATAATAGCTATGATGATAAAAAGAGTGTGTGCCCTCACAAGGATATATGCTGAATCAATAATGAAATGTTGAAATGATAATATTACCTTAGGCATGAAACCCTCTCAAGGAGCTTTAGATAAAGATGGTGATGCAATCATCTATTAGAAGTCTTGCAAATTTTAATGCAATAACATGGTAATAATCATGAATGAGAAACACGAATCCATTCTTGAGTGTGAAGTGCTTGTAGTTTGTTGCTTTTTAGTCTAGCTACATATATTTGGATTGGATTATAATGTCTGCTAGAGAACATAGGACGTTGGGCTGTATACAAACCAAGAGAGAAAACATTTCTTTCTTTTATTTTATAAAAACTATTAAAAAATCAAGAAAAGTGAAGAAAGTTTACAAATATAGAAAATTTGAGAAAAATTAAACCTTTAGTTGTTAAATTTTTAAAATTGGTTTAATTAGTTTAATTCATTATAATTGTAAAGAATCCTTAAATTGTGAAGTTAAAAAATAAATAGACACCAAACAATGTTGATTATTTAGTTAGTACTCATTTATTTGCACATTGACAAAAACACAAAAATATAAATTAAACTTTAAATCACTACATTTATTTATTTATTTGCTTAGAATTATAGTACAAATAATAATATTTGAATGCAACTTGCTCAAAGCGCAAAGGCAAAGGAAAATGTGACCTCTAGGTCGATGTACTCTTGAGCAACAAGCTCTAAACATAGGTTTCAAAATATTCAAACAATCAAATAGTCAAATACAAATGAGTTCAAACAAACATCCAATCTAGCACTTTAACGAAATAATCACCCACATCTTCTAACACTTTAACGAAATACTCACCCACGCCTTTTCTCTCTCATACTTAGCATATAAGACACACGTTCCTTGGAATTACAAAAGACTAGGTAGATCCACCTTGAGCGAGCTAAGGTATTATAGTGTAGGGACTCACTAGTCTAACATGCAAACTAGGAATCAAACGCAATCCCATCAATTACATTGGAGAACAACCAATAGGCCCAACTACAAACCCATGGGAGAGCTTGACACTTGTTGTTTGATTGTTCTCTTTTGTGATTAGGTTGTTTGGAAATTATAGATGCAAAGAACTAGGCTAAATGAATCAAAATTGACAATAAACAACATAAATAGACAAACATAGATTTGAAAATGAACTAACAAGTACAAAACTAGAAAGGGGATGCGAAGAGGCACCTGTAATATAAATTTGGGCTGAAATTGATTGGAAAAAATAGCTAGACATCCTAGTCCTAACATGTGTCCGAGGGTAAAACATGAATCTAGCTGGACTTGAGATCTTCTAAACTTCCTTCTAGCCAATTTTTGGGTCAAATCACCTGGACTATGACACTAGGCACCCCAGTCCTCCTCTTTTCCACTAGATTTTGTCTCATTGGTCCTATCTCTACCTGCACTGTGCTCCTATCTGTGTTTACACAAAAAGAGAGAGAAATAGTGTTGAGTTGTATAAGGGGCTTGCCTCAGTCAAACCCTAGGTTGAACTCAACCCTACAACAATTATGATGAGGAAATAGAAATATGAAGTGAAATGCTTGAATGCAAATGCTTAATTGAAATGGTTATACCTTCAATCGATGATGCAATGCTCTTAGGATAAGTCCTCCATGTGTTGATGCAATAACATGACAAATCATCATAAAATCCATCACAAAAACATAATTGAAGATGCCTTGTTGTAGCTTGTTGCTCCTTAAACTTAGATTTTCTTTTCAAGAATAATAATTGCTCTTGAAATGGAGTGATAGTATAATAATGAGGTGAATAAATGGATTCAGGAGTGATGTCTTATATAAGGTTCTCAAGGTAAAATGAGCTTTTGACTAACTTAAAATAATTATTTTTTCACATCGCGGATAGATCCAAAAATGCCAAGGACAACACTTTGTCTTCTTGAAATTTCAGCCAAAACGAGTCAGACACACTAGGTGTACCTAGTGTCCAAACAAAATAGGCCCAAATTTTAAGGTTTGTCAGATAATAGGGCCTTGATACTAAACCTGTAATATATATGAAAAATGACAATATTTAAGTGGGGGAAAAGGTGCATTGAACTTTAAAATGAGATAGGACCCATATAAGCTTAAAATGATATAGAAGAAAGGGCACACTTAAAATAAGGGCCCAAATAAGAGTGTGCTTATGTCTTAAAGTAAAATAGGACTCATATTCTTGAATTGAGGATTAATTCAAGGCAAGAATAAGTCCTAAAATGCTAAGAGGAATGGGGAAATTAAAATGAGTGCTAGGAGAGTGCGAAATTGGACTCATAATTAAAGGAGTACAATTTATGACACTATAGGGACAATCAATTAATCTTCGGTATCATTTTTCAAGGATAAGCTCCATAACAAGATCAATTCTTACAAAAAAATCAAGAATAAGTTTCATAACAAGATCAATTCTTACAACAAATTCAAGAAGAAAATGAGAGATGATGAGATTTAGAGCTAGCACTCATTGAAATTTTATTTGAATTATATCTTAATAGTATCCTTGACGATACCCATCAATAACCTAATGCAATATGAGCTAACAACACAAACAATCACATGAGAATAACCATACTACACCTCTCCAAATATTGGCAAGCATATATCATCATAATACCGCCACTACACCATGGTTCAATATCCCTAGTTGACATCAAATACTCCTTCCTTGTGAAGTAAGAAATCAATCGAAGATCACAACAAACCCTAAACAAACAAACAAACAAACAAACAAACCCTATCAAAAACTTCATTGCGACATTCAAGGCCTTTCTCTCTTGGGAGGCATGCAATCCTTTAAAACCTCCCCCACTCCACCTTCTCTTTCCACATGGGTAGGAGTGATTTGTCCAACTGCAATCCATACATAAACAATGCAAGTGTCTCCCACTTTTTACTTATATAAAGTAATGATTTGTTGGGATTTAGTAAACAAGTGATTTAGGCTAACTAGAAACAAGAAACAAAATTGATCAACCCTTACATTGTCAAGCTTGTTAAGTCAACATCACTTTCCCAATAACAATGACTCGAAACAATTAAATTGAAATGATTACATAACCCTTAAGTTTGACCAATAATATTCCTCAAGCACTAACCTTATGATTGATTTTTCACCATATCTATAATGACAAGAAGAAAATCCCCTTCAACCTATAATCTCTTCACTTGTAAAGTGACCACCACATTAATTCCTTTCAAAACAACCAAACCCTATGAACCTAAAACGAAAAAGGTCCCTTTCCAAAAAAACTCTAGTAAATGACAAAACCACAACTTAAATGTGAACTAAACTCAAATTATCATATGATAATCCTCACATTCATTACTTTTCAAACACTGATTACCCCCATAAGAGAATTATTTTAAAATTACGATTACAATAATAGTTTTTACTATAAAATATAGAAATTAGTCACCTAATACACAAACACTTTAGACATTAATTAATAAAAGGAGAAAGAGAAGGATACATATATAATACATGATTCCAAAATTGCATTTGTCATGTATTAGTGGCCGTCAAATACCAATCTAACATGGGACCCACAACGCCATATATATCTTTCCCTCTATAGATATATCTGCCACTCGGACACCGTCATTTCCGGAATTATGACGCATGACTGCGTCAAAGACGCCACAGGCATAAACCATGCGCAGCTTTCAGACGCATCGACGGTCTATATTCCCCGCTAGCTTTAAATGTCACAATAATGCGTGCCCTAGATTTTCTCGATTAGCCGGTGGCTTACGTAACCCGATATACGTCTGAACATGTCGTCAAAGGTCAATGGATAATGTTTTGTTTAATAATTATCAACCGCGCAACTATTGGCTTTAGGAAGCTTCCAAATTTCAGCCAGTCCACATTTCAAACGCCACGTGGCTGACCCTACACGGTCGTTATCGCTTCCGAGATCGACGGTTAGGATTGCCCAGCTTCCCGGCGGCTGCAGATATAGTTGCGCACTACTTAGGCACTATCACTAGATTGAGCAAATCTTTCTTTTATTTAATTACTAGACTCGAGAACAAAGTGGAGGTGACTAATGACATTAATACTTTTCAACTAATTTTTTTGTTTTGGTTTTGCTTTTGCTTTGGCCCATCTAGACAATGGACAGTACAAATTTAAGATCACCTCGAATCCCAAATGGGGGATTTATTTAATGTTGTGGATGAGATTTGGTTGAAGTGGACGTCCATCAAGTAAAAAATGAAGAATAAATTGAGGGGGAGGAGAGGTACCCTAGGAAGAATAATCATATCATTTCCTGGATTAGGATTAGGGTTAGGAGATTGGCTGTATATACATGGGAACTATCAACAATCCTTGGCTATGCAGCTAGGTTATACAAGTAGGATGTTGGAAACCCATTTTTGATTAAAATATTCTTGCTAGATCTCTTGATTGTAAAGTATCTTAACTTTTATTGACAACATCTTGGATTAGGATTAAATTTATTGATTGTAAAAGTACTTCTTTGATAATGTTCTTGGTGTTCCCTCCAAAGATATATATAGGTCTAAAAAGAGATGAATTGATAGGGGATTAAATGAAGTGGTAAAAGACAAGAGGTTTAGGTAAAGACTTAATCAATTTGTTTTTCATGGAATTATGGAAGTGGTAAAAGACAAGATATTTATTTAACAATTTTTGTAAATATCATGTTTTTAAATTTTTTAGATTTTGAAATGGTTTTAACAAGATTAGGTATAAAGAAAATAATTAATTTTTAAAAATTATATATTATTGTTTCCTTTCACTTTCAATCTATCAACGCTTTCGACAAATTGATCTTAATTATTATAAAATTGATGGGATGCTTCTCTTGTCTATTATTGCAATGTCACCCTTCTCACTTTATTGATATGACTAGGTCAATTTTAAATTTGGGTTCAATTTTTTTTCAAAATTATATTTTAATTTTTTATTTGAATTAAATTTATTAATTGTAAAAATATCTTTTTGATAATGTTGCTCGGTGTTCCCTCCAAATCTATATAGGTCTAAATACAAATGAATCTATTAAGAAAATTGTGCAAGTGGTAAGGACAAAAGGCTTTGGTCAAGATTTTTATGCATGTTTTGTTTTTAATATTTTCTTTTCTAGGTTTTGGTCACCATAGAATCTCCTATTTACACATTACATGCTCTAAAAAAATTGGCATACTTAAAAGGAAACGGAGGAATGCCTCTACCTTCTCTTCATTGTTAGAGTCAACTTTTTATTTCTTTAATACGACACCAATTATGGAAGTGGTAAAAGACAAGGGATCAAGGTTAAAATTTTATTCATAGAAAATTATGGAAGTGGTAAGAGAAAAGAGGTTTAGGTAAAGATTTATACTTACATTTTGTTTTCATTTTTTCTTTCTTTGATTCAACTTAGGGTCGTTGCCCTTGGGCAGAGAGTCAAACTTGGAACCAATGGGGAGCAAACCCACGACCCAAACCAACTCTATTACCCATACGGACATGACGGTCTTAACAACATTGGGTACAAAGAAAATAATTAATTTTTTTATAATAATAGTAATTTTGTTCCCTTTCACTTTTTATCTATTAATATTTTCATCAAATTGATCTTAAGTATTATAAAATTGATGAGATACTTCTCTTGTCTATTATAACAATGCCACCCTTGCCACTTTATTGATATGACTGGGTTAATTTTAAATTAGAGTTCATTTATTTAGCATTTCTTTTTTCTTCAAAATTATGGTTTTGATTTTTTTTATTTTAATTGAATTAAATCTATTTATTTGTAGCGTCGTAAATTGTACGCACTTGCTAAAGCAGTACAATTTCACACCTAGTTTAGCACCCGCCTTGGCGCAGTTTGCATTTTGCATTGCATTTCTCCTTTAACACTTAATTAATCAAATTAATTAGGTCTAAGGTCCTATTTCATCGTCCTCCACATCATAAAGTTGGGCCCTTTCATTAAAGTGTGCCCCTTTCATTTTATTCCTCCAATACATCATTTAATCAAAAACCCTAATTAGGCCCTATTCTGAGCTTGGGGGCTTGATTTTGGGGGTCAAAACATCTCGAAATCACCTGTAACTTTGGGATTCGCTCTAAAATCATCATATCCAACGGCCCTGAAAATTTGGTGAAAAGTTGTCAGGACCGTGGTGCCCAGAGTGCACACGGTCCTGGACATTTTTCCCGAAATTTTAGGAGCACGATCCAATCATAAAATAAAGCTTAACCCTAAGAAATTGGCGGGATATTCAATCTCTAGGTCAGCCAAAAGTTGGAATTAAGACCTAGGGTTTCATACATAAGAGCTCTCTTTCTTCATTTGAAAGGATCCGAATTTTGTTTTCAGGGACCTTCTATGTAACGGAAGAGCAGATCTTTGAAGACTTCAACAACATTCAACATCCATCCATCAAGCATCCATCAATTTCATTCATCCATTTAGGGCTTTGAAGGCATTGAAGAGCAATAAGGGATCACCGACTGAAGATTGGCTTGTACCCCCCCCTTGGGGTTGGGTATGATTTCATGTTGTTTTCATGTCTTTGCATAAGCTTCCTTACATCATTTGTATTCATGCTTTAGATCACTCTACATCTTGATTTGGAGCATTTACATTGTCATTTACAAGCAATTAGGGTTTACTTTCTAGGTTCTCTAGTTTGCTTACTTGCATTTTAGATCTTGCACACACACAAGGTCTGTACACACACTACTTTTACAATACAACTTGGCTATTCATGGAGGTGGAAATCACCGAAGTGGGGGTTTGACTAAGGCAAAACCCTATATAGCCACCCAAACACCTTTTCAGATATAAGTGCAGATTTCGGGATTCAGACGACGTCGCGAGTTGCAGATCCAAAAGAAGCAGACGGAGACTGAACCATACAACAAGTTTCAGAGCAGAAGACCAGGACAGGGGCGTGGGGCGCCCTGGTCCTGCCAGGATAGGGGCGCTAGGCGCCCTGGTCCCTGGGACAGGGGCGCTGGGTGCCTTGGTCATCCTGACAGACAACAATTTTTAGCATTTCCGACAGTTTTCCAGGTTGCAAAGTGGCAGTTTCAGGTGCAGTTTCAGGAACAGAATCAGGACAATGGTGCCTGCGCCCCTGTCCTGAACATTCTCACTCAGATTTTAACTCTAGGTACGCATCTGCATTCTTGTCTTGTCCTTGTGTTTGCAGCTTTCCATTGTTTAAGTTCAATTCTGCAATCTTGTTATTAGTTCATACTTGCATTTTGGGGTTAGGAATTGAACTTGCATAATTTTACCTTTCAATTATAATAAAGGAATAGAAACCCTAATAGGTAGCTCGTGGCTCTCTCTTTCACCAAAAAGAAGTAGCCAATTGTGTGATACCTCTAGGCTCTTTCGTATTCCGTAATGTGTGTCAAAAGGTAGGATTAGGACATGTTAGCCTAGTCTCGCTTTTTCCCCTACACATTTTGGTGAACCCGACGTGAATCGAATTATTTCTTTCTCTTGCATTGCATTTGTTAGATCTAGATCTAGATTTAGTGTGTTTCATTTAAGTTTCATTTTCAAAGAAAGAAAAAAAAGAAAAAAAAGAGAGTGTGTTTCTTTGTTTCTTTGCATTGTGTGTCTAAGTTTTATGCAACTTTTATTTCAAAATGTCGGATTTTTATTTGCAAGATGTTCATATTTATGATGATGTATGCAATTATGCCGATTATGAGTATAGCCAAGATGAATTAGATGAAGCTTTAGATGAGTTTTTGAATCCTAAAAAGGCCAAACCTTCATTTTACCAAAAACTCATAAACCTTGTTACTATGCCATTTCGTTGTGATGAGAAAGATAAGTTGAATGATTCCTCTCAAGGGTACATTCCTATCAACTCTTCCACTGAATCTAGTAACATGGTTGTTTTCAATAATCCCCTCTATGAAGAGATGTCTCCTTTTGAATCAAAAGATAAACCTTTTGATAGATATGATCATGCTTTGTTGGATGATGCTCTCGATGACTTTGTGGCTTTATCGAAATCTCTAAGCAAGAACAAAACTTCTAAATTAGTTAATATGATAAACCTGAATGAGCATAATAAGCCTCTCTTTGAAGTCCAAGGTGCTTGTCCTTCTCCCACCTTTCAAGTTCCTAAATCACCTCTCCTTACTGTCCAAGGAGGGTATGGTCATGATTCCTTTCTTACTCCAAATAAACCTATCATCACTGTGCAAGGAAGAAAACCTATAAGTCCTTATAGTTATGCCAAGCAATTAACTAGAGAGAGTTATCATGCAGTTGCCCATACTTATCATACTAGAAATAATAGGCAGCCTAATCCTCCTCCTGTTACTCCAGTTTCTCTTCCTAATCCTCAACCAATTCTTCCGCAAGCTCCACGTATTTCACAAGTTCTTAGTAAGGAATATGATCTCATAGAACAACTTAAAGCTACCCCTGCTAAGATATCCCTTTGGGATTTGATTCAAACTTCTTCTGCTCATCACGGAATGTTACAAGATGCTTTGAAAGATTTGAATGTTCCTCCACCGAATACATCTAGTAATATAGTGTCTTTGGTTAACTCTGTGATGAATCCTAAAGCTCATATTGTGTTTACTCAAGATGAGTTGCCTACTAGTGAAATTCAACATCAATATGATCCCTTGATGATTGTGGTTATCATAAATGATACTGCTATAAGACGAACACTAGTAGATAATGGCTCTGGTCTTAATGTGTGTAGCATTAATCTATTGCATAAGATGAATGTGGATAAATCCCTAATTGAGCCTGACTCTCGTCCTATTCGAGGCTTTGATAGTGTGGCTAAAACTTCATTAGGTATTATCACCTTACCCATCACAGTGGGGCCTGTTACTTTGCCTACTCCTATCCATGTTATGTCGGGAAATCTAACATACAACTTGCTATTAGGGAGACCTTTGATTCATAGTATGCAAGCTGTCCCCTCTACATTGCATATACAAGTTAAATTTATTTACAACAATAAGACATATACCTTGATAGGTGATACTAACTTCCAAGCTTGTTTACAAACATCTACTTCCAAAGGGGGTTCTTCTAAGCCTTCCTCGTCTAGCGATGACTCTTTAAACAAGATACCTATCGATGAATCCTCGCTCTCTGATGATCAAAATTCTTTGGATGAGTTTGGAGCTCCTGAAGAAGATTCTTCTCGACTTGAATCTACACATAAGAAGGATTTTGATCCTGAGAATGTTCTCGCAGAAGACGATTGGGGATCTCTTGATTTTAATCCCACCTTTGTAGGTGAATATAAGGTTCCTTCTAGAGAGCTTAAAGTTGAAAAGAAGGAAGAAGCTAAAAATCAATCAGTCTTACCTGAACCTATGAGCAATAATTTCATGGCTGCTTCTCAAACTTCTTCCCCTCACACTTCTAATTCTGAAGAATTGGATTCTTTGTCTTATGAAAAACCACCTTCTCTTTCTGAAATGGCTGATCGTTATGGTCATGGTTTTCGTATTCTAGCTAAGCATGGGTATAATGGAAATGGCTGTGGCGCTCACGAACAAGGAATAAAGGTTCCTCTAGAGAATAATCTTTATGATTATGCCTTTGGACTTGGAATCCCTGCAAGCGCACTAAAGCTTCTAAAAGACCATGCATTAGTGTTAATGTTATTTCTACATCTCTACCAATGAGACACCCTGGGTATATTGATCCTTCGTGTGCCTGTGCTTTGGATGTTTTTCCTACCGATGATGCTTTAGCTGAGTTTTTAGGAGCATATGATACTCTTCCTCGTTATCATCACAATAGGGGATTCCCTTATTGTTTGAACACTGAAGCCTATTTTGGAAAAGAGACTGATAACGATGAGATTGTGAAAGAATTTCCTCAGTTAAAGGATACTCCTCAACAAAGTAATCTTCTTATAAGTGACACCATTGATGTTAAGATGGATCCTTGCAATGAAGAAAAAGCTATTAGAATTGGAAAATGTCTGGACGAAGAGGAACAAAAACAATATGAAGATTTATTGCGTGAATTCCCTGAGATCTTTGCTTGGACATATTCTGACATGCCTGGTATAGATCCTAAGATTGTCACTCATAATATTGTCTTAGTTCCTGATGCTAAGCCTGTGAAACAAAAGATTCGAAAAATGAATCCTAAGGTAGCTTTGCTTGTTAAGGCTGAGATTGAAAAATTATTGGAGGCTGGATTTATCCGCCCTATTGATTATTCCCCATGGATTTCAAATATTGTCGCTGTGGCTAAATCAGATAATAAAATAAGAATGTGTACTGACTTTCGAGATTTAAATAAAGCTTCTTTGAAAGATGATTTTCCCCTCCCAAACATTGACATGATAGTTGATTCTACAGCAGGACATGCTTTGTTATCCTTCATGGATGGTTTTTCAGGATACAATCAAATTTTCATTAATCCTCAAGATCAATTCAAAACTGCTTTCACCACTCCTTGGGGTATGTTTTGTTGGGTAATGATGCCTTTCGGACTTAAAAACATCGGCGCAACTTATCAACGAGCGATGACCCTTATCTTTCATGATTACATGCATAAGATTTTAGAAGATTATGTTGATGATATTTTAGCCAAATCCATTCTCCATATAGATCATATTGAGATCCTTCATCAAATCTTCGAAAGAATTCGTAAATATCACATGCGCTTGAATCCCCGAAAATGTGTCTTTGGTGTGGATAGTGGAAAACTATTAGGATTCATAGTTTCGCATCGTGGGATTGAGGTGGATACTAAGAAAATAGATGCTATTGTCAACATGCCACCTCCTAGAAATGTATCTCAACTCAAAAGCTTACAAGGAAAGATTCAAGCTATTCGTAGGTTTGTATCTCAACTTGCGGATCGTACTTTTCCTTTTACTCAACTTCTCAAAAAGAATATCACTTTTCAATGGAATGAAGATTGTCAGCAAGCATTTGAAGATTTAAAAGTGTATTTGGCTAATCCTCCTATCCTTCAACCCGCCGAACCTTCTAAACCCTTTCTTCTTTATATAGTTGCTTCCTCTCATGCTCTCGCAGCATTACTGGCACAACATGATAAAGATGGTAAGGAGTGTCTGGTTTATTATATAAGTTGTACCTTACTCGATTATGAGACCCGATATTCTGCGATAGAAAGACAATGCTTGGCCTTGGTGTTTGCGACTCAGAAATTGAGACATTATCTTTTAAATTCAGAAGTCCATGTCATGGTAAAGTTTGATCCTTTGAAGCATCTTTTCTCTAAAACTGATTTATCAGGGCACCTAGCTAAGTGGGTTATGATGTTAACTGAATTTGACCTTAAATTTGTTTCACAAAGAGTAGTTAAAGGGCAAGCGTTGACCGATCACTTAGTTGAGGCCCCTTCACCTTTCTCCTTCCCTAACCCTGAGTCTTTTCCTGACGACTTCATTCTTTGTACAGAGAAAGATGAAACTTGGGAGTTATACTTTGATGGCTCTAAGTGTCGTACGGGATCAGGGGCAGGTGTTGTTCTGATTTCTCCTACAAAGAAGTCCATTCCCTTATCTTATCGTCTCAATTTCCTATGTACCAATAACATTGCTGAGTATGAGGCTCTTATAGCAGGAATAAAGGCAGCCTTGGCTTTGAATATAAAACACATACATATTTTTGGAGATTCTCAATTAATTATAAGACAAGTAACAAGACTGTATCAAGCAAAACAAGACAAATTATCACAATATAAAGACCTTGCTATCTCTTTGTTACAAAAATTTGATTCTTACACCATGGAACCTGTTCCTCGAAAAGATAATCGACATGCAGACGCAATGGCATGTGTGGCTTCTCTTGTATCTTTAGAGGACCCCGTGGTTGATCTTAAATTCATTATTCACAACCTTATTTCTCCAGCTATTGTAGATGATTCTAGCTTGGTGACATGTTGTGACTTTATAGACTCAGATGAATGGTATTCGCATATCGTAAGATACTTGACTGATGGTACCTTTCCTAATTCCGCCAATAGGAACACTAGGGCTAGAATTCGCAAGCTGTCTGCTAGATATATCATTCTTTCTAATGTTCTTTACCAAAGGGGTTATAACGGTCTTCTCCTTCGTTGTCTTAACAAATCAGAAATCCCTATTGCTCTTGAAGAGGCGCATTCAGGTGCCTGTGGGGGGCATTTTGGAGGCAAATCCTTGGTTCAAAGGTTGCTTCGTATGGGATATTATTGGCAAACTATGCAACAGGATTCTTTTTCATTTGTTAAGAAATGTCATCAATGTCAACAACACAATAATCTGATTTATGCTCCTGCCCAAGAACTTCGTTCTCATGTAGCTTCTTGGCCTTTCTCTGCATGGGGGTTGGATCTTATCGGTAAAATCTCTCCTCCTTCATCTCAAGGACATACTTTCATTATAACCGCAACAGATTACTTTACAAAATGGGTAGAAGCTATTCCCCTTTGCTCTACTACTGCTAAAGTGATTTGTCGATTTCTTCTAGAAAACATTATTTCTCGATTTGTGATACCTTCCGCTATAATCTCAGATAATGGGACATCATTTAAGAACAAGGATGTGAAGAAATTCCTCGAGAAGTATCATATCAAACATCGATTTTCTACACCATACTATCCTCAATCAAATGGTCAAGCTGAATCATCCAATAAGATAATTGAACAAATTCTTCGCAAAACCGTGAATAAGCATGGTAAGGATTGGAGTACTCAGCTAATCTATACTCTTTGAGCCTACTGAACGAGTGTACGAATTGCTACAAGAACCACCCCTTATAATCTTGTTTATGATGCTGATGCTATTATGCCTTTAGAATTAGAGATTCCATCACTTAGAGTTTCTCTTAATGGTATAGTAGATGATGACGCTTATAAAGAACAAAGACTTCAACAGCTTGAGATGCTTGATGAACAGCGTATAAATGCTCTTGAGCATATTCAAGCGTATCACAAAACTCTACAACGAAGCTATAATGATAAGGTTATTCAACGCTCTTTCTCAGTAGGTGACTTAGTTCTCTATGAGAATCAGCGCAATGTGAATGCCTTACCTGAAGAAAAGGGAAAATTTAGTCCTAATTGGCTTGGACCGCATATCGTTATTGAAGATTATGGATCAGGTGCTTATAAAATAGCGGGTGTAGACGGTACGCCTCTTAAAGAACCTATAAATGCTATGCACTTGCGTAGATACTATGCTTAATTCCTCATTCCTTATCTTTTATTTCATGTATCTTCTTTGCACTTCTTCAAAATTAGATAATATGTTAGCATATCTTTGTTAGAGCAAATAGAATTAAATGATGTTTTGTTTAATCTATATTGCTTCATTCCTGACAAGCGTGTTTCTTTATTCTATGATTTGTCTTGAATTCATCTATGTAAATTGCAAAAGATTTACATTTTCATTATGTTGGCATATTATACAATGTCTTTATGTGTTAAGTAGAGTTGTATCATGTTACTTATATGATTCTTAGGCTTAACACATATTTCTTCCCTATCATCAATGTAGTACTTGATCAAATATTTTAATTAAGTCACACATGTATCAATTTAATCATGGAGCATTGAGAAATCAATCACATGGGAATTAAATTCAGAACATACATATACATCTACCAAATGTATTAACTTTAATCAAAATGCACATTGTTTTAGGCATTAAAGATAACACGTTTGAGACAAAGAAGCATGTATATATATATATATATATATATATATATATATATATATATATATATATATATATATATATATATATATATATATATATATATATATATATATATATATATATATATATATATATATATATATGTGGATCAATATACAAAGGTAGGTCACTATACATCCAAAATGTGACCTACCCTACATCATAAGATCATCTCCTATCCCTAGGGCTGGTGGCTGGAGAGTGATGACTAGATGCTCCCTCCTGATCCGGTCGTGCAGGTGGACCCATAGGTGTATAGCGTGATATAGATCGTGAGTGACTCCGAGAGGAACTCCTACGATCCCTATCCATAAGGATCGTGCGATACGAGGTAGCCTCGGCCTGAGCTGCTACTAGATCACGTTGTGCCCGTTGAAGGTCCTCTGATAGAGCTTGCTCTCTCTCCCTCCATATCTCCACCTGTACTCGAAATGGGGAAAACAAGTCATCATGCCGACCCGCGTTCCCTTGAGGTCTATAGGCAACCTATGAGGAACTAGAGATCTGTGCTGTCATGGAAATATCTATCACTGCTTGCTGGATCAGAGAATGCCACTCCTGCACATTAGCTGTAGCAGTAGAACAGATTGTGCATTAGTACCATTTTATATCATCAAAACATTAATCAATCAATATAGACCTACTATACCTGGATCTCCCTCATGCTAGTAGGGATCGTGATATGGTAGCATCTGTGACTGGGAACTACTAGGCTCCCCACGCTTGAATGATCTGTGTGCGATGGGTACAGATCTCTGTATCGCCTCATGTTCTCCCTTTTGGGGAATAACGGGAGGATCTAAGGCTATGGTATCATCTCCTGAATGATGGGGAGCTCCATCTGACTCCTCCTCATCATCTCTATCCTCCTCCTCCTCGTCATCCTCGTCCTCATCCGCATCCTCGTTCTCCTCATCATCATCTCTATCTATGTCATCCTCCTCTCCTTCCTCCTCCTTGGCACTAGGCTGATCTCCTATGGGTGGATCAGGCCCTCCTGCCTCCTCATGACCCTCTCCCTCCTCTGGCTCCTCCGATCTGGATCCCTGATCCTCATCTTGGTCTCCATGTCTCCATGGACCTGGATGGCCTATCGGGTGATCTGGTGGAAAGATAGGCCCCGGGTATGTCCTCACAAACCATGAGAGATACCTGTGCTGTGCCCCGGGATCTGCAGCATAATCAGTGACCACATCCTGGTCGAACCCCTCTATATCTATGATCTTGATATCATCTATCATAGGTCTCGCTACTGCTCTGGGTCTGGGAAGGACTCGTGAGTGTCGAGTGTAGATGGGTACATCGGCTGGAACACATTGCTCTAGCCCAAACTACCTCCATACTCGGTCAAAGTAGAATGGGACTATGATATGTGGATATCGTCCTCTCAGTAGGCAGTTCCTCTGTAAGCATGCTAGCTGTCTCTCCATCCCATCCCATCTGTGCATCCGTAGATATGGTCTCCATACAGTCACCTCAGCTGTCAGTCTATCAAATGTCACTCTCCAATACAATAGATCCCCAAATCTCCACTCGCTGGTAAGTGGATAAGCAAATACCCTAGGTCGCTCGCTAGCCGCACTCATCAGATAGCCGACATGCCTAGTGCATGTAAAATGCTCAAATATCCACACTTGCAGAAGTGTGCATGTCATCAAGCTGCAACCCTGTCCGAAAACATACTCCTCGAGGTCGTGATAGAGATGTACAAGCATACTCTGACCCCAGGCATATACTCTCCTATGTCTCTCCATAGCCCTGATGCACCATGTGAGACCCCCATGCATGTGCGTACCTCATCCGTTAGGGCAGATGACTAGTGCAATGATGGCTATCATAAGACGTCTCATGAGGGGCACCTCTCCTGTAGGATGTAAGAGCCAGCTGACCATGATGCGACCTCTCGTCTCACTTGGCATGACTCTCCCTATGCAGTATACCTACTCTCTCTGATGATCCTCTGCTGATCGATCGATCACATATGTCACGGTAGCTCCTCTGATCGGTAGGCGAAGTATGTGGTACACATCCTCAAGTGTCACTATCATCTCCCCTACTGGAAGCTGGAATGTGCATGTGTCAGGATCCCATCCGTCCATGAGTGCCATCAGCATCGCAGGATGAAACCGAATGGCCGGCATAAGAATCATAGACCACAAACCTACTATAGACAATGTATCTCTCTCTGTCTGAGTCAGTCGGGGAATCTGATCTCGCAAACTACGAAGAATCTGCCCCGCCGTGTGCTCTCTCATGTATGGGAGACCCTGTAATATAAAAACATCAGTGTAATCAGTAATCAATCATCAAAATCATCTATGCCAAATATGCAAACTAACGAACATCGAAAGTTGACCCTTGCCAAGTCCTGATTGGGACCATGGCGCCTTGAGGGGACCATGGCGCCCCACAGGGACCATGGCGCCCTGAAAGGACCATGGCGCCCTGAAGGGACCATGGCACCCTAATGGGACCATGGTGCCCTGGGTGGGACCCAGGGTCAGATTCCAGGGCCCACATTCGATCACAGAAAATCAGAGTCAACGAAAATGCAGAAAGTCAAAGTCAAAGTTCAGTCAACTCACCTCGTCCAGTGGCTCGTCGTCGATAACGACCTGTCGCATGATCTCAATCCTCATGGGACGCTTTGGTCGTCGTGAAGGCATGATGATGGCTATGTGGGCTCCGCTGCGATGAACAATACCCAGAATCAACAAAGTGACAAATGCAATAGTCACTTTCAAGGTATATACTTTCAGTTCTTTACCTTTACTTTCAAAACCCTAATTTTCCTCTATCACTCATTTCATCATAACTTGAGTTTGGGAGATGTGATTTTTGAACCGTTTGTTGCGTAGGAATCGTATTTTCATTCCCTTACTCCTTTGATATTCCAAAATGTGCTCTGATGAAGCCTTTGTAGTGAACATCTCTCATCAATAATCGCTCACACAATTTGTTGTAAGTAAACATGCTACCCTGTTTCACCTCCCTAATAAGCAAGCCAAAACAGGGGGGCATATAGCTACTCACAAATTTCATCACTTTCCTTAGTATGCATTAGGTGATTTTGTGATCTAACATGTGTTTTGTAGGGTGCGGTTCCTAACTGTGTACTGCAGATACCGCTGGGGGCTTCATTCGATGAACTTATGGATATATCCTTTTTCAAATAATGTTTACTTTCCTGTACTTTAGCTTGCATATGCACATAGTACTCATATGACTGCTAAAGTGGGGGCTAAATGTAGCGTCGTAAATTGTACGCACTTGCTAAAGCAGTACAATTTCACACCTAGTTTAGCACCCGCCTTGGCGCAGTTTGCATTTTGCATTGCATTTCTCCTTTAACACTTAATTAATCAAATTAATTAGGTCTAAGGTCCTATTTCATTGTCCTCCACATCATAAAGTTGGGCCCTTTCATTAAAGTGTGCCCCTTTCATTTTATTCCTCCAATACATCATTTAATCAAAAACCCTAATTAGGCCCTATTCTGAGCTTCGGGGCTTGATTTCGGGGGTCAAAACATCTCAAAATCACCTGTAACTTTGAGATTCGCTCTAAAATCATCATATCCGATGGCCCTGAAAATTTGGTGAAAAGTTGTCGGGACCGTGGCGCCTGGAGTGCACACGGTCCCGGACATTTTTGCTAAAATTTTAGGAGCGCAATCCAATCATAAAATAAAGCTTAACCCCAAGAAATTGGCGGGATATTCAATCTCTAGGTCAGCCAAAAGTTGGAATTAAGACCTAGGGTTTCATACATAAGAGCTCTCTTTCTTCATTTGAAAGGATCCAAATTTTGTTTTCAGGAACCTTCTATGCAACGAAAGAGCAGATCTTTGAAGACTTCAACAACATTCAACATCCATCCATCAAGCATCCATCAATTTCATTCATCCATTTAAGGCTTTGAAGGCATTGAAGAGCAATAAGGGATCACCGACTGAAGATTGGCTTGTACCCCCCCCTTGGGGTTGGGTATGATTTCATGTTGTTTTCATGTCTTTGCATAAGCTTCCTTACATCATTTGTATTCATGCTTTAGATCACTCTACATCTTGATTTGGAGCACTTACATTGTCATTTACAAGCAATTAGGGTTTACTTTCTAGGTTGCTCTAGTTTGCTTACTTGCATTTTAGATCTTGCACACACACAAGGTCTATACACACACTACTTTTACAATACAACTTGGCTATTCATGGAGGTGGAAATCACCGAAGCGGGGGTTTGACTAAGGCAAAACCCTATATAGCCACCCAAACACCTTTTCAGATATAAGTGCAGATTTCAGGATTCAGACGACGCCGCGAGTTGCAGATCCGAAAGAAGTAGATGGAGATTGAACCATACACCAAGTTTCAGAGCAGAAGACCAGGACAGGGGCGTGGGGCGCCCTGGTCCTGCCAGGACAGGGGTGCTAGGCGCCCTGGTCCCTGGGACAGGGGCGCTGGGCACCCTGGTCCTCCTGACAGACAACAATTTTTAGCATTTCCGACAGTTTTCCAGGTTGCAAAGTGGTAGTTTCAGGTGCAGTTTCAGGAACAGAATCAAGACAGTGGTGCCCGCGCCCCCATCCTGAACATTCTCACTCAGATTTTAACTCCGGGTACGCATCTGCATTCTTGTCTTGTCCTTGTGTTTGCAGCTTTCCATTGT
Source organism: Cryptomeria japonica (assembly GCF_030272615.1). Lineage (NCBI taxonomy): Eukaryota > Viridiplantae > Streptophyta > Pinopsida > Cupressales > Cupressaceae > Cryptomeria > Cryptomeria japonica. Next base: position 75,151,905 of record NC_081409.1, read on the forward strand.
TTAACTTCAATTCTGCAATCTTGTTATTAGTTCATACTTGCATTTTAGGGTTAGGAATTGAACTTGCATAATTTTACCTTTCAATTACAACAAAGGAATAGAAACCCTAATAGGTAGCCCGTGGCTCTCTCTTTCACCAAAAAGAAGTAGCCAATTGTGTGATACCTCTAGGCTCTTTCGTATTCCATAATGTGTGTCAAAAGGTAGGATTAGGACATGTTAGCCTAGTCTCGCTTTTTCCCCTACACATTATAGTAAAACTATCTTTTTGATAAAGTTGCTTGGTGTTCCCTACAAAGCTATATAGGTCTAAATACAAATGAATCTATTAAGGGAATTTGTAAGTGGTAAGGACGAAAGATTTTGGTCAAGATTTTAATACATATTTTTGTTTCTTTCTTGAGGTTTAGAAATGGTTCTAATAAGATTTGACGCAAAGAAAATAATTTTTTTTTCTTCTAAAATTATGATAAATTTGTTCCCTTTCACTTATCTGTCCATACCTATCATCAAATCAATCCTATATCTTATGAAATTCATAAGATACTTCTCTTATAATAGTAATGTTACCCATGACTTTATTGATATGATTAAGTCAATTTTAAATTTGGGTTCATCTATTTTACATTTGATTTTTTTTAAATGGTTGGTTTAACTCATTATCATTTTTACATAATTTGATAAAGTTGCTTGGTGTTCCCTGCAAAGCTATATAGGTCTAAATATAAATGAATCTATTAAGGGAATTTAGAAGTGGTAAGGACAAAAGATTTTGGTGAAGATTTTTATACATATTTTTTTGTTTCTTTCTTAGGTTTAGAAATGGTTCTAATAAGATTTGACACAAATAAAATAATTTTTTTTTTCTAAAATTATGATAAATTTGCTCCCTTTCACTTTGTTATCTATCCATACCTATCATCAAATCAATCCTAAATCTTCTTAAATTCATAAGATACTTTTCTTATTATAGTAATGTTACCCATGACTTTATTGATATGATTAAGTCAATTTTAAATTTGGGTTCATCTATTTTACATTTGATTTTTGTTTTGAAAATGGGTGGTTTAACTCATTATCATCTTTACATAATTTAATCTTTTGATAGTATAGTCTTCACAATTATCTATAATCTAGAAAAAATATATATATGTTGTAACTAACAACACAATTACAATCCCTTTAGGAATCCAAGCCAATCACAATATTGAAGCAATTGCTGCCTACCATGCTCTTAAACTTGCTCATTCTCAAGGGAATAAAAAAGCTTGGATTGAAGGTGTCTCACTCAACATTATTTAGTGTCTGAAGAAGATTTAGAAGCCTAGTTGGTCTATTGAGGCCTTAATTAGATATTCTATTCTTATTATCAATTATTATGAAGCTTCCTTTATCTCCCATGTTTGTAGGGAAGGTAATACCCTTGTCGATTCCTTTACAACATTGGTGTCACTAGGAGCGATGAGTTTAACTGGTGAAGGAATGACCCCCTCCCTCCTAATGTTGATGATATTATTTTTGTATGTACTTGTCTTTCGATTGTATCCCTATTTCAAGAATTTCTTCTATTAACAAATCATTTGTTGTAAGTTGTACAAGTGGAAGCTTGAACATGCCTTCCATGCTAGCCTTGTTGATACGTTCATCACCATCTTGTGCAACAAATCTTTAGAACTCCATTTTTCCAAATTGAAGAGTGAGTAGTAGGGACAATCTAGGACACTTATAGAGGTTTTGCAAGAGAGATAAATAGACCTAAATATTATGGCTTAATAATGATCAATAGGTAAACAGATAAGAAACTCTCAATATCAAAATGACTTTCTCAGTTGTCTTTACTAGAAATGGATAGATCTACTAATAATGGCTTTATGACTGTATGTCAACTTTAGACTCAATCCAAGAAGAGCTAGAACTAATATGCGATATCTAGATTTATGATCTCTATGATATAACAATCCCATAATTATGTTTCCATGCATCTATACCACAACACAAACATCATGCTAGTCTTCAGCCATAGCAATTGATATCCTAATTATAGAATGTGAAATATGCACATAACTATGAATAAAGATTAAGAAAAACAAAGAAAGATGCTTATTGCAAACATAAATGACTAATGGACAAGAATTGAATTCACTGTAGATAGTTTTGAATATCAAATTCACTTATTTGTGTGCATTTAGTAACTCATGTACTTGTGGCCAACCATTTATCTCTTTCATAAATTAAACACTTAATGGCTGAGTAATTATGTTTTAGTTGAAATTGAAAATAAAATATTTTATTTCAGGACAGCTCACACTATTCCCTATCATATTTTAGACTCTCAGTTTTGTTAGTAGTGGTTTGATGTCTTTGGAGCTGTTCATTGCATTTCTTTAGTTACGTTTGCTAGCCTACTCCCAGCTTGTGCCAAAATGGGAGCTTTGGAACAAGGTATGGACATCCATCAAAGCATAAAAGACAGAGGAATTTTGTCAGATGTAGTTGCAACTGCACAAAATGGATTTGTTGAGAAGGCTTTAGAAACTTTCAAGCAAATGCAATTGGCAGGTGTAAAGCCAAATTCCACAACCATTGCTACTATCTTCCCTGCCTGTGCCAAAATGGGAGATTTGGAACAGGGTATGGACATTCATCGAAGCATAAAGGATAGAGAAATTTTGTCAGATGTTGTAGTTTTAACTGCCTTGGTAGACATGTATGCAAAATGTGGAAGCATAGACAAGGCACGTGAACTATTTGATAGAATGCCTGAAAGAAATGTTGTCTTGTGGACTGCAACGATTGCTGGATATACACAAAATGGATTTGTCGAAAAGGCTTTAGACACTTTCAAGCAAATGAAATTGGAAGGCATAAAGCCAAATTCTACAACCTTTGCCAACATCCTCCCTGCTTGTGCAAAAATGGGAGCTTTGGAATAGGGTATGGACATCCATCAAAGCATAATGGATAGAGGAATTTTGTCAGGTGTTGTACTTGCGAATGCCCTGCTTGACATGAATGCAAAATGTGGAAACATGGACAAGGCTTGTGAATTGTTTGATATGATGCCACAAAGAGATGTGATCTCATGTGAACAATCAATACGTGCGTATATGGGAGGAAGGGATTGCTAATACAAAATTGAATGCTCACTCCTCAATCATAGTTCTATGGTTTTACAAGATTAAACTAGGACAATTAACCACCACATGTATATTTTTTGCAACATGAAATTAAAAACTAGGGTAATTTGAATCTACCTCCTATGTGGGATTGCCTTCGATGCGGGTTTGATGTTCTTGGGGGTTGAAGTCACCACGGACGCCTACACAGGATTGCAATTCACAAATCAATTCCCCGCCTCTTTTTTTATTTTGTAATGGCCGCTATCGTCGGAATTACGACGAACTCGAGCACTTTTTTGAAAAAAAAGAAAATTCTCATTGCTAATGCCTTCTTCGTCAAAACCAAATGGGTAATTTCTGTTGGAATTATGATGAATGCGGACATTTTTTCAAAAAAAATCAAATTTGGCCACAATATACCTTCTCCATCGGAAACCTCCATCGAAAATCTAGTCCAAATGTATTAGTGGTAGGATACATCAAAGGTATCATCGACTCCTTCAGTAAAGCGCCCAAACACAAAATCATTTGTAGCGTCATCGAATAAGAAACCAAAGAATATTGCCGCACCAAAGGTAACAAAAACTTATAAGAAATCTACTCGGAGACTCATTTTGACTAAAGAGTCCAGTGACACCGAATCTAAAGACAAAAGTAAATTTCAGATTGTCAAGAATAAAAAGGAAGAAGTACATAGTGTTGATAACTTTTGTGCTAATCTGAAGCAATATGGTGGATTTGGAGCATTCAGATATGTAAAATATGACTCCAGATCTAATGTAGAAAAGAGACAAATTGAAGAAGCCATAATCTGCACTCTTTTGAAATTCTGATTGGTCCCATTGGAAGTAACTAATTCTCTTCCAAAAGAATTGTATTTGCATATTGATAACAGGTGGAAATATGCCATGGACTCGAAAAAGAAGATGAGAGAAAGAAGTCTGGTACATCTCTTTCTAGACATGTCGGTAGATGAGATCAATGAACATTTGAAAAACTACCACACAAACTTCCTATTCAAGCAAAGAGCCTTGAAATTGATGAATGGCCTTTATCTAGATGTAGAGAATGAGACCAAGGAAAAGTGGCAAGAAATCTTTCGAATCAAGAATGATGGTGAGCAAGTTGAAGTTGAAATAGTTGATGTCACCGAGCAAGACCCTGCTGACACTATACAAATTGATGAGGATATCATGGACATCGAGGCACAAGAATAGGAAATGATAGAAGGGAATGCATATGCCAAACTGGTATCCAGTGAGTCAATTTTGGAACAAGTTTAGCCCTATCCTTCGGTCACTCAGCCTGTTTCAACCAAGGCCCCTCAGGATACTAAACAAGGAATAGAGGGTCACAAGTCTATAGAAGGAGAAGCTACTTCTCAGGTAGCCAGGGAATAGACTTCTCAAGCTCCTTCTAGCACTGAAAATGTTACAACTGAGACCCGGAGAAAGGATTCACTGAAGGCTACATCAAAGGTTCAAGAAATTGACAAAAATGTTGCCTCTACCGAGCAACCTATCGAGGGTCAACAAGCCTCCCAAGCCATTGTATTAGTTCAACCAGTGAAAACTAAAGAAAAGAAAATGAAAAAGCATAGTTTCAAATTAGATTTGTCAAAACTAATAGTGTTGCCAAATGTAGACATCTCCAAATTAAAAGGGCGAGCACTCATTGAATTCAGTGAACTATGCAAAGCCAAAGCAGAACATGAAAAACAAATGGCTATTCAAAAGAAAAACAAAGTAGTTCAGAAGGTGAAAGCACTATTAACAGACATGCTACCTGAAGCTACAGTGTCAAAAGATACAGCCATCCATATTCAACTAGATGAACTCCTCAATTAGATCGAGACATCTGGAGTAGACGCATCTGAATACTTGAGCAAGTTGAAGGACAAAGAGCTCACTGCTAAAATGATTGAAGAGGTACAGAAAGCCATTGCTATTGGCAAAGTAAAACTTGTGAAATTTATTGCTGAGTTGTCCCCTCAAATCAAACATATTCTTTATTTATTTCAGAAACTCTGTACATTCTCTTTATTCATTAAAGATATCAAAAATAAAATAGAAGTGATTGAGAAAGAGATCACTGATCTCTCAAATAAGTTGACCACTGAGCCAAATTCTATTCAGCATTTCTATACAAAGTTACAAAAGCTCATGGCTCAACAATTAGAAATTAGGAATGAAGAGCACAAAATAAGGATGGACATTATGACTCTTCAAACCTTATTTATTCCACACTTGTCCTCCGTCCAAGAGCAAATAAACAAGGCTACCTCCCTATCCACTCAACCAGAGGGAAGCACCTTAGATGGACTAATTTCACTATTAGCCGACATTATAGCTCAGAATTCACTCATAGACAGTGTCAAGGATGCCCTCTCTACTGCTCTCACCGATGCAAGGACAAAGTACAAATCTATTTTTTGACCAGTTGCCTCCACCGAATGGTAACTAAGTTTTGATGTTTGTCAAAAAGGGGGAGTGAGTATAGTATCAAAGTATCAAAGGGGGAGTATACCGAGTAGAACAGAGTATCCAAATGCATAGTTAATTTTGATAGGGGGAGCAGTGAACTGAGCAGTTAATACAGAATATTGATCACAACACATGCATAATCAGATTTTTGTATAGTATATTGATAAAGGGAGTATATCTGTATATACTATTTTATTGACAAATGCATATACTGTCTGATTAGTCAAATTTTGTTATATAGATTTTTGAGTTATGACTTTGAAAGAAGTTTTGTCAAACATCTCAACTAATGTCAAAAGGGGAGATTGTTACTACTTACTAAGTTGCCATTAGTTTTATGTCCAAAGTCATTCTATATACTCTAGTCGGTTACTACTACCGAAATATTCAGTCGGTAAGCACAGAGCAGTCGGTTATAGAAGAAAGTAGTCATGGAGCCTAGTATACACCGAGCTGTCTACCGAGTAACACTCTATGTCTACCGAGCAGCAAAAATGATATACCGAGTGAAACGTGTTACCGGATTCATTGAACTTAGACACACATGGGAAACATGTTACAAGATCGAGGAACAAAGAACTGTTATCACATTGGAAATTGCACTTAAAGATTTTGTATGATCTTCAGGTCATCTATCCAATGAAATATTTTGTATGGTTATTCATTCGATAAATCATGTTTGTAAGATCGAAGCAATGGATAGATCACCGACATAAGAGATCTATTTAAATAGCATGAATTAAGGATCAAACAGAGAGATATATGAAAGCAAGACATGTGCAATAGATAAGGAAGCGCCGAGTATTGTGACTGTTAGAGACACAGAGGTCACCGAGAAGGATTTCAAAGAACAGTCAAGGAATAGAGTAAACAGAAGGGTTTACCGAGTTACCTTATGGGTTACCGAGGTATGCTATAAGCAAGGTAATCTCATTTTGAGCACATAGAATCTGCTATAACATTTTAGATGTAAAGTTGTAGATATTTGTAAAGATTTTATTGTAATATTTTGAGTTGTAAGAGAAACCTTCAACAAGGTAAAAGACTCTAACAAAGTCTATAAATTGTAAAGCCTTTAACCAAGTGCAACATTTAGAATAAGTGTTGTAAAATCCTTTAGCAAGTAGATCTAACAATCTTGATACTCCTAATAGGGTAAGCTATCAGAAATAGCTAAACATGTAGCTCTAATCAAGCAACCTTTATTATTGCAGTACTGAAGTTGTGGGTGCCATCCCCACCACAGTTTTTCTCTCTAACCAAGAGTTTCTGCGTAACCAAAATATATGTGTTATGGAGTGAATCATGTATGATTGTTATTTATTTATTTTAGCTTTATTTTATGTTACAACAGTTTTTGGTTTATGCATAATAGTAAAGTTATTGTTGAGGAAAGGATTTGAAGTATTGATTCACCCCTCCTCTCTCAGTACATTAGCTTTCCATATTGGGCCTAACAGAGTTTTACCATACCATAGCTCATAAAGTGTCTTATTGTTGTCTTTCTTTACAAGTATCTGGTTTAATGTGTAGATTGCAATACTTACCACTTCTCTCCAAAACATCTTAGGCATATTACCTTGTAATAACATTGTTCTAGCAGCATCAAAAATTGTTGTGTTCATCCTTTTTGCTACACCATTTTGTTGTGGTGTCCTTGGAGCAGACATTTGTCTCTTGATACCCTGTTCATCACAATACTTGACAAACTCATTTGTGAGGCCCTACCCCGACCCATCCTAGCATTTTAGTGATTTTCATGTTGGAACTATTATGGATGCTTTATTTTTATGCATCATGGATATAGAACTTTATATGATCCCAAGGATTTGATAACATTGATATATGATGCTTCATTTCTATGAATTGTGGATATAGAATTTTATATGATTCTAGAATAGGATAACATTGAGATGGTGTAGGTCATTATTTGATTTGCAGGACTTTATTATGATGTATCTCTTATGAATGGATTAAGTTTATGAGAATGATGATAATTGCTTAGGATTTGCTTTGATATATGGTAAATTAATTTGTATGATGTCAATTGTATGCAGAGTGATTGATTTGTATTCTTATTTATGTGTTTAATATTATATGAGACTATTGGAAAGTACTAATGTGTAATTGATATGCGCAGGAAAATTATCCATGTGACCATGGAAACATTATAGAGAATCAAGCCCAGGCCTATGTATGTTCGTAAAACCAGGGGTTGTCTATTTGGAGAGACAACACCCCGTATGTATTGTGTTTTATTCGTAAACGTAAATGTTTGCATGTGTGTAAATTGTATTTATTAAATTGTTTAAATCATTCGAGGGATAATTGCCATGTGTGTATTTGTGATGTGGAATTATTTTGTAGTGTCACTTGACACATATGTTGTATGTTGTGTTGGCAATTGTCATGTCACCTTTTTGAGAGATTTACTTTTTGTTTAATTGATATATTTTCAAATTATCCTTGAAGGTTCCAAGAAATCTAGGATAGTGAGCCATAGGGAGGGTCAACTCATAGTTGACCCGTAGGTTAACTTTAGGTGGACTTTCAAAGGGTTAAATCAACTCCTAGAGCCAGTTTTGAGGCATTTTTATTGGGCCTCATGGGGTACCTATGGGTGAAGGCCAAATTTGGCCATGTGTCTTTCCCCTAGGGCTTGTTTAGCAACCCCAAAAAGTGGTTTTACCAAGATGGACGAATTGCATCTATAGGAGTGCCATCCTTGGTTAGATAACCTTCTTGGTATGTGTCATTCTTCTTCCCCATTTCATTCCTCTTCTTGAGGTGCCTTGGTTAGGGAGTGTGTAAGACCTAGGGATGACCAACCAATGGGAGCCTCTCACTCTATCCAAGAGGTTGAAAGGAGTGAGAGAAGCCTTCTTAGGCTAGAGATTGAGACTTAGTGAGTTAATCACCCACTCTCCATCTTTGGAGATTTTGGCAATTTTGGAAGAAAACCAGTTTTAGAATAGGAATTTTGGCTAAGTGTTGCAAAAAAAGATTTGTGAAATTGGGCTGCTCTTCTCCAAGCTATCCCTAGAAACCCCTTGGCAAATTCAAGGTTGGTGCTTATTCTTACTTGTATGTTTGGAAAGTTGTTGTAGGATTGCTTGAATGTAAATGTTGCTTTCTTTGTATTCCTTTATGAAAAATATTATGTGATATTTTTTGTATTTCTTTTCTTGTATGCAATTTCTTGTGTTTTGGGAGTATCCAAGGCCTTCTACCCTTGGGAGGGCAGAATGGTCTTGGGGGTGGAAGGAGTTTGACAACCTTAGAGTGAGAGGCTCTCATTATGAGAGTGATCTCAAGGGTTTGTGTATGTGACCCTTGCTGCATAGTCTTGTTTATGCATTCGGGGGGTCATAAGCGGAGAAAATATGGCATGTATGCCTTGGGGGTCATAAGGATGTTGGGTTAAGATGTTATTTTGTGGTGTTCTTGGCTGCCATGAGTTGGCTGTGATCTATTATCTTGCAAATCTCCTCAAGGTATTTGGTCCACTTCCACCCTTATAAAACATCACATTTTGTGATGAAGTTTCAACTTTGGTATGGGAATGTGTTTATTGAGTTTTTCCCCTTGCTTGTTTGTGTTTGCTTGAGTGTAACCCATCCAGGACTTGGTTCTCCAAGCTCAGGGGTGGCTTCTAGTAAGCCTAGGCTGGGAGGTGAGCACCCCATGGTCACAACCTTAAGTTTTGAATGCAGGTTGCTTGGAAAAGAAATCTAGGAGTTGCAGATTTTACTTTAGTTGCAAAAAGAAAAAAGAATGTAATATTGTATTTTGTTGAAAAGAAAAGAATAGGAAATGTAATATTATATTTGAGTTGCAGAAATGTAAGTGAGGAGATTTATGTTGTATTTATTTTTTTGTATAAAGAAATGTATTATTTTATTTAAGTCCTCATTATTAGGAATGAGAGACCAGTTGGGGTATTTCACCCATTGTAAAAGTTCACTATTGTATTCAAAATATTTCTATGAGAAAAGAGTAATTTTTTTTTAATGAAAGGCTGTAATGTAATGTTGTTGTCTTTTATCTGAAATCTATCCATTATATGAAAATTGTCATTTATCTGAAAAATGTATTTTATTTAAATCTGTCTTTTAACTAAATTCTGTCATCTATTATTTCTAAAATTTATATATTAAAAAAAGGATGCAGAAAGAGAAATGAGAATGTTTTAAGTGATTTTCCTGTAATATTTAAATGTTGTTGTTTACTGTCATTTTTCTACTTAAAACAAACAAACAAAAAAAAGTTAAAGTAGAACAATGTAAATTTACTTTTCCCTATAGATATCTAATTAAGTTAGAAAGAAAAGCAATGTTGTAGATAAACCTGTTAGTTTAAAAAGTCTTTTGTTATGTGTTTGTTTAAAAAAAAAAAAGGGAGAAAACGGATGCATTCACAGATTTAGAAAACCAAAAATTACTATTAGATTTGTGTCTAACTTTAATGAATGAACTTTTTGACATATTTAACAAACTGTTAAATTTGACAGTCCTAATAAATTTAATGCTACATATTTAAAATCAAGTTAACTTAGCTAAATGAATATTGGTATACATGTGGAATTAAAATCTTACTTTACATTAATTTAGCAAGAAATGAAATATATATATCTTTTACGCTATCTATATTTTATTTATTTCTTGCATGTAAAAAAAAAAAGGAGAAGAAATCAAAACAAAACTAACCCTAGAGATCGATTGATATATATATTTATATTTTTCTAAAAAAAAATAGAGGGAGTTTTATGGAAGGGTCGAACCACTGTGTTTACACACAGTGAACGATGCGGGAGGGTGCCACTCCAGCCACCACCCTGCCTCCACTTCGGCTGCCGCCTCATGGCCGTTGTACCTGCAACACACACACACCCTCACATAAAAATAAAATAAAATATTAAACCCTAACCCCATTTCGGGTTAGGGTAAAAGCAAAAGAGAAATAAAAGATTTTTAAATAATAAGAATATGCAACCCTAACCCAATTTCGGGTTAGGGTTAGCATTTTAAAAATAAGTGTATGTTAGTAATGCAACCCTAGCCATATTCGAGTTAGGGTTAGCATAGAAAAATAAAACAAAGATTTGAATTTTAGTTTTTATTATAATTTTTAAACTTAGGGTTTATTTGTAAGTCGAAATAATATATTTAGTTGGTATAGTTGGGTTAATTTTTAAAAAAATAAAAAATGTATGAATGGGTATAAATTTAGATTTGTTTATCCAATTGTTGATATATATATATATATATATATATATATATAAGAGGTTAAGTTGAAAACCTATTTAAATTTTATTTTATTAATTAATGAATGCATAAGCAATAATTAGACCCCTTTTCACTTTTAGCAGAATTTTAAATTGGGTATTAATTTTATATAGCTCTAATATCGCAATTACTGACGTAATTTTATCATGGATCATTAATAAGGATATTTCATAGATAATTTTTGTATCTAATTAAATATGGACGTCAAGTTAAATTTAATTTGGGAGAAATTTGTAAATGAGAATTATTAATTATTTTATATGAATTTTTAACCTATGAGGCTAATTTTGGCCAGATTATTTAACCGTTGAAATTTGAAGGTTTAGGGGAAATTAAAATTGGCTATAGTATAAATTAGATTTATTTGGCAAATAACATTATTAATTTTGAAACCTTATTGGCTAAACATAAATAATGAATTTTGTGTGCGCTCGATTAATTAAATTTTAGATTTAAGATATCCGCATCATTATTCAATTAGCCCGTAATAATTTAAATACAATATAGATATTTAATTTTCCCTTGACTTTAATTATCGGCAATTTAATTAGGTTAATTAAATTAACTAATTAAATTGCGAGGACCCTCTTAGGGAATAATTAATCCTCATTAATTAATTTCGCTTTTATGAGTGAGTTAATTAATCCAATGTTAGTGAAAAATTTTACTTACATCTTAGTTAAGACAAAACTCAATTGATTTCATTTTAATGTAGACTATTTTGTGAGTTTATGTTGTTCAAAAAAAAAAATTGTTGTTCCGTTTTTGCCCAAAATTTTGGGCACGACATCATCAAATGTGAATTCTCCTCCTCGATTAAATCTTAAGCATTTCAAGTTTTTACGGGTCTCATTCTCAACTAGAGCATTAAATGCTTTAAATTCACTAAAGGCTTCAGATTTATCCTTTAGGAATGTAACCCACATCATCTTAGAATAGTCATCGGTAAAAAGCATGAAATATCTATCACCAAAATAGCTTTTTGTTCTCATAGGACCACAAAGATTAGTATGAACCAAATCCAAAATATTTTTAGATGTACACTTCTTTCTCTTAAATGAAATAGAGGTCATCTTACCAATTTGATAGTCTTTACATATCACTTTATCCAGTTTAACAATTTGTGGTAATCCTCTCACGACACTAGACTTGCTTACCTTCACCAAGTTATCAAAATTCATATGACAACATCTCTTGTGCCACAACTAGCTATCTTCCATTTTTGTAACTAGACAACTATTTACATTAGCATTTAAATGAAATAAGTTACCCCTTGTTTGTTTTCCGGTAGCAATCAGTTCACCATTTCCTCCAAGGATTCTGCAAATTCCACCATTAAATTCAAGCAAATAACCTTTATCATTGAGTTGTCTAATACGTAACAAATTATGTTTTAGACCATCAACCCAAAATACATCATTAATATTATTCTTCTCATTCAAAGAAATAAAACATTTACCTTTCACCATGCAAGGAGAGTCATTTCTAAATCTAACAACACCTCCATCAAATTCATTAAGAGTTAAGAACTTACTCTTATCTCTGGTCATATGGTGTGAACAACCACTATCTATAATCTATTTATTACTGTTTTCTACATGAGAAACAATGCCTTCTCATGAGACAATTCCTCCTTTATAGCTACAAACACAATCTCTTCATTGTCATCTTCATCTTCAGATTCTTCATTGGTCACACCTTCTTCCACTATAACATAACAATGTTTTTTGCCTTTCCCTTTGAATTTATTGAACTTATCTTTCTTATCTGTGTTAGGACAGTTAGCAACAATATGACCAATCTTACTACTAGAGAAACACTTTAAAGGTAGCTTTCCTTTATACTTACCAGTGCCTCTTGGAAATCTCTTGGCTAGCAGTGCTTCAAGTTCCATTACTTGATCTTCATTGTCTTCACTTTCCCTGTTACCTCAATGACTAGATCTACACTCATGAATTTTATATACATTATTTCCTTTTCTAGCAGATGAACTGGTAACAAAAGCTTTAAAAGAAGATTCAATAGATTTTGCCACACTATTGTCAAAACTATTTAACTCAAGGGTTGTAAGCTTACCAATCAAAGAGTCAATAGTTACCTTATCCTTTCAAATGGATCTCAGTTCTTGGATTGTTGATACTATAATAGCATACTGAGGTTGAAGAGTTTTGAGTATTTTACTTACCACCACATCATCATCAATTTTACCACCAACACTTTTTATACTGCCAACAACTTCTTTAATTATCTGACCATACTATGCAATGTTTTCTCCTTCTTACATTTTCATATCATCAAATTTTCCTCTCAAGCTTTCCTCTTTTTCTCTTTGTACATGCTCATCTCCTCCACAAATTATTTCTAACTTTTTCCAAACCTCATGTGCAGTTTCCAATCCTTGAACATCAATATATTCAGAATCAGATAAATTACTTACAATAGCTTCAGGGGCTAGCATGTTCTCTTGTTGATCTTTAAGTTCATCCAGTGTCAAGGGAGCAGTAGTAGGAGCCACATATGTTGTTTCAACATGTTTCTAGTATTGAGAACCAAGAATTTTGAGATATATCTTCATTTTGTCTTTCCAGATCTTATAGTTATCCTTGTTGAATTTAGGACCCTCTTTCTTCATCATCTTGTCTTCCTCAAGCAGTTAATCTTTTCTACACACAGAGGACCACAACTCTGATACCAATTTTTAATCCTATGAGGATCCGGTTAATACTGAGAGGGGGGTGACTCAATATTAACACAATTTATAACTTAAAATCAAAATACCATTTAAAATAGATCTGAAATTATTTAATACATGAATCTATCCCTTTAGCAGATCTCATACACTTGTTACCCACTTATGCAATCTCATTACCCACTTATGCAATCTGATTAATCAAAATATACACCAACTAGATATCTGATCAACACATACTCATATTGATTTATTATCAGATTAAAATACTTCATCTATCAATTCATTAACATTACCGGTAACCACTTACAGATCTCTGATAAATAGCAATAAACTTGTCATAACTGATAATCAGAAATAATGTATGAAACAAGATAAGAACATCACATGTAACATTCCACACATGAACACCAAAATTTTGACGTGAAAACCCAAATGGGAAAAACCACGGTGGGGATTGGTACCCACAATCATTTGTACTCTTTCTAAGTACGCCATGTTAGGAGCTTAGCCTAGTTAGGAGCTTACAATACACCCGGTTAGGAGCAGACCCTGTTAGGAGTCACCTGGTTAAGGGATTTGCCTATCACTCTAGCTAGGAGCTTAATGATCTATTAGGATTAACCTAGTTAGAGGATTTAAACACTCTTTTGTGATCTTCTCTGTTAGGGGACTTAGATGGAAAAATCCTGTTAGGACCTACCTAGTTAAGGGATTTATGTTGTTGTAACTATTAGGGAACAACAATGAAAAATGATCTATTACTTTGCATTTTCAGGTTGCTAAATTAGATCCAGTTATGCTTCATAGTCTACAACACTTAGGCATCTCTATCTTCTCTGGGATGTCTTAACTCATTCTCCTAATGCCACCGACACATGAAACATCAGTTGTGTCACCCTATATAGCCATAATAACTAAGCTAGCTATAAAACCTAATTACATATTGAATTTATAATACATATCATATCATATCAATATCCAAATCATTACAACAATTTACAATGCAATATCAACCATTGATTATTCATAACCCATCATAAAAATCTGATCTGTACAGAAGTTAAACCCTTAGAACATTCTGGTAAGCACTTTCCACATTCCCAAGAAATTCTACCATCTTCTGCACCAAAACATAATTAAAATTATTCATGCAAGATGTGTCATCTTATCTCCTTCATGTAGATTCACCACCAATCACCGTCATATCAAAAATCATTACCAGTTGAGTCAATTCATCACTGGTCCTACAACCCTACTAAAACCCTAACACAACTCCATCATAAATTCAAAAAATGCCTTCTGATAATCAACATAAGATGCGATTCTGGTCACATACACAAATCCATCATAAAAGCTTATGTCTCAAACCACAAGTCTCCAACCATCACTGATTTATCGATTCAATCAAAATCTTTTCTTTTATTGGTTGAAGTCCTAATTCTCAGTCCTGCTGGTAAACCTTGTCATACTTACAAATTCTAAATCCGGTAGACCAAATTACTTATAAGACATCAAAGTTCATTTGTAACAATCATAAAACATTAATTGACATAGGTTGCCATCAATGACAACACAAATAACTAATCATGTCATCGTCATTCTCCTACTGATACAGTCATCAACTCATCTGCATCAGTTATGCCAATCATGCCAACACTCCAAACACAACTTAAGCAAATTCCAAAGGACAAGACAAACTAAGGGCAGATTCAGATCCCATTTATCAAGTTACAAAATTCCCCAAAGGCTTATACTCTAACCACAAGTTAAAAGGTCGATACCCTTACTGTCCTTCTAGATCTAATTAAGCGAATTAGGACTAATTTATAAAGCAAGTACCCCTTGTATTAGTCCCCTGACTAAAACAACACTTTTTTCAAGGTGGTGTAAGCTTTCAAACTACCAAATCCAAGGTTTCAAAACTTGATCCCATCTTCTTTGTCTATTGCAAGTGATTTCATCTTCTTCAATTCAGGCTATCACATAGAGATGCTTGCCTAGGGTCAATTCAATCTCTTTGGGATTGGAGCCTCCCTAAAAACAAACACCAAAATATTATGGTACAATGGCCCTTCTAACATTTTCCCATAGGTTGTTTGGTCCTCTGGTGAAAATGTCAGATTAAGAGCATCTTTACGGTGAAACCCTGGGTACCGACAAGGTTTGTGACTAAACTGGTTAGTTTTTTATTCAAATAAAAGGGAAGAGACTTCCCTAACTCATCTAATTGGTTTCAGGCATCCACCAATCCATACTAGTCAGAAATAAACAACAAAAACATAGAATTTCATAGAACTCCATATATATTGTATTGCTCCAAACTCCAAAACATCATCAATTTCATGAACTTCAACAACTACACCAACAAAAACCATTGAATCAATCCAAGTGGGAATAATATAGCCTCCCTAATAGTTTCCAACCACTTTTCAAACTTTGGAACCATTCGAGGATTAGTTATCATTTTTTACAACATTTTGTAGTGACAACAAAAGTTGTCAACTTGCACTTTTCAAACTTGGTGACTCCAAGGTATATTCGACCTATTCCAAGGATTGGTCTAATATTTCGAAGACCAATATTTATTTTCTTGACTCATGCCTAGACTCCTACTGACCCACATGGTCATTTATCCATGGTGGCTTATTAAATGCAACCATGATAATGCCTTACATCAATTGGGTCTTATTGACTCACAAACCTATCAACCTATTACATATGATCATTTTCACCTAATGGGTGATATTAGGCTATTTCAGACTTCATTTCTGTCTTCATTTGTGTCTTTGGGGGATCCTGCACCAGAGGGTCACCATGTTCTGTAAACTAAGCTTGGGCCGACCTAGCATCCTTAGCTTGGGGAAATGCTTCTCTAGTCCTAGGAAAACCCATGATTTGTGGAAATCGTTCTTTTATAACAGGAACTCTTAATCCCTTGACCATTGCTTGGTCATCCTTTAGTGATTGTGCAAATTATAGGGCAACCCCATCATTAAAAGCATTTAGCTTTAGAAAATAATCAAGCCAACCACATCCTCTGAAAAGAGGTTCACAATCTGAGTCTTGTAAAAGTAGGTTATGATCTATAGGTTTGTGATGAATTGGAGGACCTCTCATTGCTGAAAATTACATTCCCTCTGAAACAGATACCCAATTCTTCAAGAAACCCTACTATTATTCAAATTTGAATCCCTTTCTTTTCCAAGTCTTAAGAAGAAATAAAATAATGAACTTATCACACAAATTCTCACAAGTAACAAGGAATTAGTTTTAGCAAGTGTAATAAAGAGTCATATCACACAATCTTGTTAAAATTTTGAAATTTGTTGTTTTGAAGCATTTTTTAAACTGCTGATTTGACATTAGACTTTAGTAAAAATTGACTAAAGGAACCAACCTAAGTTAACATAATGACTAAAAGTTGTGCCAACTTTAGATTGACAATGCCAAATTAACATAATCTATTCCCCCCCAAACTAAATGTATACGTAGGTGTCCACACATGCAGAGGGATAAGAAATATGAATGCAATTATAAATATTACTATCAATGAAATGACAAGAAAATATGTAACAAATAATTATAATCATGAAAGAAAAGATAATGTACGTACATGTTCAGCTAAAATATCTTGACGTGCTAGTATGACTGTCAGCACATGCGAGCAAAAGAGTTGCTTGTTGAATTGTTCAAAACATGATTATGATAATGAAACTAATAATGGAAGATAAGAAAGATAAATGAAGTGGAAGTGATGTGGAATGATATGGAGAAAAGGATGCCATGTGGAAATGGAGTCTTATTATGGTGATTATGTAATGCTTTAACCTGATGGTGGATCGAGAGGATCACCAACAATGGTTGCAAGAAAAATGAAAAAATTTGAAATTCCTTAAATTGTTGCATAAGTTCCTCCTTAGTTTGGGGCTTGTGATAAACACGAAGATGGTGGCCATTGACTAAGAGTCTAAACTTGGCATTATCAATAGTAGCTAATTTGATTGGAGCATTGGAATATACTTCTTCAATTTCATATGGACCAAGCCACCTTGTTTGCAATTTTTTGAGATTATCTTATATCTAGAATCATACAACAGAGCCCAGTCTCCTGCATGAAATTATTTTGTACTAATATATTTTTAATGCCATTTGATAAATTGTTGTTGAATCAGAGTGGTATGTTGCAGTGCTGATTTCCATAATTCATCTAGTTGATTGAGCTATAGAATCCTTTCTGTTTGTGTTGCTAATAAATTCAATCCTAATTCCATGGTAGTTCAAAGAGTTTTATGTTCAAACTCTATAGACATGACTTTTTTTTTGTCATACACTAATTCAAAAGGTGTAAATCATGTAGTTGCTTTCCATGATGTCCTGTAGACCCATACCACTTCTAGTAAGTGACTTGCCCAATCTCTTTTATGTATAGCCATGGTTTTTGTTAGGATGGCTTCAATCTCTTTGTTTGTGACCTCAGCTTTCCCATTGGCCTATGGGTGGTAGGGTGTTGCAAGGTGTGCGCCCTTGGTCTCCTTGTGTTGTGTAGCATAGTGCTCAAGTTTGTGACATGGCTTAATAACCTCTTGTGGATTCTATAAGTCTAGTGATCATATTAGACATTAACAAATTTATCTTTTGGCGCAACGACAACCGCACTTGTAACAAGGGGTATCATAGCTTGGCCATAGGTTCAAACCCATCAATTGTGCTAGGGGGATTGTTACAAGTTGTGCGCCCTTGGTCTCCTTGTGCTGTATAGCACAACACAAGAAGAACCAAGGGTGCACACCTTGCAAAAAGGGGGTGGATTTCTTGTGTCTAATATTATATTCTTTCACCATTTCTTCTATCAAATTAGATGTAAACTGAGTACCTTGATCAATAACAATTTCTCTAGAAACCCCATAACTGGTAAAAATATCTTCATATAAAAATTCTGCAGCCTTGTTGTCCATGACATGTTTCATATCTCTTACTTCTACCCATTTGGTAAGGTGATCAATACACACTAATATATATGATTTCCCATTAGATTATGGGTCAATTGGGCCTATTAAATCCATTCCCCATTTGTCAAAAGGTGTACCACCAACCTGTGAATGCAAAGACATTTCATCTGACTTGGTTGGGCGACCCATTCTCTAACATCTATCACACTTTCTTATATACTTGACTGCATCCTTGTGGAGATTAAGCCAGTAATAACCCACATTAAGTATCTTCATTGTTGTCCTTTTTGCTACAAAGTGGCCCCCACAAGGTTCATCATGATAAGCATGAAGAATTTCATATGTCTCATTTTTCTGATGTATCTTCTCATGATATTATCTGGTCCTATATAAAATAAACATCCATTGACCCAAGTATTTGGAAAACTCTTTTCAATGAGGATCCTTTTGTCATTTGGAGATAAATATAAAGCTACCTTGCCAAGTAACCAAATAATTGGCTATATCAGCATACCAGGGTGTATGAATATTAATAGCAAATAGATGTTCATTTGGAAAAGAATCATCAATGAGAGGCTCTTAAGACTGATGTGTAAGTCTGGACAAGAAATAAACTACCACATTTTATTTTCCTTGTTTATCTATAATAGTGATATCAAATTCTTGTATTAGAAGTAACCGTCTAGCTAGTCTACCTGAAACAACTGGTTTACTCATGAGATACTTGATTGTTGTGTGATCTGTATAAACATACACTTGGTATCTTGTTATATAATGTCTAAATTTGTTAAAAGCATATATTACTACTAACATTTCTATTTTTGTCACAATATAATTCAATTCATCTCCTTGGAGATTTTTGCTTATATAGTAGACTACATTTTCTATGGCTCCATCTTTTTGTACTAAGACTGATCCAACTACATGATCAGAGGCATTGATATAGATATAGAAGGGAAAATTCCACTTAGGTGCTTGAGTGAGGACAATTTTGAGATCTTAAAAGGATTTCTCACATGTTGGTGTCCATTGAAAATCCACATCCTTAAGTAGCAAGCCATACAAAGGACTTCTTATAGCGATAATTTTAAAAAAAAATCTCTTATAGTTGTTTGCATATGCACACTCCAATGAGACATTGTATGTGATTGAAGGTTTTGTCATTGA
This sequence comes from Cryptomeria japonica, assembly GCF_030272615.1. NCBI lineage: Eukaryota > Viridiplantae > Streptophyta > Pinopsida > Cupressales > Cupressaceae > Cryptomeria > Cryptomeria japonica. The sequence continues at coordinate 75,171,600 of NC_081409.1, forward strand.
TGGCAACCTTGCAATCCTATGGCACCAGTGAAAGCATTATACTGGCATCAGCAGATCACAGTCTACACCGGCACTCAAGACATCAGCACCGACATAGAAGAAAGGAAGTATACCAGCACAGAGGCCGACAAGATTTTGTTATACTATATTTTGTTTATTATATATAAAAGAGATCATTGCAGACATTTGTGATGATATGCAGAAGATTTATAGGAAAATATTAGGCAAACCTATCGTGCGAAATATAGGTTAAGGGATATATGTAAAGAACAGAGCAGGAACCGGTACTGAATCAGGCATTGAAGATGCTATTGTAAAGCAGTACAAGATATTGGATTTGTATAATCCTTATTGTAAGTCAGTGAGATTTCCCATTGAGTAGTGAGCTCTAGGCAGTTGGCCTTCCTGCATGTGCAGGCCCCTATTGTAAGTAATATTCTCTTATTGGCCAGTGAGTGAATATTGTGGGTCACAAATCCCACCGAGGTTTTTCCCACACTGGGTTTCCTCATTAAAATCTTGTGTTATGGTGTGCTTTTCATGTGGATGTTCTTGATTCTATTTATTGCATTATTTCTTGCATATCGGTACACTATTATATTATGTTCTGCATGTTTTAAGTTAAGAAATTCCACTAACCGGTCAGATACTGATTCACCCCCCCCTCTCAGTATCTGTGGGATCCCTAACAATAGTATCCAAAATGGCCTAAAAAACTCCATACATCCTTCTTCTTAGTGGGGATTGGAAGAGTTTTAATTACCTCAATCTTAGCAGGATCCACTTGAATGCCCTTGGCTGAGATATAGTGGCCTAAGACCACCCCTTTTTGCATCATGAGAAAACACTTTTCATTGTTCAATGAAAGATTGTGATCTTGACATCTTTGTAGCACTTTGAATAAGTTATCAAGTGGTTCCTGACAATCATCTCCATAGGTGGCAAAATCATCCATGTAGGTCTCCATGCAATTGTGAGAAATATCTACAAAGATGCTCAAGACTGCCCTTTGAAATGTTGCTAGAGCATTAAACTTGATCCAAATGGAACAATAGAGTACGCATAGGTCCACCATGGATAGGTGAAAGTGGTCTTCTCTTGGTCTTCTAGTGCTATCTGAATCTGATTATAGCAACTAAAACCATCAAGGAATGAAAAATATTTCTTTCCTGCTAGAGAATCTAAAACTTGATCAATGAAGGGTGGTGGAAAATGATCCTTTTTTGTAGATTTTTTCAATTACCTATATTCCACACACACCCTCCATTTACCATTATTCTTTGGAACAATTACCAATGGTGAAACCCTTTCACTATCTGAAATAGTATAAATGAAACTAACATCTAACATTTTTTGTAACTTAGTATTGACAATTTTCCTATGAGCTTGATTGACTCATCTTTATGGTTGTATGATTGGTTTAGTATGCTCCTATATGTATATCCTTTGAGTACATATTTTGGGATCCAAACCTACAATATCAGTATAGTTCCAAGAAAATGCAGTTTTATTCTCCTGCAATAGATTTGTCAAAGAATACTCTTGTTGTATAGAAAGATTTTGATTATTCATGTCTTACATGGAGGCCTCATTTACACAAGGTAACTTAATTTCATGGGGAAATAATGTATGGAGCATTGCAGGTGTAATCAAACCAGAATTAGGCAATAATAGCTATAATGAACATACAAAATTTGTTGAAGTACCTTCTGGTGCAGGAGCACCTAGGTCCTAGTTTTCTTGTTTTTACAAATTTTGTCTTGTACTAACCCTATCCAAGTTAGTAGTGAATCAGGACTCCATTAGGGTCTAAGAGTTAGTATTTTGTGTCAATGTAGGCCTAGGTTGAGTTCATTTTACTTAGGTTTGCATTTTTGTGTAAATAGTGACTTTGAGTAGGTATTTGGCCTTTTTGTTGGTCAAAAGTGTCAAAAGTTGGTAAAAGCATTAGAGAGGGTCAAATAGGTCTTATACATGTTTTAAATTTCATATGTGATGACTAGACATAGGTCTCTTAGGTTGGAGAGATCAAAAGTGCAAAAATCATAAAGTTGCAACAAGTTGTCATGACAACTTTTGAAAGTTGTCATGACAACTTTTGTCCTGAAATTGGTTAGTGGTGGATTTAGGGATTTCCCAAAACCATGGAAGGAATCCACATGTGGTAAATCTATATAAACCCCCCTCTTTCATGTTTACCAAGGCTGGTGGATTTTTTTTTGTAAGCTCAACAACTGAAACTACTCATTTTCAGTCTTGTTGGTAGCATTTTGGCTTGTTTTACTCAATTTTGGAATAGAATATGAATTGAATCCATTGATCCAGCAATAGATTGAGTTACTCTTGTGTGTTCTTTATCTGTTGGTTCATTTTAGAACTTTGTAAATACTATACATAAGTGCTTTCTTGTTCAAGTTTGTAAGCAGCCAATTTTGGCTTGTAAATAGCAATTTCCTTGTAAATATGGTTGCCCCATGAGTCCCACACATGTTGCCATCATGGATAGTTGTGATATGGTAGGAAACCTCCTATAAATTGTAAATATGCAGGTTAAAGTTCTGGAGAAGTGTTTGGGAGTGAATGTCACCTCATTCTAGGCGAGTCCAGGAGCAACCCGGCTAGAGAAAAAGAGGTGAAAAAGTGTTCAAGAGTGCAAGGGTGAATGCAAAATCACCATTTCTGAATTTGGAGGGGTCAATGGGGTTGGGGAAGACTTGTATGTACAAGGAGGAGCCTTGAAAAATCCATTTAATAGAAAGACCCCAACTTGTCTACTCACTGTCGGTTAAAGGCCTTTAAAACCCTACAAACCCTCATTTTAGGGTTCATACCTTGTACGGTCAGAACAGGGCCTAAAACCTCAAAAATAATTTAGGAATGGGTGTATCATTGAAGAAAAGTTAAACTTGTTTGGGGGTTCTTTGAGTCATTTTCCTCCAATCCCTAGAAAATCGGTCTTGGAGGCCTAATTCCTTGTAGCCTTTTCCAGACAAGATTGTGAAACTGGTAATAAACCTAAAGGTTGCAATCCATTAATGGACTCCATATGCACTAAAACATGTTAGAATACCTCACTACACCTCTGCAACATCTCACAACAATTGGAGGTCATTATGACAAGTTGAGGCCAAGAGGCCAGAATTGAGCACCTGAGAAGCATAGTGAATTGATAGGCTTCCTAACCAAAACACCTGAAGCAAAAACCCTAGTAAGGACAATAATCAAGACCTAGAAGAGATTGAGAGGGACTTGGAGGCCTAGAAAGAAACTAGGCTTGGTGAGTTGGTGGAATTGAGCAACATCAACTTAGTGAAGTGTTGAGCAAGCTAGGTGAATGCCATCAAATTGGTATCAGAGCCTACAAGATTTGGGATGGTAAGGCTAATGTCCTTGTTGTTAGGAGAGTCAGTTGGAGACAACATGGTGACTAATGCAGAGTTGGCTAGGAAAGTGGATGATCAAGAGGAAGAGAATAGACTCCTGAAACAGAAATTGATTGAATTGGAGAGTAATCTTGGTGCAATTGAAACCAAGGCTGATGAAGTGTTGGTAAAGGTGGAAGGAGTAGAAGGGAAGGGTAAAGAAGTGGCAGAGATAGACAAGATACCTGAACCTAACCCTATCCTAGAGAAAGAACCTTTCTTGAAGGCATTGAAGGCCTTGAGTGGAAAATCATTGGAAGGATTGCCATTGTTCACTAGCAAGATGGAGGCAGAAGTGGTCCTAGAATGGATAGAAGGTATTGAGAACCACTTTGAGTGTGAAGGCATAACTGAAGCCCAGAGAGTCAAGGTAGCTAAGTCTAGGATGAGAGGATCTTCTCTCACATGGTGGCAACTTGTACAAGATGAGAGGAAGAAAATGGGCAAAGCACCCATCTCTTCTTGGAAAGGGATGTTAGTCAAAATCAAAGAAGTCTATCTCCCTGATGACTATGAAGTGCAAATTCATAGGAAGATGCAAAAAGATCTTGACGTCAGTAGCTACATGGAGGAGTTTCACAAACTTAGCCATAGATCTCATGTGGTAGAAGAGGAGAGTCTAAAGTTTTCTAGGTACCTAAGTGGTCTACGGTGGAACATCCAAGAAGTAATCAGTTTAATGAGCCCAAAAACAGTCCATCAAACCTTTCAACTTGCCCTTAAGGTGGAGGAAAACTGAAAAGAAGACATGACTCAAGCAACAACAGGGGCAGAGGTAGAGGAAAATACAATAGAGGCCATAGAGGAGGCTTTGGTGGAAAAAGTTCTGAACAAAGAACACAAGGAGAGTCTAAACTCACTGAGCAACAAGATAGTGGCAGTAGTAGAGGAGGATTCAATAGAGGAAGGGGATCAAATAGTGGTTCCAGAGGAAGATCTAGTGGCCAAGGTAGAGGTTCCTCATACTTTGCAAGAATGAAGTGTTACCATTGTAACCAATTTGGTCACCCAGCATATAGGTGTCTAGAGAAGGGATCATCATCACATGGTGGTGAAAGAAGAGTGAGATATCTTCAAGAAGAGTCTTCAAGCAGCAAGACTTCAGAAGTTGCCTTAGAGTTAGAAGTAGGTGACAACTTGATGATAAGGAGAACTTTGATCAAAGAACCAGTCAAAGAAGAGCCTAGCCAAAGAAGGTCCTTGTTTAGGATCAAATGCAATATTTTGGATAAAGTGTGCAAAGTGATCATTGGTTCAGGGTCTACAAAAAACATTATGTCAGAAGAGGCAGTGAGCAATCTCAAATTGCAAAGGATACCTCACAACAACCCTTATAGAGTCACTTGGTTGAACAAAGGACAACATGTTCTTGTTAATGAGCAAGCATGGGTGGATTTTACCATTGGAAGGTATAAGAACAAGGTGTTATGTGATGTCTTACCCATGGATGCATGTCATCTTCTATTAGGAATACCATGGCAATTTGATAGACAAGCTACCCATGATGGAGCCAAGAATGCATACTCATTCAAGAAAGATGGAGTCACATTCAAGATTCAGTCTATCCTTGAGGAAGGTGAAGAAAGGGCAATAGGTCCTAATGTTCTTTTGGTGAGTGAAAAATAGTTCTTAAAGACACTTGAGGAAGGTGAAGGTATAGGGTTTACACTTGTGATGAAGCCCAAAGAAGAAGACAAGAAAGAGCAGAAAGATTTACCATTAGAGGTGCAAGAATTGTTGAAGAAATTCAAAGGTATAGTAAGTGAAGGACATCCAGCCACCTTACCGCCTAAAAGAACCATAAGCCATCAAATAGACTTCATTCCTAGAGCATCCTTGCCTAATAAAGCAGCCTACAAAATGACTCCTCAACAAAACGTTGAAATTTCCAAGCAAATCCAAGAGCTCTTAGATCAAGGCCTAATTAGGAAGAGTATTAGCCCTTGTTCTGTCCCTACCGTGTTGGCACCAAAAAAAGGTGGTACTTGGAGATTGTGTACTGATTCTAGAGCCATAAATGGGATCACCATCAGATATAGATTTCGTATTCCTAGAATAGAAGACCTAAAGGATTGTTTAGGGGAAGCCAAGTGCTTTACCAAGATTGACCTTAAGAGTGGCTATCATCAAATTAGAATTAAGGAGGGTGATGAATGGAAGACTACATTTAAGACTCCTGAAGGTCTTTATGAGTGGTTTGTAATGCCATTTGGCTTATCCAATGCTCCAAGAACCTTCATGTGACTCATGAATGAGGTGATGAAGGACTTCATAGGTAAATTTGTGGTAGTATATCTTGACGATATTCTCATTTTCAGTAAGGATAGAGTAGCACACATTAGTCATTTGCAAGATGTATTACAAAGATTATATGATGAAAAGCTAACCATGAATCTCGATAAATGTGAGTTCATCAAGAAGGAGTTGGTTTATATTGGGTTTGTGTTGTCTCAAGGAAACCTCAAGATGGACCCAAGCAAGGTGAAAGCCATTGAAAATTGGCCTACCCCTAAGACAACAACATAGGTGAGAAGCTTCCATAGACTAGCTCAGTACTATAGGAAGTTCATTAGGAAATTTAGTGCTATATGTGCACCCATGTTAGACACCATTAGAGGTGGAGTAAAGGCAAAGTTTCAGTGGGGTGAAGCAGCAGACAAAGGTTTTGAAACCTTGAAGGAGAAGATAGCTACCCAACCAGTACTAGTGTTGCCTAGTTTTGAGAAACTTTTTATTGTAGAGTGTGATGCAAGCAATGTTGCAGTAGGTGTTGTCCTAAGCCAAGAAGGAAGACCAATAGCCTTCCATAGTGAGAAGCTAAGTGATGCCAAGAGGAAATACTCCTCTTATGACCTTGAGTTGTATGCTTTGGTGCAAGCATTGAGAAAATGGAGACACTATCTCTTACCCAAAGAATTTGTGGTATACACGGATAACCAAGCATTGATTTTCCTGAATTCCCAAGACAAACTCAGTCACAAACACATGAAATGGGTGGAGTATATACAGGGCTATACATTCACCATCAAGCACAAGAAAGGGCAACAAAACTGGGTAGCTGATGCACTAAGTAGGAGGCCAAGAAATTCAGTTGAGAAGCATAGGTGTGGATAGTTTTAAAGACTTGTATGCAGAGGATGAAGACTTCTCAAGTGCCTACCAAGTATGCAAGAAGTATCAAAATAATTTCCATAGTGAGTACTTAGATTTTACTTTGGAAAATGGGCTATTGTTCAAAGGTGGATAGCTTTGTGTGCCTAAAGGCTCAATGAGGAAAAACCTTATACAAGAGAAACACAATGGCAACCTTAGTGGTCATTTTGGAGTCAATGAGACTCAAGAGCTAGTTTAGAGATTATATTATTGGCCAAGGATGAATCAAGATGTGAAAAGGTATGTGGAGACTTGCATAGTTTGTCAAAAAGCCAAGGGTACTTCAACAAATGTCAGTTTGTATCAACCACTTCCCATACCAAGTAGACCTTGGGAATGCATTAGCATGGACTTTGTGGTAGGTTTGCCAAAGAAAAAGCAAGGATATGACAATATTTATGTCATTGTGGAAAGATTTTAAAAAATGGCTCACTTTGTGCCTTGTAAGACCACTCATGATGCATGCCACATAGCTCAATTGTTTTTAAAGGAAATAGTAAGGATACATGGTTTACCATTGAGCATAGTTTCAGATAGGGACTCCAAATTTATGAGTCAATTTTGGAAAACATTATGGAAAAAGCTTGGCACAAACCTCTCTTTTGGATCAGCCTACCATCCTCAAACAGATGGGCAGACCGAGGCGGTGAATAGAAGTTTGGGAAACTTATTGAGGTGCCTTACCAAGGAGTATGGGCAGACATCGGATCAAGTACTTGCTCAATCTGAATATGCATACAATGACACCATAAATAGGACTATCGGTAAAAGTCCTTTTGAAGTAGTCTATGGTGTGCACCCAATAGGCATTTTTGAGTTGAGGGGTTTAGGAAGTGCAGCAATCAGAAGTGGATATGCAGAGGACTTTTCTCAGTCCATGAAGGAGGTCCATGAATTGGTTAGGCAAGCTTTGAAGGAGAACACAAGCAAAATCAAACAAAAAGTTGATGAAAAGAGGAGAAATCTACAATTTCAAGTGGGGGATCTTGTTATGGTGCACTTGAATAAAGCAAGGCTATAGAAAGGAGTACCAAACAAGTTGTAGATGAGGAGGATATGTCCATGTGCCATTCTAGCTAAGTATGGTGAAAATGCATACAAAGTGGATCTACCTAGTGACATTGGCTTGTCACCAGTTTTTAACATAGCAGACTTTGTTGCATACAAGGGGCCAGTCCAAGGTGTAGAATGTAGTCACTCAGAGGTCTCAAAGGATGTGCATAACCTTTAGTTACCAGCCAATCCTAATCCTAAGGCCGAGAAGGTGTTAAGTTCAAGAACTGCCAAGAAGACTAGGCATCAAGCCTATTGGGAGCACCTCATTAAATGGTAGGGTATGGATGATGCTGAGGCTACATGGGTGATGGATTCAGAGTTCCAGAAGCTTGGAATTGACCCAAAATTGATTCCTTAAGAGGTGACATGGTCTCTTTTAGTTAGGGAGAATGGTGCAGGAGCACCTAGGTCCTAGTTTTCTTGTTTTTACAAATTTTGGCTTGTACTGACCCTAGCCAAGTTAGTAGTGAATAAGTAATCCATGAGGGTCCAAGAGTAGGTATTTTGTGTCAATGTAGGCCTAGTTGAGTTCATTTTACTTAGGTTTGCATTTTTGTGTAAATAGTGAGTTTGAGTAGGTATTTGGCCTTTTTGTTGGTCAAAAGTGTCAAAAGTTGGTAAAAGCATTAGAGAGGGTCAAATATGTCTTAGACATGTTTGAAATGCCATATGTGATGACTGGACATAGGTCTCTAAGGTTGGAGAGATCAAAAGTACAAAAATCAAAAGTTACAAAAAGTTGTCATGAAAACTTTTGAAAGTTGCCATGACAACTTTTGTCCTGAAATTGGTTAGCGGTGGATTTAGGGATTTCCCAATTCCATGGAAGGACTCCACATGTGGGAAAGATATACCCTCTCTTGCATGTTTACCAAGGTTGGTGAATTTTTTTTGTAAGCTCAACAACTAAAACTACTCATTTTCAGTCTTGTTGGCAGCATTATGGCTTGTTTTACTCAATTTTGCAATAGAATATGAATTGAATCCATTGATCCAGCAATGGATTGAGCTAATATTGTGTGTTCTTTCTCTGTTGGTTCATTTTAGAACTTTTTAAATACTATACATAAGTTCTTTCTTGTTCAAGTTTGTAAGTAGCCATTTTTGGCTTGTAAATATGGTTGCCCCATGAGTCCCACACGTGCTGCCATCACGACTAGTTGGGACATGGTAGGCAACCTCCTGTACATTGTAAATATGTAGGTTCAAGTTCTGGAGAAGTTTTTGGGAATGATTGTCACCTCATTCTAGGTGAGTCCAGGAGCAACCTGGCTAGAGAAAAAGACGTGAAAAAATGTTGAAGAGTGTAGGGGTGAATGCAAAATCACAAAACCCCAACTTGTTTACTCACTATCGATTAAAGGCCTTTGAAACCCTACAAACCCTCATTTTGGGGTTCATACCTTATATGGTCAGACCAGGGCCTAAAACCTCAAAAATCATTTAGGAATGGGTGTATTATTGAATAAAAGTTAAACTTTTATGGGGTTCTTTAAGTCATTTTCCTCCAAGCCCTAGAAAACCGGTCTTGGAGGCCTAATTAGGCCTAATTCCTTGTAGCCTTTTCCAGGCAAGATTGTGAAACTGGTAAGAAACCTAAAGGTTGCAACCTATTAATGGACTCCATATTCACTAAAAACATGTTAGAAGACCTCACTATACCTCTTCAACATCTCACAACAATTGGAGGTCATTATGACAAGTTGAGGCCAAGAGGCCAGAATTGAGCACCTGAGAAGCACCGTGAATTGATAGGCTTCCTAACCAAAACACCTGAAGAAAACACCCTAGTAAGGACAAGAATCAAGCCCTAGAAGAGATTGAGAGGGACTTGGAAGTCTAGAAATCAACTAGGCCTAGTGAGTTGGTGGAATTGAGCAACATCAACTTAGTGAAGTGTTGAGTACGCTAGGTGAATCCCATCACCTTCTCCCGAGTCAACTAGACCACATGTATTGTTTAATATTTGTGTCAATATTTGATCTTCATCTTGTAACTGTAGAAGAGGACTTTTATCAAGAATTATTAGGTTCATTATAGACTTGCCATCTTCTTTTGGCTCATCACCTAGATCAGGCCAAATGAATTGATCTGACTCCTCATTAGGTTGAGCTGTTGGATAGAGTGTTAATTTCTTTGTACTATCTCCATTAGAAATAGTCATATTTATTGATATGGATCCTATATATGCATCTATAGTGGCCAACCAAGGCCTTCCCTATTGGCATTGTGTTGTCATTCATGCCAACTGGATTGTGTTGTCATTGATGTCAACTGATATAGGATGTTGACCAGTGAGTAAGTATTGGAGACCGATATGGTATGACAACTGGTAAGTGTTGGTTTGGCAGTGTATCATTGCCAACCGGTAAGCATGTGACTAGTAAGAAAGCAAGGTGAGATAATTGAGAAGGGCAGATAACCGGTATGATGTTTCTTTGATGTCATACAACAAGACTCCCACTAGATGAAGAGGTTATCACAGGTTGAAGATATGACCGACAGAGTTTGGGTTGCTGCAAGTTAGTAAGGTAGACAAAGGGGATGTCTACCAAATTATGTGTCTAGTTGAAGATGCATTTCTTCAGTTTCAGTAAAGTCACGTCATTGCAATGCCAAAATCAGAATGAGTGACAAGGATCCTCTCCCACCGGGTGTTTGGCAAATTGAGTGCTACTATTTATCTACTCCCATTGGTTAGTGGTAATACTCATCTTATATCACAACATGCTTAGAATGAATTATAACCCTCTGGGATAAGACAATCAGAGAAGTTAAAGGTAGATGGTTGAAGACACATATGAATGACCAAAGTGAAACATCAAAAGCCTCCAACGTGTGAAACTAGAGATGTGCACTGAATCAGCAAGAGAAGGCATGATGAGTTACCGGTACAGAAAAGGAAGGATAAGTTTGTCACTTTGACAAACCAATTGAGAGGAGAACCGGCCTAATGAATATGAAGGTAAGGTTTAGCAGTTGCTAGCATGGAGTTACCAAAATACTGATATCAACAAAGATCTCTATTAATGATTGATGTCTGTGTTGTCATGTCACCGGTATGATAGAATGTGTGCATTGAAGACTATTGACATGCAAGTGTCAACCGGTAAGGATGTCAATCGACAAGAGACCAAAGAGGAAAAGTTGAAAGGATCTCATCAGATGGAATTGTGCATTAGTGGCTCACTCTGAATGTATGCTGAGGATTGACATGTTTAGTGATCGTGTAAATATGATCCAACCAATATAACAGAGAAAATCATGGCATGAAGGTTGACCGGTTAGTGTATAATCGGCAAGGTAAGATGAACTAGTTGTGTATACTGGTAGCGCACTTGGTTGGTGACTAAGATTGAACCGACACAATCTATTTAGGTGGATGCCGACAAAGATGACATGTGGCTGCCAGGTGGAAAGCATGCAAAGGTAGGTGAAGAGTCCATCAGTGAGGTAGTTGGTGATTAGGTCGACATTAATGTCAACTACAGGAATCATGGGTTAGGTGCAGGAGGATGTAGATCGAGGCAGATCGAAAGGTGAAGATTTGTGTTGGATTCCAAGAACACTAAGAGGGGGGGTGAATTAGTGTTCTACTGGTAATTAAGAATTTAATTCCTTTAGATACTTTTCCAATTAACAAACTTTATGCATATAAACAAGATATAGTGAAGAACAAAGTAACCACAAAGATCAACACCATAACACCACAAATTTATGTGGAAAACCTCAAAGAGGAAAAACCACGGTGGGATTTGTGACCCACAATATCTATCCACTGGCCAGTTGAACAAATATTACATAAAAAGGGGGGCCTACACATGCAGGAAGGCACACTTCCTAGAGTACATTACTCATCACAAAGGAGCCTCACTGACTACAGATAAAATCCTAAATTACAAACAAAATTTTGAACTCTGAGTGTGCATCTGATACACTGGATTAGTTCCAGTTTAAGTATTGATTGTATTGGTTATCACTATCTCCTTCCTTACCAGTAACCTTGTTCGCTTCCCAATCCTCTTGACAAATAACCAAGACCGACTACAAATCATTACATTCACATTCTGTCAATAAATTTCTTGCTCACACAATTGCATAAATCCTATCACATATATATCCCAAAATGACCTAGCCAGACTGACTTATATACCCTTTACATACATAAACATGAATGCCTTATGTCAGCTTACAATCATATTAAAAAAGATAAATACATGTCTGCCTAGACAAATATATAAACATTAATCTTCGTGACTATTGCCACTAAAACCTTTGCCGGATGAATCTTCTATGTCGGCCTCCAAATATAGATTCCAAGTTTGTCGGTTTCCCTTGCTTTCCACAATACCGATTTCCTTAAATGTCAGATGTTAAACCTTGAATACCGGAGGATACTAGATAAGTATACAACCCAAAATGATGTGTGTTGTCATCAATGATAACACCATGATCCTAGATGAGTGTCAATTTCCAACAATCTCCCCCTTTGGCATTGATGGCAACACTCATGTGAAAAATGGATCATTAAAGTTTTGTTCCAATTCCTATCCACAAACTTCCCAGAACTGATCTCAGAAAGATGCTCCCCATGAGCTATACATTACATCTTATTTCCCTTAACATTTTTCACATCCAACCTCTCCCCCTTTGACAACAATGCCAAAGACAGGGCAAATAAATGAAAGAGTCAAAAATTGTGTTTACCAGAACTAGATGTACTTGAATATATCAGGGTAAGCACTCTTCAAAAATCCCAAGTAAGTGTCCCAGTCAGATTACAATGTTCTCAAAATTGATACAAACCCATTAAGAATGTATGCATGTAATTCTTCTTTTGTTAATGTTGCTGGTGTGGGCTTACTCATCTATTCTATACATTCCCTTTTTTGAAGAAACAAAGTGTTAAGTTAGGGATTGACCAAACCTCTCAATTCTCTGGCCCGCTAGATTAGCCTATCCATATCCTTCTCCAAAGCAGAAATATTTGATTCCAAAAGAAAAATTTAACCATCAATAGAGTTGGTCAATGACTAAGTACCATTAAAATTATTTTCAAGATTCTCCAACCGGACCTTAGCCGCCTTTATTTTAACAACTAGGTTTGTTGTTAATTTGGCTGTGTTAGTTCAAGACCGATATATACTGTTGCATTGATGAAGGGCTTCATCAATCCTTGTCAATTCTTCTATCAGCTTGGCCTTGTTTGATGTGATCATGTTATCACAAGTGACCTTCATAGCTACATTGTTCCTCTCCACCAATTGTTGATTTGATACTTGCTGAAGAGTTTGAAACTCCTTGGTAATATGCTCACTCAAACCCTTAAGCTTTCTAGATGGGATAGATACCTGACTAAACTTATATTCTAGGACCAGCTATTGTAGGATTGGAATGGCTTGTTCTATAACATGCTTGTCCTCTGATCCTTCTTTCATAAGCTTTTGTGTTGCAAAAAACATTAACTCCGAAGTTCTTAACTACTCAATGTTCTTCTTCTCAAAAACACTAAAATCTACTTGACTGGATGTGTCAAGTGCCAACAATGAGGGACCAACAACCGGTGATGGTGTTGATACCCTGACTTCAATTTGTTCTTGTTCTTTCTACTTCTCCTCTACCTTATGTCCTTTTTCCTAATCCTTCTCCTAGGCACCGGTGGCTTTGCCACTTGGTGCAATTATTTCTTCTACCCCTACATCAATAACCGGATGAGAATTGTCTACAATATCTACAGGTTTATTTTCTTCTATATCCTTAGATAATTTCTTATCCATAACCAGTGGGTCTTCACCTAATATTCCTTTCCCTCTAGCATCAACCGGGATGTCTGGAATGTCAAACTTAGGAAGAATTTTTGGTGATATGAAGAATCTTGGATTATCAACAAATAATTTTACCCATGCCTCATGAGTCTCTTTAACTATTTCATTCACTCTTCCCACAATTAAGATAATATACTTTTGCTTACTCCAGAAAATGATTTTATTAGCAAATTCAAGACACCATTGCATCTCCTCTTCAGTTATAGAATCACATATAGTTAATAGTTCCTGAAACTTTATATGCCTATCTTCCTCAATAGCTCATAATCTCCTAGCATCCAATTTGTTATACAACTTTGCCGGAATCTTCTTTTATATCTCAAGTAAGCCCTTCTTATATATATCTAAGTATAACAAAACTGCTTCCTCAATTTCCTTTTTCTCAATATCATCCATATTTTCATAGTAATATTATATATTACTCAAAATTCCATCCTTAGTAATTCATTCTACCAATTCATCTCCAAATAAAGGAGGGATAACTTTAACACTTTTACCAGATTCAAGAGCCATATCTAAATCTGATTTCTTCTTCTTACTAGGAGTAGGAGCTGTCTCTTTTACCAATTTCCTCTTCTCTATAGAATTACTCTTCTTTAAAGGTTTCTTATGCGTTGTCGGAGGGGTGACCTTGGTTTTCCAGCTGCTTTCCTTCCTCAGGGTCCTTCCTCTGGATTCTCATGTAAATTTTTGGTATCTTAGGAGGTTCATCTTCAGTCTTAGATCTAAAAGCCTGAATGCTGCCAAAGAAGATGACTTTGCTAGTCCAATAATCTGTTTGATCTCAGTGGACATCTTCTGAATAGACTATCCTACCTTCTTTATCTGGCCTTCCCTCTTCTTCTTACTGAACTCTATTTTCACCTCCAATTCCTTCTATTTAGCTATCCAAAAATTCTTCTTTGACTCATCTACCAAGATCTCTGTATCAACTTCATTGCCCATCTCACTTATGCATACCTTTCTTCACTGTACTGCTTCGATTAAAGTTTCATCTTTCTTAACCATAAAGAAGATCTCAGTAGCGTATTTATCAACAATGTGCTTAGGCACTCTTTTCCTCTATTTCATTGCCTTCTGAAAAGCCTTGAAATATCCCCATAAGGTGGAGTCTCTATCCTGACCTATGCTTCTTAAGGCATCTTTGATTTACTTCCCTACCAGAATGTCAAAGGTCCATTGCCTTTTACCAGGTTCTGGGGTCTCATTGAGAAAGAATAGCATCTGACAAACAAAAAGATTTCCAAACCAGAATACACCAAACTTTTTACCTTTCATTTTCCCAAGATTCAAAATTAACTCATCATACATCCATTGGCAAAGATCATATTTCTGATTTTCCTTGATCATTTTATGTGCACAGTAGATACAAGAACTCTAAACATAATTCAACTGATTAGATTGAGTTACCTTATATCCAATAACCATGTTGGCAAATTTTACGTCCTTATCTTAGATTGTACTAATCCTCATAGACTGATTGTCAAATGTAGCACCAATTTGTTGGCTTGATGATGATTGTAATGAATAACTTCATATGTTGTCATTGATGGAACATATACACACACACATGTGTTTGTCTACTGGTGTTACTTCAAATTTATTTGCATTATATTGCTACCGGTATTAGAAATTTTGCTTATGATGGTGTCAAAATCGTACATGTCATCAACCGGTATATACAGGAATGTTCCAACACCAACTTGGAGATCCAACGAAGATTATCAAAGAAGAAATGGAGGACAATTAGTTTATATGTTGATAGAGGTTAACTCCAACTGATATTAGTGTTCCAACTTGTATTCATTGATTGTGTGATGAGTTATCCTAACTGACAAATTCTGGCAGTATTTTGTGATGAGTTATGTTTGATTATCCAAATACACTTCACCTAGGAAATTGTGATATAATTCCTAAGGACGACATGAAATCTAAATGTCTATATAATGACATTATGATGAACTATTTTATATGTATGATGAGATATGATATGAGATGATTTGATGCGAAGATAGAAAGGTTAAGTTGCAGAGAATGTTGGCAATGCAGTTTTGCGTGCGCAGAAGAGGATCTATTCAACCAAGTTGCGCTACTTCTAGATCACACCACCTGTTGTTTTCTAATCACTACAATAGTCAAATCCCCTAGCCGGGTAATCTCTAACAAGCTTCATTGTACAAATCCTTTAACAAGGTGATCCATTAGTTTGGATTCTGAAATCCTCTACCGAGATTACTCCTAATAGGGTACTACCTTTAACAGGGTATAGCTCCAAACAAAGCTTTGGGATCTTTAACAAGATTCGCTCCTAGTAGAGCATGTTTGTAGACCTTAACCGATTAGTTACCAACTATTGCAGATAGTTAACTAGTGAGTCCCATCTCGCCATGGTTTTTCCCATTTGGGTTTTCCACGTATAAACACTTGTGTTATGATGGATATTTTACTTATTATGGATGCACTAAAATCATTTTGGAATACATGCATAGTGTTTAACAAACTTGCTAAGTATATGTACCAGTCAGTGTTTAAAGTAGTATTGTTTTTGTTGTCACTGATTCACCCCCCCCTCTCAGTGATTTATAAGTCTATCAATTGGCATCAAATCCTAACCTCTTTAAGGCTTAATCACTTGGAAGGAAACCCTAAAGCCAATATGGGGATATGAGCTACTTTGAGATGGCTAGAGTGCTTGAAGCTACCAAGGATGAGCTTGAAACCCTAAGGGTCAGATTCAAAGCATCACAAGTCAAAAGGAGAGAGCTAACTGAACAAATATTGGAAATATCTGATAATAGTTCTTTAGATGAAGCTAATATTGATGCATTAGCTGAAGAAGTTTAAAAACTAAATGGTGAACACCTAGATCTAAGAAGAGAGTAGTGTGTTAGGGTTTGTAACCCTAGTGGTCATGCATTTAATGTAGTAGGTAAAAAGGATAAAAACAAGTTCTACTTTGTTATTTTTACCCTAAATATATTTGAGAGAGAATTATTGAGAATTTGCAGAGCGAAGAGAGAATTGCTATCTCATTTTAGTCAAATTTGTGTTGTGATTTGCATGATTGAAGTTGATTCGAAGCTTAGTGAAGGCTGAACTAGTGTGCATTTGAGAATTCAACCAGTAACTGAGGGAGCACTTGTAAATTGAGGTATTTCTTTGTGAATCCCACATTGAATCTAGTTTATCTAAAATGGCTTCATCATCTAAGTAAGTAGAGAGGTTAATGATCACATCAGAACCTATGGAGGTTGTAGAATCAAAACGAATTGTGTCTTATAATGCTTTATCTCAAGTTCTTGACAGAGTCATTGTAAAAGGAGATTTGTCTAGCTAAATTGACTATAAAATTGAAGATTTAGGATCATTGTCAATTTATTCTTAGTTGAAAACCCTTTGTGATAAGAGCGTAAAGATTCAACCTGAATATATTAGGGTTTATGAGAAAGGTTTTCATAATGCAACTTATTTTCTTGAGGATTTTAAAGAGGAACATATCCGGATCATTTTGAGTTGTGGTCATGGTGAGAATATATATTTGGAAAGAATACACAATCTCCTTGACTTAAAAGGAAATAGAGCTTTGTATTATTTAGAAAACAAGTTAGATGTCTATGATTGTGAATAGGCAAAAAGACTCTGATCTCTGAAGGAGTTGAAGAATTTACTCAAACCAAAAGTGGACATGTTACAAAGAGCATACAAGAATGCAAAAGCAATTTTGGCTACTCCAGAGACATGTACACTTGATTCAATGAAAGAATTTTGTATACAGGTCATGACTACTATAGACACCTAAAAATGGTCAACGCTTGCGGAATCGTACTTTAACATTTGTGCATTGCCTTATTTTAGGGTTTTTGCGTCGCATTAACATTTCTCCTATGATTCGCACTTGGTCTTTATCATTTGCGAGAATCGAGCTCTTCTTCTGCATTCTTCATTTGTCTCGCTTTCGAATTTAGTCTTGTCGAGAACAATATTTGTCATGATTTTGGTCGATCTTATCTTGTCGCATCAATGTGCGTGCTCGTTTGTCATATTTTGACATCGTTAATTCGATTTCATTTTGGACATCATCAATCCTAATTAGGGTTTTGTCCTCTTATCAATCTTGTCATCTTGCGATCGATTTGTCATCGATCGTTGTCGTTATCAATCTTGTCACCTTGCGATCGATTTGACATCGATCGTTGTCATTTTCAATCTTGTCATCTTGTGATCGATTTGTCATCGATCGTTGTTGTTTTAAATTTTGTCATCTTGTGATCGATTTGTCATCGATCATGGTCATTTTCAATCTTGTCGTTTTGCAATCTATTTTGTCATCGATCTTTGTCAACTTGTCAATCTTGTCATTTTGTGATTGATTTGTCATCGATCGTCATCCTTCTCAATCGTGTCAATTTGGATCAATTAGTCATTGTTCCTTGTCAATTGGCGCATTTATCAATCAAATAATTTATCACATTGGTTATTTATCAGTTCAAAATCATGATCGAATCAACATCAAATCAATCTTACATCAGGACCTAATTGTCATCCTTGCATTGCTAATTCATCTTCTAGGGTTTCATGATTTAATCATTTAACCTTGTTTGTCATTTCTCCCTCTAGGATTAATAAATTATTTATTTATCCTAAGTCTTCGTGTCACAATTAAATGTTCATTTAATTGGCTAACTAATTCCTCCTTCTTTGTGAATTAATTAATAAATGAAAAATTATTAATTAATTCACTTAATTCCTAATTTCCTCATTTTCTAATTTTCCTAATTCCTAATTTCCTCATTTTCTAATTTCCTAATTTCTAAATTCATCTAATTTTCTAATTCTCTCCTGTTTTCCTCCTAATTTCATGGGAATGACATTTCAAGTTGTCATAATTTGTCATAATTGACAATTAATCAATTTTGACATAGAAATTTGTCATAATTTTGTCATAATTATCAATCAATCAATCTTGCATAGAAAGTGCAAATTTGTCATAATTTGTCATAATTGACATTCTTGATTTGCAATTTCGATTCAAATATCTTCATGCTAATCTGGTCTTTTCTCCAATTTGTCTATAAATTGGATGAATTTCTTCAATCAAGGTCCCTACCTGGTCGAATCAATCATGCTTCGAGTATTCTTGCACTACAATCTTGTCTACTTGCTTTCACATCATGCTTATGCACTAGTAGGTGAGATCCACAAACAAATCTATTTGAAGGAGAAAGAAGGACAATGGAGCCACATGAAGGAGACATTCAAGTTTGCAATGGTTTGCGTTTGAATTGATGTCTTGTTTTCATGTCTTTATTGAGTGTTTTTAGGATTGATCATTGCATTTGAGCTTTCGTGATTGAGCTAGATTAATATTGATTTGCTTTGATGATTTCTAGATTCCTATCTACATTAATTGGTGAACCTGACGTGAACTAACCCCCTAACCGTGCTTTTGAGATGATTTGCAGGTGAAAAACCCAAGAAATAGGGTAATGCAGGCCTTTCTGGGCACTTCTGCGCCTGTGTCAAGTATTTTGCGCTTGTGTTAAAGACTTCTATGCCTATGTCAAAGGGATCTACGCCTGTGTTGCATCATTCTGTGCCTATGTTACATCATTTTGCACCTATGTCAAGCATTCTGTGCCTGTGTAAGTCCAGAAACAAAGGTAAAAAAGTAGTGTTTTTACTTGCAAATTGGTTTGTTTTGCATTTTGTTTCTTCTTTTTGGTTTTATGGTACTGATTCTTTGTGCAGCACCTTGGCATTACACATGGCAAAGACAAAGATGAAACTACTAACGAATTTTATGTAGGTTCGATAGTCAAAGATCAAGCATATCAAACTTCTAACTTGATGGTTTTGCAGGTTGCCTTGGACTACAACTAAACTTTGTGTTTGTAATTAATATTTAGGCACCTAGTATGATTTCTAAATAGGATGGAATGAATGTATGTTTTCTTTGATTGTTGAGTTTGACATTGGAGTAGGAGAGTATGCTCTCATCCTTCTTAGGGTGATCAGAAATCCAGATCTTCGATAGCATGCTCATGTTTTTGATTGTGTGTCACCTTTAGAGGGCCTGCCTTCCTAACCATTTGCTTTTGCAAGCAAGTGACAATCATGAGAAGGGAATGACCCAAAGTGAGTACAGCTAGAATACCTTGGCATTCTAACTCACTATAAATAAATACCTGATGAGCGAAAGCTTTGAAGGAAGGGTTACATGGGAATTGTAGTTACTTGGGAAGTGATGACCCTTGAACTCTTTCTCATATCAACATCTTTGTAGGACCTCACAGTCTAAATCATGCTTGCGCGACTACATTTGTTTGGTATCTTGGTGGGCTTAATGTCTCAATCATGCTTGCGTGACACCAAGGAGTAATGCTTAACAGAAATCCTTACTAAACACCTTGTATTTAGAGGCCAAAAATCCTTCTAGTTTCTTGAGAAGGACAAGTTCAGATACTTGGAAGAGATACTAAGTTCGCCATGG
This sequence comes from Cryptomeria japonica, assembly GCF_030272615.1. Taxonomy (NCBI): domain Eukaryota; kingdom Viridiplantae; phylum Streptophyta; class Pinopsida; order Cupressales; family Cupressaceae; genus Cryptomeria; species Cryptomeria japonica. The sequence continues at coordinate 75,191,546 of NC_081409.1, forward strand.
GGAGATTTCCATGGGGATTGATGCTTGGCTGCCTTGAGAAGTGAGTGCCATGGAGGGGAGCCCATGGGGTCAAGCATCTATGTATTCTCCTTGAATCTCATAATGAGTCTACCTCTCAAGTACCTACTGTCCTTGCCTACAATAAAAAATGTGTGAATGAGCATGATTGTCTTGAGTCTAAGTTGAAATATCTCATCTTCTTTGTTTGTCAAAAGTTGAGTTGTGTCTCATTTCAAAAAACAAGACAAATTGATTCAAAACAAGGTTAAACACAAGAACATTTGATCCAACAAAGTTCAAAACATCTTCAAACATGGTTGTCAAACATTTTTCAAATTCTTGTCTCAACATTCATGTCACTTAGATTTAGGTTCATCCTAGGTTTGCATTTTGCAAAGTCATTGTCAAGTACCAAGGTTAGGTTTCACCTAGGTCATACTCCTTTCACATATCAATAAGGGTCATTCATTTGTATGTGTCCTCTTGCATTAGAGTAATACCATTTCATAATTCAACTTTAGGTTGACATTGTCATACATTTGCATTTGCATACCCTAGGTCTCTTCATCAAGCTTAGGTCATTATCATATCATACTAGGGTCATTTGCATAGAAATTGTCCCTTTGCATATAGTGTCAAAACTAGGTTTTGTCATACTTGAGTAATCCAAATCTTTGATAAACCCTAAGTCATTGTTAGGAGGTCTAGACCTTATCAAACCTTTTCTCTTTTTGTCATCAATGTCATTTGGTCAAACCTAGCTTAGTATCCAAGCATATAGGGGAGACATTGTCATTTTGTCCTTTTGTCACTTGGTCCTTTTGTCCTTTGAGGTCTAGACATCATTTCAATTTCCTAAGGGTCTCATTTTTAGAATTGCATTCATGAGTTTGTCAAAAATTCAAAAACAACAAAAACATTAAGTTGCATTGTCATCCTTTTAGGTTGCATTTTTCAATCCCATTAGTTGCATTGCATAGTGACATGTTTGTTGAAATGAGGTCTCAACCTTCTTACAAAGCCATGTCATCACAATTGAGAAATCAATCATATCAATCCAATCTCTACATGTCTTAGAACTTGGATCAAACTTATCATGATGATGTAAATGTCCAAATACAAAAACTAGAGGAGAAACTAGCTCAAGAAAAGGAGATTTTGGAACAAAAAGTGAAAAACATTGAGAAGAATAGATCACAAATGTCCAAAATATTTAAAAAATTTCTAGGTCAAAATCCAAAGATTGAGCCAATTGATGTAAGATCTCTTATTGAACGATCAAACATACCAGCTCTCCTCTCACAAATAGAGATGATGAAACAATTTCAAGAAAAGAGACAACAACATTATGTGCCTCCACAACAAGAACAAGAAGGTGTTTACTATCAATTAGATTTTCAACCAACACAACCAATGGTCCAATTTCAACAATATGTCCAACCAACTATACAATGTCCACAAATAGTTCAACCAATGGTGGAATATCAACAAGTTCAATCAACATATCAATGTCAACAACTACAATCACAAATTCAAAAACAAAACTTGCAAGATGCACCAAGCCAAATTTTGAACATGTCAAACCAATTTGATCAACATCTAGTTCAAAATAAAAACATGACATCAGACCAGAACCAACTCCTTGCCAAACAAGTTCAAATTCCAGATATAACTATGTCAAAACCTCGAAAGAAAGGTGGCTTTATTGCAAGGCTCTTAAAGAACCTACCAAGTGAGTTCTTTGAGGAAGATCGAGATAATACACTTATGTCTGGCAATGCCTCATCCCCCCACAAACAAATTGACTCCCCAATGGCATCTATCCCTACACCTTTAGAATTTTTGCAAGAACCTTCTATGTTGTCCCCATCCAATAATACACCTAAGGATGCAATTATCCAAGAGCTATCCATAATTGATTGCCAAGATAATCCAATTCATGATGCACATCCTTGTCATGTTTCAGAAATACAAGACCCAATGCCACCATGCACTTTATTGCCATTACCTGTTTTAGAGGACCCCTTTAGAAGTCCCTCTTCCTCATGTTCAAGCATTGATTCCTTGCTAGAATCCATCACAAATGTTCAAAGTGCATTTCCTTCATGCCAAAGCATTGATTCCTTGCCAAAATCCATCACAAATGTTCAAAGTGCATTTCCTTCATGCCAAAACATTGATTCCTTGTCAGAATCCTCCATGCATATCCAAAGTCCAACCCCATGTCAAGAGGATAATTTAGAGCATGAAGAAACATGTCTTAAAATAGATCAAGATCAAGATCTTAAAACCTTATCATCCCATCCAATTGTTGACCAGGACTCCATGTTCCCAGACACTCATGATGATTCCCTTATTCTTGTCCATCCTATCCAAAGTCCTATTGACACTCCATTCCCTGAGCAAGATCAAGATATCCCAGTCCATCCAATCCCAAACGATCCCCTTCCATTTCATGAAGAAAATGTCCTTTCAAATCCCATTGACATTCAAGATATCCTTTCCATCCTTTATGATGATTCCATTAAAAGTCAAGAGCAAAGCACCTTTAAAGAGGATTCCAATGATCTTCCTCCTTCTCAAGATCAAATTATTCCTTTAAATCCTCCAGAAGATCCTTTTGTTCCTCCATCTCCTTGTCATAATGCTCCATAAACACTCCAAGATCTCATTTCTTTTGATGATCCCATTATTTCTCCCATTCCATCTCTTGAAGAGTCTGTCATTGAACCATGTCCGCTACACAATCCTAGTCCCCCTCATGATCCTAATCCCACTCATGATTCTAAAGTGTCAGTGCAAGATGTTCATGAACCCTCGACATGCATAATGGGTTGTTCCACTTTGGTGCAATCCGATCCACTTCAAGATCTCATTATTTCTCTCATATCATATCCACCTCATAATGGACTTGCGTCTTCTTCCCCAAGAAAAGAGTATCCTACAAGTCAAGATATTCATAAAGGCAAAGGAGTAGATCTCCATAAGCAAGCATCCCTTCATGTTAAAGAAAATATTAAGGGTCATGGTCTCAGTGAAATTCCTCAAGACGTGGGTACCCCTACTAAATCCAACATCCCTTCAAAATCCAAACATACACCTTCCCCATCATACCTTCCATCCATCTTAGGTCCTTATATCCCTTCGTCCTCTATGCAAGGTCAGAAAAGGCACACATCCTTGAGTAAATTTCATCAATCCAAAAGAATTCCATTTCATTCATATCCATCCATGCATTCCTTTCCCCCTCCAAGCAATTTGGATGCCAAGTATAAACGTCATAAGTCTAGCAATCCACATGTATTCAAGGATCAACATGTCCAATATAATCGACATGTCAAAACAAAGAACAATATGATCTATAAAGAAAAAGAAATATCCAAAAGGCCACAAAGGCCCACTGAGAAAAATAAAGCAAAGTCAAAATATATATGGGTTCCTAAATCCCTTGTGCAAGCAACGCACTCCAAGGAACCACAAAAGCATGAAAAATCAAAAACCATGTGGGTTCCTAAGCAGCTCCTTGAAGCACAAAAGCCTAAAGAAACATCCAACTTGGCATCCAAATTTGCTATTCCTCCATCCAAACCTTCCAAGTCTATTCCTCCACCACCTTCTTCATCCGTTTTGGGCCCTTATGTCCCAAAATCCATAGCCTTTCCTCGGTCAAAATCTCAATATCCAAAATACATTTTTCCTCCATCAGTCCATCACCCCTCAAGGTGTGTGCCAATGTCAATCTTGCCAACATTTCTATCCACTAAATCCCAATTCTTCAAATACCCTATCTATTATCCAATGCATATTTTCCATCCTTCAATCCCTTTGATCCAATCCTTTACATAAATCCTTGCCTTAGTTTCATCTCATTTTCCATGTCCTTATCCTACCAACATCTTTGAACATAATTTTAAAGGTCATGGTCCATTTATTTCAAGGTTACTATCCAAACAATAATATGCTTGAGTCATTCTTCCATCCCCTATCATGTGTCCATCTTCTATTGAAAAAGTCAAAAAAAAAAAAATTGAAAAAAAAAAAAAAAGAAAGAAAAAAAAGTAAAACAAAAAATAATTCATCCACTAGTGAAAACCTGGCAAACAGGCGCCTTGGGCAAGTACCGTGATGAAAACCTGGCAAACAGGCGTCATGCGTAATTTATGAACTTCTTGCATACCGTACTTGGGGACAAGTTTTATGTTATCATATCCTTTTGTCCTTCATTGTTCCATTATTCTATCGAACCCATGTCATACCCTCCATTATCCTATTGTCCCTCATGCACATATCCCCTTTTCCACATTTGATTTTGACAAGGCTGACGATCTTCATGAGAATCAAGCATCTTGTTTGCAGCTTTCAGTCTATCATAGCTTTTGGTCATTTATCCATTTTCTTATTACAACCTTTCATCCATATTCCCTGTCTTATTGCAACTTTCTGCCACTATCCCTTAGCCTACCCCGACCTTCAATCCATGTCCCTTATCCATTCTTGGTCTTTCTTATCCTATCCATATCTTATCACTATCCATACATTCTTTTTCATTCCTTGATCTTGATCTGACATAAGGACACAAAATTTAAACATGGTTTCAAAAACCTCTTGACATGTCCCTCATGCCATGTTCCTGCTTTACATTGTCATATCCAGTCTCTTGTCCCATCACAAAATAGCCCTTGAAAATTGCATCCGTATTGTCTCCATACTAAAAGGCCTTTGTCTTCCCTCTATCCACCATCATTTCAGAAAGCCTATTTATTCACCTATCATATTCCTTGCCTTGCTAGACACTGGAGGCAAAATTCCTAAAAAAAAATCAAATAATGTCCTGAAATAATCCAAAAAAACTAAAAAATGTCCTGAAATAATCCAAAAAAACTGAAAAATGTCTTGAAATAATCGAAGAAAAAAATTGAAAAATGTCCTGAAATAATCCAAAAAAAACTGAAAAATGTCCTGAAATAATCCAAAAAAAATTGAAAAATGTCCTGAAATAATCCAAAAAAACTGAAAAATGTCCTGAAATAGTCCAAAAAAACTGAAAAATGTCCTAAAATAATCCAAAAAAAATTGAAAAATGTCCTGAAATAATCCAAGAAAAAAATTGAAAAATGTCTTGAAATAAATCCAAAAAAAAAATTTGAAAAATGTCCTGAACAAAATCCCTAAAAAGTCAAATAAAGTCCTGAAAAAAAATGAACACAAAAAAATTGTACACACTCGAAAAGCAAAACAAAAAAAAAATACCCTCTTGGTGCATAAGACAGATCAATGAGTATACATCCAACGACACGCAATCACACACTGTGCTTTAATGAAATCATGCATAAATAGATGAACTTTTTCAATCAAACTAGACATTCAAACTGATCACAATTGTCTTCTCAATCGAACACCAGCATCAATATGATTTGTCCTTGTCACTACTATCATGGGTCTTATACAGGGTGTGGTATACTCGAAACCAGATTGTGTCCTGTCTTAGACGGGGTACCGCATGTCGTGAAACCATACAACATGATTGTCCTATCAACACTTTCAGCTTTTGACAATGAAGATCAAGATGTTTGTTTGACTTGTTGGAATTAGCGAGTCTTATCATTTATTGATTTATTTTCGATCATGTTCCTATGTTGCTTGATGATGTCACTGAGTGATTTAGAGTGACCGGGATGGTTCATGGTCCCCTTTCTTTTTTGTTGTGATTGTTGTTTGTCTACAATGTGTCTGTCTTTCACAAAAAGGGTTGTGTTTCAGCTCTGGCCTTCAATGCCATGATGCTACACATCCATTTTGCTACATTAAATAAAGGTTCTCACCTACAAAGTGCATTACTGAAAGCAAGTTTTTCTTTGTCTCTAACTGTCCTCTATCTCATTTTCTTCTTACTAACATTTCTTCCGTCAGTTTGGATAGTCAGTTCAATCTCGTTCTCCGATCTCCACACACATATGCTGCATCCAGCATCCATTCGGTTAGTACATTTGCATTATATCAAACATCACATCAAGCATTTTATCCATTTCATATTATAAATGCATCAAAAACACATAAAAAAATATATCCATACATGTTCCACAATGGTACATAAATAGTGCATATGCCATCCATACATGGAAAATAACATAAGTCATAACACATTGCATCCCATCATATCGATGCATATCATATCATATATCAAAATAATATCGGAGTACAAAATTGGACTATCTGTCATAAGGAGCACGTGCCTCTGTCACTGGGTGCTCCCTCTGTCCTCCTCATCCCTGCCATGTCTCAAGGATGATGACCCTCCTATCCAAGGTCCTGCCTGTGGTGTCTCATAGGTCCACTCACCCCCATGCTGCTCACTGACCTCCAAGAGCGTGCCCGATATGACGTTGCTCTCCACTCTGGTGGAACTGCATTCTCATATAGTGTCCTCCAATGGCATATATCCTCTCCGGTCTCTACCAACATTTATGCCATCTCACGTGCACTGGCATCCCTAATCGACCCAGTATACTCAGTGACTCTCTGTTCTTCTCGTTGTGCCTGGGCTATTGCTGTATCTCGAGCCGTTGTAAGTCTGGCTATCTCCACTCTGAACTGATCCTGCTCTGTCCTCAAGATGGCATTATGTCTCTCTAATGTCGCAATATGATCATGCTGACTCGCTATGGTAGCCCTACACATCTCCATCTCCTCTATCCTAGCTGTCTCCGGCTCTATGGGTATATCTTGCAATGACTCCTGATCGGCTGAATCTGGCTCATAATCATCCTCCCCCTCATCATCTCTGTCCTCATCATACCCCTCATCCTCATCACCGCCCTCATCCTCCTCATCCTCATCATCTCCCTCCTCCTCTCTAGTGAGTGGGAAGTCCTCCTGTCTCCCCAGTACTGGAATATCCAGATCTGTCAATGGCACTGGCCGTCGTCATGCAAACCATCTCTCATACTCCTCTGTCGTCCCGATGTCCACCACATCTGATCTCCAGTCCCACTATCTCCACTGTAGCTATGTGAAGTTGGCATATGCTATGTGTGGCTGAATCATTCTCCCCCACTGACTCGTCTCTCTGTGAGATCGGGAAAAGTGTGCAGTCCCTCTAGGTACATCCAGCCTCTCTCCAAATTGTCATCTAATTCTATCTGGCAGGTACATCTCAATCACTCTCTGGCGATTCACTGGTTGCCCAATCAGGTACCTCTCCTATCTACAATATGATAGCTCATCACTATCATCTAACCATCTAGGGCAATCAAGATATGGCCTCCATGTGAACTCTCTCAATCTGTCTAGCTCATGTCGCCAATACAATATGTATCCAAAAGGACCCTGTCTCAGTGCTCCTCCATAGCAATACACATATGGTCGGTGTGGTAATACTTGTCTCTCTGCAATCGGTTGACATATGGCTATGTGCTCAAATGCCCATACCTATAACAATATGACTCCATAGCTCAAGGTTTGAACTCCCTGATATGCTATCTGATGCAACTGAAAATATAGCATAGCCAGTACACATGGTCCCCATGCATACACCATACCCTCTGTTGCCATCTGCTCCAGCACTCTTCCCCATCCAATAGGGAATCCATGTCCTCGTCTGTCTCCTGCTAATAGGCATGCTATAACCACTGCTATCACCACATATCACCGATCATACTCTGATGCCATGGTCTCCCAGCCAATCTCCTCTCTACGATGTCCAGATCATCTGCGTCGCACTCAAATAATCTACACAAAGCATCTCTCCTTGTCACTGGGTCATACTCTATCATCTCTCCATGAATCAGAATGTGGAGGATACGCCATACGTCCTCTAGTGTCACAGTCACCTCTCCAATTGCCAGATGGAATGATGAGGTCTCCGAATGCCATTGCTCTGCCAATGTGGTAAGCAGTCCTATGTTTGCCCTAATCTCAAGCATGAATGTGATATAGTATATCCCAAGTCCTACTAATGTATCTCTGTCCATGCTTCTGAGTCTATGTCGTAACATGAAGTAGTCAAGTTGGTTCTCCCACGTGATCAAAGGATACTGTCGACTTTGCATCACAATTGGGGCACATTTTGTCAGTTTTAGGGTTTGCTCCTATGGGCTGCATTTCCTTGTTTCATGATTTTGATTTGGACTAAAGGACTTCTCTTTATTTTTGACTTTAAGATTTTTCTTTTCAAAGCTTGATTTTTGATCCCCAATGAGTAAGGGCTTTTGTAATTCTTGTTGATCCGAGTTTGGAAGTGGAGTGGAAATGGAATGAGTGGATGAAATGGTAAGGCTATGAGAGTTCTCAAGAGGGTTGGTGATACACTCAATAGATTCTTCGCAGGAACCACTCTTAGGACTATTGATATCAAGAGATGCTTGCACCACTAGAGGAGATTTGCATTCAGATTATTGATGTTAGACACTATTGGACATATTCTATTTGGATGATCTATATGGATGTTGGTACTATCATGATTGATCATGTGATTTGATGATATATGTAATCGATGGATTTTATATGCTCACTATGTGATGGATTATCGATAGATTATATTTATCATGGTTTTGATGATGATTATGATTATGCTAACCCTACTTTATGATTACATTGGATGAGATGTTTATGAGATGTGCTTGACTATTGTTTGACTATCTTCGTGATAGAGATGATTCCACATCACTCATTACAAGCAAGATGTGTCATCGCGATTCTCTGTCGCTTGTTTTATATATGTATATGTATATCTGGTATTGTCGTGTTGTGGTTGTAGGACTTTATAGGTACCAGACATCGACTCCACCTGGCTTCACAGATCTGAGTGTGTCTTTAGTTCTAGTGACTTATGTGGTTCAGAGATGGCATGAGTTTCCCCTCACATACTCTAGGTCTAAGTTGTTCACCATGAGTAGTCAGTGTCTTGGCATAATTTGCCATGTCAGTTAGTAAGCTTGGTCTTTTTGGTGTTGTGAGTTCGGTTTATGTTGGTTGATTTACTTGATTATGTTAAAGTAATTATGTGACTCTTGATGTGTTGTTTTATATTTAGTAATGTTTATTTTAATGTATTTAATTTATTAATTTTGAATATTTAATTGTTTGATATTTATATTTATTTGATAATTAACATTTATTGATTTTATGATTATTTAATATTTGATAAGCCTTATTGTTGTTTAATATTTATTTTATATTTGCAATTTAATCTTTAATGGTATTTGATTGTTTAATTATTTATTTAGTTTTCTATGGTTTAGTATTTATTTGATATCTTATATTTATTTGGTTTTTTAATTTATTTTATTAGCTTTTGGTTTATTTAATTTTAATCCCCATTTGGATTATTTATTTATAGCTTATGTTTATTTAATAGTTTGACTTTTATTTCCTAAGTGGGGTGTATGAACACATTAAATTAAAATAATAATAAAACATTCTCACTTTGTTGGATAAGTATATTTTATATTTACTATACCTACCCTTTACTCTCATTGGCTAAATTCAAAATGGGATAATAAATTATAATATATGGTGGGTTGGTAAAATATTCTAAAATGGAATATTTTGATTGGCCAAGATTGAGGCTAGGGTTTTTGGATTATTGTTGCTTTTTATTTTCATTCCCGTGATGGTTTTCGGGTTGGCTATTCTTTGGAAATTTTCCTAGCAAGCATTCTTCCCTGGTTTTGGATTTATTTTACTCTTTATTTTGGTTGGAGCTTGGTTGGATTTTGGTTTGGCTTGTGGGAGCTCTTCTTCAACTTCATTCCATCACTTCAGATTGTAGGTTGGAGTTCTTTTACTTTTGCATTTTGATTTTAATGGTTTCTTTGTGTATGCATTGTGCCTGCAAGTGTTTTGGGCTTGGGTTGAAATATTATGTTATCCTATATTTTTAATGTTGTTGGAGATTAATATTTGGGGAAGGAACTTTATGTTATAAGAGTTTTCATAAAGTTGTTGGAGAAATATATTTGGGTTTTCCTGTGCATGTCGTCTCTCGGCTTTGTGAAATCCTTGTGAAAATCTCTGGTTGATGAATCTCTTGTTTTGTTTAAGAGTTTGTATGGATATTTTTCCCCTTTGTGAGTCCTTCAATCTGAGACTGTTTGGATTTAGTTTCACTAGTTTTTCTGTGAGTTTGAGGTGGTTTTGTAGGCCTATTGTCATGAAGAAATTTTGGTTGGATCTTGAGTTATAGTCTGAATTTATTTATCTTGTTTATACCTATGTATTCCTTGTTTCTGGGCGTCTCTATTCATGTGTTTTTCAAGCCCCTTTGTTTAAGTCTGGAATTGATTTTTCTATCGTAACTTTTATGAGTTTCCCATGTAAAATATGTAAATGTGTTGTTTCTGTGAATGCGTTGTTTAAATATGTAAAAGCATTGTTTTGTATTGTGTATGTGTTGTTTTGCACAACATAAGTGTTGTCTTAGAAGGCGTAAGAGAGAATCTGGGAAAGCGCGATCCTAGAAATGTTTGTGATGTCCTACAGGATGAAAGCGTTATTCTATTGGATAGAAGCACTGTTCTATGGGATAAAAGCGCTAAATTGTCTGTGTTCTGTGTTTTCTTAGTTTTGGTCATTTTTGAGGTACTGTCCCGAGTTGATTTTTGTACCAAAGGCTTTATTAAAGGTCTGCTAATATTTTCCAGTTTTGGGTTTGATCAGTTTTGATGTATTTTGATGGTTTAAGTATATTTATTTCTCTATGCCATTGTGGATGTTATGGATCCTCTTCCATGTTGATAATCCATGGTTATTTGAGATGATTAAAATGTTATTTTGGACCAGCAAGTGAGTTGGCCTTGCTGTGATGTTACCTTTTATTTGATGGCAGCATTTGATGGCCAAGAGGCTCATTTTGCTATATTGAGGTTGTTGTAGCCTTGCATATGTTGTGAGAGTATGTGTGGAAGTTATTAGCTACATTGAGTGTTATTTTCATGTGTTTGTTTTGGTTAGAGCCTCTTGTGATTTATTGTTGGGCTATGTTAGGGGGAGTGGGCTTCCTTGTGATGAATAGGATCATGAGAGATAGGCTTGCATGAGGTTCCTTGTAAGGATGCATGAAGTCTAGACCACCAGGACACATTGGGGTTTTCCATGATTTGTAAATAAGTGATAACCTAATAATTGATGGGTTGGGTATCTAGATTAATTAATAAGATTATAAATTAATTTGAGCCTCATGACTTAGTCCTAGGGAGGATGTTTTAGGATAAGCATGAGAAGGTCATGAAGACGGTAAGCTAATCTCCCTTAGTCTCTCATAGGTTGAGATGGATCCTCATGTCCATCAAGCTAGTGCCTTATGTTATTATGTTTTGAGGATGGCATGTGATGACACTCCACTCCTACATGTGTCCCCCTTTATGATTTATGATTATGCTTATGGGATGTATTTATGTCTTGATGAGTTTTATGCCTTTGGGAGTTTATTCTTGTTGTATTGTGTGAGTTCTTTCTTGAGAGTCCTTGTGTGGTTAGTCTCTTTGGTTAGAGTGCCAGCTTAGGTTTAGAGTGTGTGTTGGGACCTTGTGTGGTTCCTTTGGTTCCACATGGTCAGGTGGTTGGTGCTTTTTAGCCATTGGGATGTTCTCTTGGATTCTTCTTGCATGGATGTGGATTCTTCTTCATGATGGACTGGATGTACCTTGTAGCAGATTTATATAATGAATAAGATGGAATGCATGTAATGTAATATTCTTGTATATGGTAGATGGATTCTTGTAGTAGAAAGAGCTATGCTCATGATGTAATTAATGTACTTGTATTTGTAAGATGAATTGTAGTTGGAATTAGAATTAAGACATATTTGTAATTGTACTATTGTAGAGATGAGATCTTATGAATCATGGATATAAGTGGATTATAGTTGGAATAGAATGGATTTGCATTATAGTTCAGTTGTATTATTTCATGGAATGCTTAGAAGCAAGTTAGAATGTAAAATAATGTTCAAAGAGGAACATTCGTAGATTAATAAATGAATATGTTGGAAGGTGTCAATTAGATCTTGTGAAGATGAATGATTCATATAGATGCATTAGTAGAAAGGAAATTATGCATATCATGAGGAATAAATAATGTTGTAGGTTGCATATCTCATGGTTAGAGAATTAGACTATGATGCAATAATGAAGATGAAATATACCTATCATGTGTGTAGTATGTTATTATGGTAGTGAATTAAGTAATGATGTTGAAGTACCCTAGGGAAAAGTTAATGATGTTATGTTAATTCCGCTTGCATTATTTGATGAAATGAGCAATGATGTATGTTCATATTGGTTAATTGGTAAATGAATGTAAATAGATGGAGATGTTATGTGTTGCATTAGTTGTTATTAGATGTTAATTAATAAAAAAAAATTATCTCCATTTGCTTGTTATTGTTTAGTATCTCTGGGGTATTTTGGCGGGCATTACATAACCTATATTCAACATTGCAGATCTTCATGAGTACCATGAACCAGAATTCAGTGAGGATAGTGTTGTAAACCTTGAGAAACAATTGCCCTGGAAGGAACTAGATTAGTTTGAAGAAATTTTAGATAGGAGGATTGGGTGTAGTACCCTGAACAATCAGTACAAAGAATATCTTGTGAAGTGGAAGAGCAGACCAGTCAAAGATTCATCTTGGATTTCTCAGGTAGAGGTAGACCACCTTAGTTTCCCTCTGACCCAGCAAAGTGAGAGGCTCACTTTTTCAGTAACCCCAGATGTCTGATGCAAGAGCATCTCCGGTTCACAACAATCTTGCATCAACAAAAAACATTTTGTTTTTTGTTTTCTTTTATGTTTGCAGTTTCAGTTTTCCTTTCTGTGTGTCTCGGTTTAACTCACTAGATCTTGTGGACTTGGATTCTACATGAAGACTTGATCATCTTTCTTGATTTCAAACCAAATGTCATTTAGATCACTTTCCGGCAAGATATCTCTATCGTTTTCCTTTATAGTTTATTCTTACTGGTTGTTTCTTCATTACTGGTTTCCTAAGACCTATTTTGGTGATCTACCAGAACCCATTATAAAGCTTGTGGAGCCTTGGAAGTTGATCTTGATGTTTCTTGGTGTGTGGCCAACCTTCTACATTTCATCGTTTGGATTTTCCAGAGGAATCTCTTGGCGGAGGCTGACCTTGTTCATTTTGCACATTAGGTCTTGTTCTTTAGGTTTTGATCCCTTTTGGGCTACTGGATCCTTTGGATTGCTTATGACCTTAGATCCTCAATTTTTCAATCTATGTAACTAGAGAAATCTCCTTTAATCAAAACACCTTTAGGAACTTGAGACAATGCATTAGAATATTCTTTTTTATCTGATCCCATAGACTCCATAGTTTCCGCAATGATAAAAAGACTTTCTATAGGTGTAGATGATGAAGCCATTCAAGATAATCTAATTTATAAGAGAAGATTGATCAAAAGACCTTGTTCCCTTCACGCTTCTAGGGTTTTTGGTTGCTCTCTTGCATGCACAACCGATTCAAGTTTTTAAACTGTAGCACAAATTCATTCTTAGTATGCTAACAATGCTTTGTTTCGCTCTGCAAGTTCTCACAAGATGCTTCTTTAAATGCAATTAGGGTAAAAATGACTTAGTAAAATTACCTTTTATTAACATACCCACTACATTTATTACACTATTGATAGGGTAACAAACACTAATTACCACTTGACAAACTCACTTATACTGATTGGTAATTCTTAGAAAACTGATTGACAGTGATAACAAAATTCTTATTTTACAACTCAAAATGCAAAAATTTCTTACCATACTCTCTTCAAGGGGTCTGAAAGTGGATTTACTGATATGCTCCCCTTAGGCTTATTGAAAAGCTCAGTTTACCGGTGTTGCATTCTCCATACTCGGTGAAGGGTTTTATTCTTCCAATGGCTTGTCCTCAAATTTGTTTTTCCAAATCCTATTCATCTCCGCTCTGGTTTCTTCAACATTGATATTCTTCTTTCCTTTCTGATCTTCAGAGTGATTTATCTGTTGGTCCTTCTTAGCTCTACAGAACTTAGCCATGTGTCCCCGTTTATGACAATGATAGCAGGCCATCCCAAATTCTCTCCAAGGTCCCTACATTACCTCTTCCCATCCTTCTTCTGCAGTTCATAGCCACATGTCCAAGTTTGTTATAAATTGTGCAAATCACATTGGCTACTTTCTCCATCTCATAGGGACTAAACTGGTTAACATATCATTTTTTTCAGTTCATGTTTGTCCAGTTGTCATAAGTCCTTCTCCAATCACTGATAGGTCTTGAATTCATGTGAGGTGCTCGGTTATTTGCTCCATATCTGCATTCAACTGATCTATGCCCATGCATATTGCATTTGTAACAATAACCTTCAAATCTTCTAGACACATATCTAGTATTAGAATTATAACTTGTGTTCACATTAGATCTGCTTCTACACATATTGGCAGTATGTCGAGGTTTAAGACAGTTGAAACAAACTAGTTTAAACTTCTTCTTACATGATTTCATGCCTTTAAATACCGGTTTGTCTTTTGATGAAGTATCCTTTGGTTTAGAAGAATCACCTTGCTCAAATGTGTTGAATCTTAATCTAGATGTGTCACCTTACATTATCTAAGATTAGATTTGTTAATCCAGCATAGAGGAGCTTTTGTTGAATTTGTCAAGCTTCCCATTGGCCTCAGTTAAATCTTTGGTAAAATCTTCATTATGCTTCATGAGAGTCTCTCTAAGAGACGTTTCCATCTCAAGATCTGCTTTTAAAGCTTATTTTTCTTCCTTCTCCTCTTTCCAGTGTTCATGCAAAGTTGCATTCTCCTGCTTGATCTTATAAATCTCATGATCTTTCTCTTTGATCAGGTCTTCAACTGCCCTTCTTGCTTCAAGGTCTTGATTCATATGGATTGTGAGAGATTAAAGTTCTCTCCTTAGGTTAATTTTTTCACCATTCAGTTTCTCCACTTCTTCGACTAGTACATCGATATTAGCTGCATCTGAAGAGTTGTTGTCAGAGATCTCCAATAATTGTTCAGTCAATTCTCTCCTCTTTACTTGTGAAGATTGAATCTACCTCTCAGGGTTTCTATCTTATCCCTAGTTGCATCAAGTACTTTAGCCATCTCTCTATATCTCATATCCCCCATACTGGCTTTAGGGTTTCCTTCCAAATGGTTAGGCCTTAAGGAAGTTAGGCTCTGATACCAATTGATAGACTTATAAAGCACTGAGAGGGGGGGGTGAATCAATGATATCAAAAACATTAAAACTTTAATCCCGGACCGGTAAAAACATTTAACCAATTTACTTATGACTTTGTAAGCAATCCAAAGTGTTATAAAAGCATTCACAGTAAGTAAAACATTCACCATAACACAAGAAATTATGCGTGGAAAACCAAACTGGGAAAAACCACGGTGAGATGGAACTCACAAGTTAACTATCTGTAGTAATAGGTAACTGGCTAGTTAAGGTCTACAAAAGTGATATGTTGGGAGCGAATCCTGTTAAAGATCCCAAGCACTATTAGGAGCTATACCTAGTTAAAGGTAACCTTAGTGGAGGATTTAGATCTAATTTAATGAAACGCCTTTTTAGAGGATTTGTACAATGAAGTCTATTAGATCTTACCCGGTTAAGGGATTTAACTTTTGTAGTGATTAGAAAACAACAGTTGTTATGTTCTAGGAATAGCACATTCTACTTGTATAGATCCTTTTCTGCTCACTCAATATTGGATCACCAACATACTCTGTATCTCCTTCAATAATTCACATCAACTCTAACTCATAACATCACTTGTATCTTGTATATGAAAATAGCTTATCACAATGCTTTTTTATAGACATTAGATTTCATGTCGGTTTCAAGAACCTCAACACAATTTCCTAGGTTTAGTGTATCCAAATAATCTTTCATAATACGTCATAGATCACCACCAAAAATGTTGGTTGGTGGTAACACATCATGATTGATGATAACTCATCACACAATTAGGGAAAACCGGTTTGAACATCGATACCAGTTTAGTGTTCACCACATCAAACTCATATATTGATTGTCTCCATTCACCTTCTTGTCACTCTCCGCTGCATTTCAAAACTAGTAACAATGGAATTGATCAAAAACCAATTGTCTTACCTGCATATATCAATTGTCTACATATACCAGTTTAGACACCTTCATACAAGTTGGACTTACTCTATACATATGATCAGTTTACAATATGAAGACTTAGAAGTAGTACCGGTTTGACTTAACTAAGATGACTATGACATTATGAACATATGTGTGTATATGTGTCATCAATGATAATATATAAAGTCATCCAATAAAAAAATCATCATCAAGAAAACATGTGGATCTAGCCTATAATTGTGGAGGAATAGTGTGAACCAATGACATGAAGAGGAACTAGGAATGGTGGAGTGCATGGCAATGCAGACCCTATTGTGATGGAGATGTTGTGAGTAATAGCAGCCCGATTAGAAGTCGTGGAGACAACATGTTAGCATTCTACACTCTAGTGAGAAATGATGGTGTTGTCATTGATGGCAACCTACTGGAAACCTTCAGGCAACTACCCGACATTCATCTAGCAAACCAATGGCAGGCACCGGCACCGATAGACTCTTCACTGGTAGTGGCAACAATGCATACTGACACTCCAGCCAACAGGAATAAACTTTTGTTTATTGTATTTAATTGTAAATATATTTTGTAAAGTCGACATGGCATATTGTAATAGACTCATATATGTATGAGATTTTGTAAATCATTTTGATATGAGAGATGGTAGAGAGGACAAGAAGATGAGATAGGAATGAGTGAATAATAAGGACAGATTTTGTATAAGGTTTATGGTTATAGTATGAGCTTAAACCGGTACTGAACCTGGCATAGTTGATGTTGATTTGAAGCAGTACATTGTATTGGATTTTTATAATCCATTTTGTACGTCAGTGAGACTTCTATTTTGTAGATTGAGTAGTGAGCTCTAGGCAGTTGGCCTTCCTGCATGTGCAGGCCCCTCATTGTAAGTAATATTTATTCATTGGCCAATGAGTGAATATTGTGGGTCACAAATCCCACCAAGTTTTTTCCCACACCGGGTTTCCTCGTTAAACATCTTGTGTTATGGTGTGTTTTCTATGTTTTCTTTATTGTTCTTGTTTACTGCATTAATTCTTATTTACCAGTACACTATTTTGGAATGCATAATACTTAATATGGTTAAATATTTTGTTAACCGGTTAGATACTGATTCACCCCCCCCTCTTAGTATCTTTGGGACTATCATTAATCCTAACACATCCCAGAGAAGGGGGTGACATATTAAGGATGTAAGTGAAGATGAAGGAGAAGAAGCCCCAATAGAACAAGTGAACCTACTGACAGTTGATCTGGATGAAGAAAGGTTTTTAAGGGTTTGGAGTAGGGAGAACACTAAACCTCATCTTATGCCATCAAAATATGATGGGAAGTTAGATTTGGATGAATTGATGAATGTGATCTTGGAGATGGAGAAGTATTTTTATTTTGAAAACATTGCAGAAGAGAGGAAGGTGAAATATGCCTGTACCCGGTTGAAAGGTCATGCATCTCTTTGGTGGGAGCATTTCAAAGTTGATAGACAAAGAATAGGTAAATAAAAGATTAAGACATGGGATAGAATGATTTCTAAGTTAAAATTAAAGTTTGTCCTGATGAATTATCAAGTGGATTTGTTCCAGAAGTTGCCGAATTTGAGACAAAAGGAATCTAGTGTGAAGGAGTACACCGAAGTATTTTATAAGTTGAACATCAGATCCGGACATGTTGATGATGAAATTGAACAAATTGCAAGATATTTGAATGGATTGCGGATGTCTATACAAGATGAACTTAGTATAATTGAATTGGAGAGTGTTGAAGAGGCTTACCAGTATGCAATAAAGGATAATGAGAAATTAAACAAAAGACATGAGCAGAGATAGAGAGGTAGAGGTAGAAGGTTTACCGTAGGAAGATTTCAGGGAGAAAGAGGAACTATTATAGAACAAAATAGGGACAAGAAAGTTAGAAAAGAAGGTAATTCATACTAGAAGGATAGTAGAAATTTCTATCAAAGGAGAGAACTGGATGGTTACCGGAATGAGAACTTTGGAAGACAAGACAAGAGGACATTTAGAGGAACCTGCTTTAAATGTGGAGGAGGACACTATGGATTTGAATGTAAGAAGATAGAGGCTACCAGAAGAGTAGCAGAGGTGGAAGAAAACCCCACCAGATCAGACAATAAACCAGAATATGGAGAACTTTTGATGATGAGGAGAGCTTTGTGTCATACTAGAGGAGATGATGAACCCTTGCAAAGGAAGAACCTGTTCAAGACCAGATGTAAGGTATCTGGTAAGTGTTGTAAAGTTTTTATTGATAGTGGTAGTTCAAATAATCTTGTTTCAGAAGAGATGGTGAATAAGTTGAAATTGGACAGATTTAAACACCCTAAGCCTTATCAAATAGCATGGATTTAGGATGAACATAAGTTGTTAGTAAGTGAACAGTGTTTAATAAAATTCAAAATTGGAAATTATCATGATGAAGTTTTGTGTGATATTATGCCTATGGATATTTCTCATCTTTTGTTGGGAAGACCTTGACAATTTGATAGATAGACAATACATGATGGGAGGAAGAATACATACACTATTATGGCCAATGGGATGAAGCAAAACTTGTTGCCTTTGGAGGAACCTTTGAAGAGTGAAATCTATATAAATACTAGAATCTATTTAGTAGATGGAAGGATATTCATGGATGGAGTGAGACATGAGAATGTTGTTTTGCCTTAATTCCTAAGAAGACCTAGAGACCAAAACCGGAAGGAGATCACCTGGCAGAGATAAGAGATTTGTTGATAGCATATGAGGATATCATTTCAAATAATGTACCAGATGGACTGCCACCTATTAGAAGTATTAGTCATTGCATGGACTTGGTTCTCGGAGCTAGTTTGCCTAACAAAGCTCCAAACTGGTTGACACCGACGGAGAATGAAGAACTGAATAGACAAGTGCGGGAGCTATTGAAGAAAGGTTTGATCAGGGAAAGTTTGAGCCCTTCTGCATTACTAGCAGTATTAGCACCAAATAAGAATGGAGAATGGAGGATTTGTACCGATTCAAGAGTAATAAACAAGATCACAGTGAAATGTCGATTTCCTTTGCCTAGGATGGATGACATAATGGATTGTTTGAGTGGAGAAAAATATTTTACCAAGATAGATTTGAAGAGTGGATATCATCAAATCAGGATCAGAGAAGGTGATGAGTGGAAGAAAACATTTATGACAAATGAAGAACTATATGAATGGTTGGTGATGCCTTTTGGATTGACTAATGCACTGAGTACTTCCATGAGGCTGATGAATGAGGTATTCAAGAAATTCTTGTGTAAGTTTGTTATTGTGTATTTGGATGACATTCTGATTTTCAGTAAGACAAAAGAGGAGCATTTATTGCAGTTAAGACAAGTTTTACAAAGGTTGAGAAAACAAAAGTTGCTAATAAATATAAAGAAGTGTA
Organism: Cryptomeria japonica; assembly: GCF_030272615.1. Lineage (NCBI taxonomy): Eukaryota > Viridiplantae > Streptophyta > Pinopsida > Cupressales > Cupressaceae > Cryptomeria > Cryptomeria japonica. Next base: position 75,211,088 of record NC_081409.1, read on the forward strand.
CTTTCATGAAGGATGAGTTAGTCTATTTAGAATTTGTGATATCTAAGGATGGTTTGAAGATGGACCCTGAGAAAGTGAAAGCCATTGTCGAGTGGCCTACACCGGAAAGTATTGGAGAGGTAAGATCATTTCATGGATTGGATAGTTTTTATTGGAATTTTATCAAAAATATCAGTTCAGTTTGTAACCCCATGACTGAGACCATGAGAGGAGATTGGAAGGAATTCAAGTGGACCACCGGAGCAAACAAAAGTTTTGAATTGTTGAAGTAGAAAGTGACTGACCAGCCTATGTTCACTTTACCAGATTTCAATAAGGTATTTCAAGTGGATTGTGATGCAAGTGGAACAACAATAGGAGCAATTTTGAGACAAGAAGGGTGAGCAGTAGCATATTTTAGTGAGAAATTGAATGATGCCCAGAAGAAATATTCAATGTATGATCAAAAATTTAATGCCATAGTTCAAGCCTTGATGAAATGGAGACATTACTTGTAGAAATTTAATGCCATAGTCAAAGTAAGTTGAATCAGAGACATATGAGATGGGTAGAATTCTTGCAGAGTTACACCTATGTGTTGAAGCATAGAAGTGGGAAATCAAACAAAGTTGTTGATGCATTGAGTAGGAGTTCGAATTTGTTGATAGAGATGAGAGTAACAATATTAAGTTTTGAAGATTTGAAGACCGTGTATGATGAAGACCCAGAATTTGCAGAACCTTGGAAAGTATGTAGAGAACCGATTATGGGTGATATAAGAAAATGGTTGGATTATTTCCTTCAGGATGGGATGTTATTCAAGGGAGTTTAGTTATGCATACCTAAGAGTTCCATGAGAGAGAACCTAATAAAAGAGAAACATAATGGAGTTTTAGCCGGACATTTTGGCATTGATAAAAGAGTTGCATTGGTGAGTGAGTAGTACTTTTGGCCCCAGATTCATAAGGATGTTAAGAGATATGTGCAGAGTTGTAGAGTTTGTCAAGTTGCAAAAGGTAGTAGTCAAAATGTGGGATTATATAAACCTTTGACAGTACCAGTAAGACCTTGGGAGGATATAAGCATGGATTTTGTACTTGGATTGCCTAAGAAACCGAGAGGGAATGATTCTATATTTGTGATAGTGGATATATTTTCAAGGATGGCTCATTTCATACATTGTAAGAAGACATCTGATGCATTGCATGTAGCATACTTATTTTTCAAGGAAGTGGTGAGATTGCATGGATTACCTAAGAGCATAGTTTCAGACAGAGATAATAAGTTTGTTGGCTATTTTTGGAGAACACTTTGGAAGAAGATGAAAATAGATTTGAAGTTTAGTTCTACTTTTCATCCACAGACTGATGGGAAGACAATAGTTAACTGGAGTTTGGGAAACTTGTTGAGATATGTAGTGGGAGATATAACTGGAAGTTGGGATTTGATCCTTGCACAAGCAGAGTTTTCCTATAACAATTCAGTGAATAGAAGTACCGAAAAAATAACTTTTGAGATTATTACCAGAGTGCATCCTAGAGGAATAGCTGAATTGAGAGACATTAGGAGTGAAGACTGGAAGAGTTTAGAAGTAGAGGAATTTGCAGATCACATGGCAGCATTGCATATTCAGGTTAAACAACATTTTCAAGACATGAATAGAAAATATAACGGGAAGGCAGATGAGAAACTGAGACATAAGGAATTTGAAGTTGGCAATGAAGTGATGGTATACTTCATAAAATGGGTATGAAGATCAGATCTTCTTGCAGGATTAGTTCAATCACTTGCCACCTTGTCTTCCTCGAGCCGCAATCTTCTGTCATCTTCCCATGACTTATGGGTTCTTCATAAAAGATGACCTTCTTGCTGACTATTGCATCAATGAACACTTCACTGACCTATGCATAATCACCACCTAGCTTCCAGCTATCATCTTTGTCGACATCTATGTTTTCTTGGTTTTCTATGTTAGTTTGACATTCTTCATTGACCAAGATTGACTACCGGTTCAACTCACCTTACCGATATAACCTAACTCCGTCGATGGGCCTTCATACCTACATACCTCTTCTCTGTCAGTGGATCAACTTGGCCTTCAATCAAACATGTTGGTCCTACTGCTTAATCCATTTACCGATAGCATTATTCTTCTCTGAGTATACCAATTTACATCCTTCATTTCTTCATTTTCTTACTTGTTTGCCTTACCGGCGAGCCTGCTTTACCGGTAGATGATGCATTTCTTGTGTACATGTAACCTACATTTTATTTTCTTACACACATATGGATTGACATCATCATATCTTACTTATCCTATACCAATCACTACTTCTTACTCACTGATAACCATGCCAAACTAGTTGACATCAATGACAACTTAATGTCAATAATGCTAACATTCTCCCCCTTTGGCATTGATGTCAACTCATTGCAAGACTTCAAACTAGTAGACTTCAAACTAGTAGACTTCTCCCCCTTTGACACAATGATAAAGGGTTAGGGTACTTTATTCTTCCCCCTTTGATTTATACTTATCTCCCCCTTAGTCAAATCTTCGCTTAGTGATTATAACCGATACTTAGACATACAACCCTAAACTTTCCCTATAATCAGCATGTGGTTCAAGAGATATAGATGCTACTATGAACTCCCCCTTAACCATATAACTCCTTACAAACTTAAGTGCATGAGGAAGATGACACAAATCCCAACTTGTGTCTTAAGTACTCAAAAGTGCTTACCAGTAATGGTTTGGTGAAGATGTATGCCACTTGTTCTCCTATAGGGACATATTCCATCTTTACTTCCTATCCTTCAACCTTCTCTTTGAGAAAATGATACTTGATGGATATATGCTTTGTCCTTGAATGCATCACCAGATTCTTTGATATTTTGATGGAACATGAATTATTACACTGGATGGGAATAGAATCAAAGATGTCCACCTGTATGTCCTTGAGGTTTTGTTTCATCCAAAGAACCTAAGAGTAGCATGTAGTAGGAGCAATGTATTCTTCTTCAGCAGTTGATAGGGAGATTGAATCCTGGTTCTTGCTAAGCCATGAGACCAACCAGTCACCTAGGAAGAATGCCCCACCACTTGTGCTCTTCTGGTCATCAATGCAACCTTCCCAATCAATATCAGTGTATACTTCCAAGATGAATATCCCTTATTTAGGGTACCACAAACCATAACTGAGTGTTCCTTGCAAGTACATAAAAATTATGCTTACGACATTCATATGTGACTACTTAGCTGCAACTTGAAATCTAGCCACCATACACACTACCTTCACTATATTTGGTCTAGAAGAAGTAAGATACAATAGGCTGCCTATCATGGATCTATACAATGTCTGATCCACCATCGGTGATTCATCATTCTTGCTTAATTTTCTTCCAGTCACCAGGGGGTACTTACCAGTTTGCAGTCCTTTATTTGAAATTTCTTCAACATATCATTTGCATACTTGGTTTGTGAGATAAAGATTCCCTTATCTTACCATGATATCTACAAACCAAGGAAGTATGTCAATTCTCGATGCATTGACATCTCAAATTCTGACTACATCTAATTAGCAAATTCTTTGCAAAGGGTGTCCTTATTGCCTCCAAAAATAATGTCATCTACATACACAACCAAAATGATCATGTGGTTTCCATATTTCTTTATGTATAAATTGATGTCAACACTCCCCTTTTTGAATCCTTGCCCCTTCAAGTACTGATCTAGCCTTGAATGCCATGCTCTAGGAGCTTTTTTTAAACCATAAAGGGTTTTCTTCAACCAGCACACAAAGGTTTCATCATCATGTAGAAGAAACCTTTTCGATTGCTCCATGTACACTTCTTTCAAATTTCCATTTAGGAAGGCAAATTTTACATCCATTTGATATACTTTATAACCCTTGTAGGTAGAAAAGGCTAGAAACATTCTAATTTCTTCTAATCTAGCTATCGGTGCAAATGTTTCTTCAAAATCAATGCCCTCTACTTGAGAGTAACCTTTTCACACAAGTCTAGCGTTATGCCTAAAATTTTTACCTTCTTCATTCATCTTATTCCGATAGACCCATTTGGTTCCAATGATGTTCTTGTCTTCCAGCCTAGGGACTAGTTCCCAAGTCCTGTTCTTCTCAATCTGTTGTAGTTTTTCTTCCATGGAATCCATCCATTCTTGTCTTTTGCTGGCCTCATTGAATGTTTTAGGTTCTAATTCAGTCATGAGGCAGAATTTGACTTGTTCATCATTCTGGGAAAGTCTTCTTCTATTCTAAACACCATCACTTTTATTACCTAGAATCTGCTCTTTTGGGTGGTTCATCTACACATACTAGTTAGGAGCCTTTTTGGATGCTTCTTCTGGTTCATTGTTTGACTTAGCTTCCTCACCTTCATCACCGAAATCATCATACCATTTTACCTGTGATTGACTTCCTTTGTGCATATCTTCATCAACTCTTACATGCACACTCTCAATAACTCTTCTTAGTCTTTTGTTGTAGCATTTATAGGCCTTGCTGTTTGAAGAGTAACCAAGGAATATTCCTTCATCACTCCTAGAATCAAAACTACCTAGACCATCCATATCTCTCTTGATAAAACACTTGCTTCCAAATACCTTGAAGTATTTGACTGATGGCTTCCGATCATACTACAACTCATAAGGTGTCATTTTTTTGTTTGTTCATAGTTGAACCTGGATCAAGGTATATGCAGCAGTATGAACTGCTTCCTTCCAATATGTGTCTGGCAGACTAGCCTCATTTAACTTGGTTCTAGACATCTCCTTGATTGTCCTGTTCTTCCTTTCTACCACACCATTTTGTTGTGGAGTCCAAGGTACTGAGTGTTGCCTTTTAATTCCATGTCTTTCACAGTAATCTTCAAACTCATTTGATGTGAACTCTCCACCCCAATCTGATCTTAGAAATTTTAGCTTGCACCCACTTTCCTTCTCCACCATCTTCCTAAATATCTTGAATCTATCAAATGCTTGTGAATTATCTTGCAGGAAAGTGACCCATGTCATTCTTGAATAGTCATTAATGAAGAGCGTAAAATATCTTTCACTGGCAAGAACTCTTGTCCTAGTTGGACCACACAAATCTGTATGTACAATTTCAAGTGGTCTTGAGGTGTTGTGTTCTTTTGTTCTGAAGCTCACCTTAGTCTGCTTCCCTTTCTCACATTCATCACAAAATGTGCTTACTAGTTTGATGATGGGTGGAATATTTCTTACATACCCCTTTTTGCTTACTACAACTAGATTATCAAAATTTATGTGGCCTAATCTTTTGTGCCACAACCAGCTTTCATCCACTTGTAGCAACATGCATTGGGATTCAAAACATTCTTTCAGATTATATACATTGTCATGTGTCCTCTTGCCTTCAGCTATAGTTTGACCAGTACTCTCCTTCTTTATCTGGCAGCCGGTAGAATCAAAGGTGAATTTATAACCTTTGTCACACATCTGACTCGCACTTAGGAATTTGTGCTTCAGGCCTTCCACATAATACACATCATGTGCTTTTAGTTTTCCATCAATGTTTAGAGTACCTTTTCCCTTTATTTTGATGGATAAGTTATCTCTGAATCTCACTGAACCACCATTCCAATCTTCAAGCTTGATAAATTTCTTTTTATCACCGATCATGTGGTTGGAACAGCCACTGTCTACAACCCATAGATTTTTCCTTTCAACATGTAGGGCAGTCTGCACTATCAAACTTGATTCTACCTTGTCCTTTTCTTTCTCAATCCATACCAGTTTAGTTTCCTTCTTCTTGTTAGCTGAAATTTTGTGCTCCGATTTAACTACTAGTTCTTGATCAGGATTTGTCCTCTTCTTCTTGATTTTCTTGTTCTTACAAAACTTTTCTATATGTCCAAACTCTTGACAGTTATAGCATTTCACATTTTCATTGAAGGATGAATCTTTAAAACTATTGTAGGATACCGGTTTACTCTCCCTACATTCAAAATTCCTATGACCAAATCCATTGCACTGATAACAAACAACATTCATATCCCAAAGTGCATTAAATGGATTTCTACTTTCATAACTCATAGTGGGCTTATTGTATAATCTACAGCCAGCTAACCTATGTCCAAATTTGTTACACTAGTAACAATAACCATGAAAGTTTGGAACATACCGGTTAGGTTGCCTTGGTCCTGCAAACATCTGCCTCACCGGGGGTCTTCCTTTCATTTTGTTGACTTTGGTAAATCATTCATGATCAACTCTTGCATTTCTCCTAGGATCTGCATGTCGGTACATTGAGTGTGGCATCTGGTTCATTAATTGTGTATACCAGTTTGATTGATGATTTCTAACAGCTTCTGCATAAGTCTTCTTCCTGGTATCCTTGCTTACCATGAATGTCTTCTTCTCTATGCCTTCACTTGAAGAAATGAATTATATCTCCTTACCGAATGTGTCTTTACTATTTTAACTTTGTCCTTCTTCAAATCCTAAGCCACCAATATCTTTAGATTTCTTCTCTTTTCTCAACATCTTGTCTAAGGCTTCGGTGCTACCTTCATATTTGCTTCTCACTTTCATTTCTTCCTTACTCTTTTCAAGCTCCTTTCTGAGCTTCACTATTTTTTGCTTCTAGATCTTGATGCTCCTTTTCCTTCTTCATCAAATCAAAGGATGTAACTTCACATATCCTCTTGGCTTCTTCTAACTGGATTTTCAAGTCAGATATAACTTGATTGGACTCATCTAGGGATTGCTTCAAGAGACCTTGTTCTTCTACTACAACAAGCTTGAACTTCTTGAGTTCTCTTCTTGTTTTACTTAGTTCCTCAAGAGAACTTATGAGCTCACCTTCTAGATCCACTTCGACCTCAATGTCTTCTTCTTCCTCATCTTCACCATCCAGTTCATCAACTGCCATAAAGAGATTAACTTCTCTTTCATTCTCATGGTAGTCATCTCTTGATGCACTTTCTTTGTCTGTGGCATCATCCTCAATAGTATATAGGTTGTTCTACTTCTGGTAGCCTCTTCTTCCTTGTCGGTAGACATTTCTTTCTTTGTATTTACCAACAGATCTGCTAAAACTTCTTTGCTCATCTCCACCGGTTTCTTTATAAGGATATTTTGCAGCAAAGTGTCCAACTTTACCACAATTGAAATATTTGAGTGGTAACTTTCCTTTATACTTTATGGATCCTCTCTTGAGCTTTCCAACAAAGGTTTCTACCTCTACATCCGATTCTTCACTGAATCTTTTATGAGAAACCTCTTTCTTGCCCTTTTTGGAGGAGTTGAATGTTACCTCTTTCCTTGAGGATGCTTCACTAGTTGTTTTAATTTCATAGGTTGTTAGAGAGCCAAATAGCTCATCCATTGTGAAGGTATTCAGATCCCTGGTTTCCTCTATAGAAGAAACCTTAGTATCATACTTAGATGTGAGCAATCTAAGTACCTTCTTGACAATAATCTCATCAGAAATTTCTTCTCCAAGTCCTTTAATGGTGTTCACAGTTTCATCTATTCTGTGAAGGTAGTCTGCAATATTTTCTTCATCCTTCATCTTGATGCCTTCAATTTGACCCCTTAAGGATTGCAGCTTGGCCTCTTTGACTTTGGAATCTCCTTCAAATAACCTCTATAGTTTATCCCAAGTCTCCTTGGTGGATGCACAGTATATGACCTTGACAAACTCATTATCAGATAGCCTACTTAAGATAGCATGTTTAGCCTTTGCATTATTCTCATACTCCATCTTAGAATCTGGATCGGTGGGAGGAACACTAGGGATGGTATACCCATTCTTGACAGACATCCACACATAAAATCCAAGTGAGGAAATATAGGCCTCCATTCTTCTGCTCCAGAAGGTATAGTTAGATCCATCAAACATGGGGGATTTTGAGGAGGCAGACTCATTTCTTGCCATTGTCTTCTATGGCAAGAATCTACTCAAGCTTTAATCAACTAGGAACCTAGGCTCTGATACCAATTGTTGAACACAATGTACCACTAAGAGGGGGTGAATCAGAGGTTCCGCAATTCTTTTCTTTTAAACAACCTTGGAATACCAATTATTACCTTAAGCACTAAACAATCAAACCGGTAAGATGAATGTGGATATCAAAAGACACAAACACACAAATGCATAACCCACAACACTAGATGTATGAGGAAAACCCAATATGGGAAAAACCTTGGTGAGAAATGTTGCTGGAGTCTACTGCTCCAATCCAACCTCACAATGAAACAACAGATTACAATTGATTTAGGGAACCAATCTAAGGAGCACCAACCCCTACACCAAGCTCCAACTCGGTGTTGTATATTGAAATAAAATATTGATATAGTTATAGAACCTAGTTGCAAATGAGTTTTGCAACACCTAATAAATGGATTTTTGTCAGTTCCCAAACTCCTCTTCTTCACTAGTTCTCACACTGTCGGTTGTTAGATCACTCTCTCTTATTACTCTTCGGTTCCTCCTAGCCTCTCTTCTTTGTCCCTCAGCCTCACACCATACTGTGTCACTCTTTGATGCCTTCTTGATCAATCACACCTCACTAGTTAGCTTGACCTTTAGAACTATAACAATTTACTAGTTACTCTGTCTCTACCAGTTAAACCCTCTCACTGGTTCGCCTGCTAACTCACACTGCAGCTTTCTCAGAATAAACTCTAAGAAATATAATCTTTCTCCTTGCTCAGGCTCTCTTTTCTCACACTCTTCACAACAAGCATCAACTAATTTCAGTCTCAAGCTGACATATTTATCTTTTAGGGTTCCTGCCAAAAAGCTTTCAATCAGTGTCGTGTTAGGTTTTGCCTTCACTAACTTGATCCGTATTAGATTTGATCTGATTTGCTTTTCCAAAGAGATGATCTGCATGTCATCGATCAACACCACCAACATCTCACATTCCAGTGTGCATTTTCTATATTTGGATGTCTGCACTATGCTTTTCTATGTTTCTCTATCACACACCATTAATGGCTCAACTATTTCCTTCAACAAATGGGTACGAAGATCAGATCTTCTTGCAAGATTAATTCAATCACTTGCCACCTTGTCTTCCTCGAGCCGCAATCTTCTGTCATCCTCCCATGACTTGTGGTTTCTTCATAAAATATGACCTGCTTGTTGATTGTTACATTGATGAACGCTTCACTGACCTATGCATGTCGGTTTGACATTCTTCATTGACCAAGACTGACTACCAGTTTAACTTACCTTACTAGTATAACCTAACTCCACCAATGGGAATTCATACTTTCATACCTCTTCTTTGTTGGTAGATCAACTTGGCCTTCCATTAAACATGTTGGTCCTACTACTCAGTCCATTTACCAGTAGCATTAATCTTCTCTGAGTATACCAGTTTACATCCTTCAGTTCTTATTTTGCTTTCTTTCTTGCCTTACCAGTGAGCCTGCTTTATCGATAGATGATGCATTTCTTGTGTACCGGTAACCTACCTTCTATCTACTTACACACATATGGATTGACATAATCATTTCTTTCTTCTCCTATATCGGTCACCACTTCTTACTCACTAGTGACCATGCCAAACCAATTGACATCAATTACAACTTAATGCCAATAATGCCAACAATAAAGAAGGGATGCAATGAAGAGGTATCTAGTTTTAACAATAGCTTCATAAAGTTATTTAACAAGATACCTCCACTCTTGAAATCAATTGATCACATGTGCCTAGTTTTCTATTATGATGCATTTGATACCAAGATAGGATATGAGTTAAGGTCCAGGAACCCCCAACCCTTAGTGAAGTATTAAAGCTTTCACTCACAATAGAAAATAATAGAAAGGCTTCTGGTAAAGAAAATAGGAGGGATGATGTTATAATTATGCAAAATCCTAAAGGGAATCACAATAAATAGCCTAAAGAGGAGGATAAAATAGAGCAAGTCATGAATACCATAAAGAACTTGAATTGCAAAATTGCAAGAAATGAGAAAGGGTTGTCACATGACATGCCTAATTACCATAAAAAATGATAGGCCAAGATTGGATTACATACCCTAAAATACAAATTGGAAAGATGGAAAACCTTTGAATAATAATCAGAAGCCCTGAAGCAACAAGGAAACACCTGATCCTTTCAAGAAACTAGGGACACATTTTGTAGAAGATAATCCACGGTGTGTTATATGAAACCTACCACATGCATAGGCTCAATGTGAAATTGCTAAATCTATGGAAGAATATGATAAGGTTTATGCTAGCTACAAGGAAGATGACTTTGAATAGGATCATATGGTCAACATGTTGTCTCTCAGAATGTATAATGATAGCACAAGATATGCTTCTTCTGAGGAAGATGAGACATAGCTTGATGTTAATAATCAGAGAAGATGGAGTATGTGACAACCTCAAGAGATTTTCTCAGATAATGAGGATATAGATGAATATAGGGTGAATGCTACTAGTGATCAGCCTGAGGAAATAAGTTTGAGAAGACCTTCTGAGGAGGAAATCAGGGAGCTAACTATTGCTGCAATTTCTTAAGTCAAAAGTGATTACAACTTAAGAGCAAGGGGCGCCTTGCCTAACCAAGGAATACCCAGAGGAGTTTTCTTGTTGAAGGTCAAGAAATTAGATCCTAAGGTGCACCGAATTCCCCAAGGTGGTGAAGATAAGAACAAGATGGTCAAGACAAATTAGACCTATCAATATGTGTTGGGAAAAATGGTGTCTCAACCTTGCATTTATGTGAGGTTACTATTTATAGTAAGTTTTCATTTCAGAACGAAATGGTGCGAAACTCTCCCTGAAGCTTCTGGTTGGCTAGATAAGCATTCCGGTAAAGTTGCGTCGCAAGGTCACAGCTAGTTTTGAAGATATTAAAGTTTTCGTCTTGGAGGGGTGCAATAAAATGTTTAAACTTAATTTTGGGGACTTTAGAGGCTCAAAAACGCCCTGAAAAGTTGCCATAACCAGTGAAGCAGTTACAAGGTGATAGAGCACTTCGCGAGCTTTCCGGCGCTTCAAACGGTTCGTCAATCGGACACCCGGTTCTCAAGTTATGGCCTCTGGAAGTTTGTACTCCTGAAATAGGAAAAATAATTTGTATCGGATACATAAATGAGCTGTAAAAAGGGAGCAACACGTGTTGATGTGTGCTTTAACATGTCATAGAAGGGAGATAAGGTCGGCTACACCTTATTGGGTGGTTTTAGCCCATGGTTTTGTAATACCGTTTGACGGTTTCTTGTATTGTATCTCCTATTTATGAGGTGTGTGAGATAGAGGTTGTGTGCAAGAGTCTTATGGCTATTGAGTTGCCTCTGAATCTCTGATTAATGGTACTCCTGCGAAGAGCTTGCTCTGCAAGTATGTTGTAATCTATTTTTGATTGCTGAATAAAATATTGAGCTGCTTTTGGAGGGTGGGGTTTTTCTCCCGAAAGGGTTTTCCCCACGTAAATCACTGTGTTGTGGTATGAATGCTATTATATCTATTTCTATTTTCTATAACTGTTATAATGATCTAAAAAAGTTTTGCATTACCCTCCTCTCAAGGTTAGTGTAGGAAGTTGTTTCCGCTACTTTACTTCCTTACAATATGTTCCTAAGGAAAATCAGAAGTGTAAGAAACCTGACAAAAAAGCTCTAGCTGAAGCACCTTCAAAACCCATGACAGTAGAAAAGGAAAAACAACCCAAGGTGACCACACAAATGGAGACTAATCTAGGTACTCCTAGTATATCCTCATTCGATATGGTTCAGATCCTATCACAAATAAAGGTATTTGTCCCGTTATTGGAAATGATGAAAATACAAGAGCATAGGGATAGTGCATTGTCTTTAATATCTAGTGCTCAAAATGTGTTTCATAAGGCTAAGGGCTATAGAAATGTCTTAGAAAATAATAATGCATATGTTCAAGAGGAAGAGTAAAAAATTATGCAAATTCTTGAGGTGTATTTAGGAACCACCATAACTAAGAACCCCTCCCAAGTAGACCCATTTTACATGACCTTGTTAATTAATAACAAGTATGTAAAGAATTGCATGATAGACTCAAATGCTGCCATAAATATTATGTCTTTTGGTGTCATGAAAGAGTTAGGACTATGGGTTGACAACAATTATGGGAAATGTTATGCTATGGACAATAGGTCAATACCAATGATAGATATCCTGAAAGATTTAGAAGTCAAGTTAGCTAACGTCCCAAAGGCTACATGCAAAGTGGATGTGGCAATGGTAGATGCCCCCCCAATTATGGTATGCTCTTATCAAGGTAGTGGATAACTATTGTGGGTGGTAATGTGCATCAGAAACTATCATATGCCACTATCCCAATAAATGCTCAAGATGTCAAGTTGGAAAGAGAGTCAAGATCACACACTAGAGTTGAACACATAGACCCAAATAATGTAGTGTGCTTTTGTGACATTGATATAGGAAATTTTAGAGTTGAACCAGCCCAACCACTCTTTCAAAATACTAACCCTATTGGAAAAGAAGTCTATAATTATCAAGAAGGATTATGGCACAAGTATTTTGATGGGGCATGCAACAAATAAGGCTTAGGGGCCGGTGTGATCTTTATAGCACCTAATGGAAAGAAATTTAAGTATTCTTTCCAATAGCTATTTGAATGCACTAAAAATGTAGCAGAATATGAGGCTCTACTTTTGGGACTAAACCTAGCTACTAAACATGGGATTAAGATGTTAATAGTATGGGGAGATGAATAACTAGTTTTATCCCAAATCAAATCAAAATATTCTTCAAAAATAAGAGATTAAAATAATACAAATGTGTTGCTTGGGATTTAATTGAAATATTTGAGGCCTTCAATATTAGTTGGGTGGAAAGGTTGAAGAACATCATGGCAATTTTTTTGGAAAATGTTGCCTTAAAGAGAAATGATATCACTCTTGCTAGGATATCCAAAGAAGATGTGAAAACTAGGTCATCCATCTTGGATAATATCTGCAATTGGCAAGTATTTAATGATGATGATAATTTGTTGAGGTTTCTCCATTATGTGAATGAGTATGAAATCTAGGAAATAGATTTTAATGCTTTTATAGTTGTGGATGGCAAGGATATTATGTTTGGGAATGAGATAGTTCAACTAAAAATAAATAAAATCCCCAAAGGGTTAGTGTCTTTAGAGAGGGTGTTTGATAGCAATGATAGCCAGGCCATGAAGAGATCACTTGTCAATAGAGAGGATCTAGAAGAATTCAATTTAGGGATAAAATCATCTTCCAAGAAAGTTTATATTGGCAGGAAGATTAGTCCACAGATTAGCTCTATGTTTGTAGCCTTGTCAAGGAAATATAAACATGTTTTTGTCTAGTCCTATGATGACTTTAAATCCTATAGAGAGGATCTATTCCAACATGAAATACCTTTAAATCCTAATGCAAAACCTTTTCACTAGAAACAAAGACCCATTAACCCAGTGCATAGACCCAAAATCTAGGAAGAACTCATGAAGCTTAGGGATGGTGGAATCATTAAACCAATTAGACATTCCTGTTGGGTCTCTAATTCAGTTCCTATTGGAAAGAAGAATGGTGATATAAGGCTATGTGTTGAATTTAGGAACTTAAACATGTCATCACTCAAGGACAACTACCCTGTCCCAAACATGGAGACAATGTTGCAAAAGGTAATTGGATGTGAGATGCTCTCTATCATGGATGGATTCTTAGGCTACAATCAAGTAAAGGTGAAACAATCTGAACAGTATAAGATTTCTTTTACTACTCCTTGGGGGAAATATTTGTATGTGAGGATGCCATTTGGGTTAACCAATGTTGGGGCTACTTTTAAAAGAGCTATGGAAGTGGTATTTTTCAGATCTAATTGATATTATCATGGTGGTGTATCAGGATGACTTGAATGCATTCTCCAAGAAGGTAGAAGACCACTACTTGCATCTTGAAAAGGTGTTCATGTTGTCCATTTGGAGGAATTGATTATGTGTTGCATTGATGTTTTGTCATTGATGTCAACACTAGCTATTTTGGCTACTTTACCAGTATCCTCATGGTCCCGGTAGGCTGTTTGGTTTCTGGTTGGTTAGATCATGATGATCTGGTATGCTTTGGTATACTTTGGCTTATGGAATTGGCTTAGATCTTATATTTATGCTACTCAAATTCATGTTCATTCGGTTGGTTTTGATTTTGTGATCAGATGCTATCCTGTATGTAGGTAAGATTGGTTTGTTGATCTAGTGAGGGTTTCACCGGTAGAGCTTTGTTGAAGATTTTTGATATTATGCATAAGTGGTGTTCGTGTGACTTCTAGTATAGATTCAGGATGTTGATGGTGATCATGTTTGAGACTTAGATGATTGGGATCATTTCTTTAGCATGTGTGGATATAAATTGGGTCAGGTTCTATCTAGGTTATGGACCGGCTTAATGTAACGTGTTGTTTGGTCTTCTCAATGTGTTTTCGGGATGTCTTATGGGTTGGATAATATTTGTTTGGTCTCAGTCTGACATGTTTTGTAATTATGTAATTTATTTATTATCTGGTGGTCGGCTTTATTATTTATGGTTGAGGGTTTGTATATGTTTGTTGTAAGATCTCATTGTAGATCATATGAAAAAGGATAATAAGGATGATATAGGAGTGAATAATGTAATAATAATTCATGCAGAGGATTTGGTCAATCATTGGTGATCGAGTTGGATTTATGTAAGAGGATTTAGTCCTTTGGTATTGAGCTTAACTAGAACTGTACTCGGGCATAGGATATTTTTAACACACATTAAAGCATTAATCAACACCACATCAATAACACACATAAAACCAAGATTTTTAACGTGGAAAACTCCGTTAAGAAAAAAATCATTGTGGGAACCTACCCACAATGAGATAATACCCTGTTAGGAGTAAATGTGAATATTACAATGGGAATGCACATAAGTTTAGACACACTACCTAGAGCTCACTGCTCAAAATAAGAAACCCAGAAAGGCTACAACCATAAGGGAAGGCTCACTATCTTACAGGAAGTCTCACTGACTTACAAAAGCATTCGGAATACAATCTGGATCATTTGAACTATGAAAATAGCATCCCCATATGCTTGAGTACAGTTCTAGTTAAGCTCTTGTAAAATATTTACTGCAATACACTTCTTCACATAACTTTGCACATCTACCCTACTAATGAATAATTGATACAATATTCGCACAAAGCATGATCACTTACAATGATTATTACATCTATTTATACAAACTCTTCAGCCTTTATTTCAAGTTTGTCTAAACCCTTAATACAAATTACAAAATAATATCCTCACATGCTACAACAATACATGCAGACCAAAACAATGTTGTCTAAGACATATTCTAGACCTAAATCAATATCGCAAATACAAAAAAACCTCCAACAAATATGCCTCGATTATCTGCAACATACCAAAACCACCAAGAACATCACATAACATGAATAACATCACCGTACA
The DNA here is from genome assembly GCF_030272615.1 of Cryptomeria japonica. Classification (NCBI taxonomy): domain Eukaryota; kingdom Viridiplantae; phylum Streptophyta; class Pinopsida; order Cupressales; family Cupressaceae; genus Cryptomeria; species Cryptomeria japonica. The sequence continues at coordinate 75,226,528 of NC_081409.1, forward strand.
AAATAATTAATACAGACCACCAATATGCATAGAACACGGTCTAGAGACATTCACAAGAAATGTGAATTGCATCACAACAACTGCAACAACTCAGATCACCAAAATCATCATCATCTCTCTATTGGAGCTCAATAACATCAACATAACTAACTGCCAACTTGAAAGATTCACTTGTGGATATCCAAATCATGAACCAAGATAACTAAGGACACACATCAACATCTAGAACACATTCCACTCATCCACTTGACCAAAGATATAGCAATTCCAAAACCATATGAAGCACAAACCAGAATACCGAATAACATGAACAACTGTATATCTCAATACTTTATCTCATAACTGTTGTCATGGAGGATTGCACCCGTGATGCTAAGTGTGAAACTAGCAATCCTATGAAACATGGAAACACCTTCGAGCCTGTGGGTTTCTCAAAGTGAAGGTGAATCTTAAAAGATCAGGCCAGCTTCCTATCTGGTGAGTCTTCTACAAATTCTTTTGATATGAAAAGGGATAGAATAATTGGATGTAACTAAAAAAATCTATCCTAATGGGGTGATGCACCAAATAATTTTCTATCTGAAATCTGTACCCATGAAAATCACAAAACCTTCCAACAAATAATCTTGAATCTCACAACTCAATTGAACATGCAGATGCATAAACATTTCCTAGAAAGGGATGAATTTAATGCATGCATGAAGGAAAACAATAGGTTTTCACAACTTCAAGCAATTAAAATCAACTAACACAAACTAGAACCTACAACTAACATGTATCTCCTTGCACCACAAATTGACTAAATGACACAAATTAGAGGAAAAAAATCACAGGAAATCATCAAATCATTCATTCACTAGATATTACAAGTACCAAGAAGGAAATCTACTACCATATTACTAAAAAATAACGATTTTGTTGTTACAAAAACTCAAATACTGTTGAGCTACAATACCATCCTTTAGCATGAAAGGGGCTAAAATTAGTCCACAATCATGCTGAGGAAAGGAAAAGAACTAGCCGAAAAAAAGGAGGATAGAAGAATATATAGATATCATGAAGAATATCTCCTCCAAAATCCTAAAAATGAAAAACCGCATGAGAAATAGCCTTGGGCAAATCTGCCCAAAATAGCCTTAAAAACTCATGCAAAAACCTACCAAAAATAGCCTCCAATGCTCAAAATAGGACCCCAACTGATGGTGCATGAAAAAGACATCCCCTGCTATAAATAAAACTTCCAATCTGCTGCCGAAAATAGGTCCACTGAAAAAGCAAGACTCATTGTCCAAAAATCTGCATGTTGTTATGCCAAATTTAGAACTGAAAAAGAAAAGTCTCCACCACTGAAAATATGCATAATTACTAATAAAAATAGCCCTGGACTGAAAATAAACCCCCTCTCATTGTAAATCCACATGGAATGTGTACTGCTCATAATAATTCAAACTAAAGAGCAAACCCCTTCAACTAAGAACTGCATGATATCTGAGCCAAAAATAGCTCATGGACTGAAGAAGCAGTCCTAATGTATTTATTAAATTAATTATTTAGATAAAGAGAAGTATTTAATTTAAGTAATCTTATTTTGACTATGCTTCTATTTATATAAATAAATTAATTTAAAAATCAATTATTAATGATGGTATTTTTGTGTTTAATTCTTTTATTTTAATACCATAATTAGTAATTAAATATAATAATAAAAGCATAAAATAAGGGTTTAAAGACCCCACAGCTAACATGAACTAGGATTTGAAGTCCTAAGTGGGAGTTAAAATAACTCAACCACTAATACAATAAAAGACGACAACTTTTATAAAAGAAATAAAATAAAACAAAGCCCATAATATTCTCAAACTACGGCATGCACAAAAGAATAAACTTGAACCCTAATGCTATGCATTCATTTTTTTTTTACATCTCTTTGTTTTTTCAAACTAGAGAAGAACTCTATGTGACCGCCATATGCATGAACTTCTGAGCTCGAACCAAGGTTTAAATAGGGTTTTTGGCTGGGACTTTTTCTTCATCACAAGCTTTACGGTATGTAGTCCATTTTCCTATTAACACCATCTCTTTTTATCTTTGCCTTTTGATGCATACACTTAGGGTTTTATGAAGAAATCTTCTTTATATCATCCATCCTTTGTGTCTCGAGTTGTATCTTGAGATCCTTGTGTTCACCATGCTTTGTATACGAAGAAGGTGTTGCTTTGAACCATATTATTGCTTCTTTGAACTGTATATCTTTGTATTTGATATGGTGCTTTTCTATCATTAGGGCTTCTTGATTCCTTTATCTTTACCGATTGTGCATTGTGCATGCACTCTGAATGTTGTTTGGTATTCCTGAGTTGCTCACTACATTTTGAAGGAAGACTATTCTTATTTCTTTGTACATCTCATACTATAGTTGCTTATTGTTGATGCATTCATTTATTGTTTCCTTTATTATGATTTCATGGTTCAAAGGACTCTTGCATTGACTGTTATTGTCTTAATATTCTATGTATAGTCTTTAATTATTGCATCATTGTATGTTTTACGAATAGCTTGTTTCTATCGCAGGGTTGCTTGTCATGGATTTTGGGAATGTATACATGTGCTTTCACTATTATACTATTCTTACTGCTCCTTGGGTTATGGTTTTCTCTATCATTTTCGCCCATACTATTCCTATCTTTTGGACTACACTTTAGATATCTTTGGGTCTTTCTTTAACAATGAATTTCCCTCGATGATAACCTCCATTATTTATGCTACTATCTTAATGATGAATGCTAAGAGGGGGGGTGAATTAGTATGCCTGAAAACTTAATCAAATTCTTAACCAATTTTCCAACGGACTGGTGTAGTATTTTAAACAACAAATCGGTTAAAATATAAACAAGACAAATAGCAAATAGAGCATTCACCCATAGAAGCACAATCACCATACCATAAGATATTTTGACGTGGAAACCCAAATGGGAAAAACCACGGTGAGTAAAACTCACAAGTCAACTATCTACAAAATAGTAACCAGACCGGTTAAGGCCTTACAATGTTCTTCACCAGAACAGATCCTATTAGGAATCCAGATCTCTGTTAGGAGATAAGTCATGTTAAAGACTACTCTGTTAAAGGATTCTAGATCCACAATTGTGAACCACCTTGTTAGAGGATTTACAATAGGCTTGGCTGGGCCTACCTAGTTAAGGGTTTCAGACTTGTCAAAGAGATTAGTAATCAACAAGTGAATGATATAGAAAGTAGCACAGAATGCTTGATTAGATCCTTGATAGTTCTCAGTTAATACATTGCAGCATTACTTCAGTCTTCTAACCTTTGCACTCACAATCTCTGTAGTGAGACACCTTTTTTGCACAGACCTAATCTTCTCTCCAACACTCACACACATCAACTCCTCAAAACCTTAGATATGATATCCTCATATAGGAATCTGATTTCATGTTGGTCTAATAAGATTAGACTACAAGTTCCTAGGTACAATGCATCTAGACATATTTGGTAACATGGCACATAATCACTGCTAAAGTGTTGGTGGATGATAACACAACACATTTTACAATTATACCAGTTTGACATAGTATACCGATTATCAATAAACAAAGATTGGTAAACTGGAACATAGTGTTCCAATCAAAAATTAACTGCCACTAGGGGTCCTCGTACCGCTTGGTGTCTTCATACATCTTGAGGTCTTCATATCGCTTGAGGTCTTCATACCACTTGAGTTCTTCATACCACTTGAGTTCTTCATACTGCTTGAGGTCTTTGGTCATGCTTTGACCGGTAAACATCTTCTGCAAAACACCGATAGTCTTCTACAAACACAGACTATACATTTAATGGCACCGGTGTGAACAACACAACACATATTACCGGTTTGAGAATAACTCATACATAAAATAAGTGTGTGTCCATCAATGCCAATCACAACTAAACATTATCAAAATACCAACAATCTCCCCCTTTGGCATTGATGGCAACACTTAGGAAAATTTTGACATCTAGGTGCCTAAAAAAAAGATGACATCATCAAAAAATCCTCCCCTAAGCATATACACTACTCCCTTTGCAAAAATTACAAGTATGTGCATGAAATTTTCAATACTACTCCCCATAAAATTTTATACTACTCCCCCTTTGCCAACAATGACAAAGTAATGCAAAATATTCCCTTTTTTGCATAATATAAAAATAGAGTATATGTTCAGGACAATAAAGAGTAAAACTTCTCAAAAAGACATTTAAAGTTTTGCATAAAATTCTTCATGTCTGAAGACCACGAATCAAGAAGTGAGGTAGGAATTTCACTCTCGGTATTCATCTGGAAGGCTAATTCTTCCATTGTATCAATAGTGCTCATCTCTTGTGTTACAGTAATAGCTTCCAAGTTTAGGAAGCACTTCTGAAGAACCTGCAATTTTGGTAATAGAAGCAACTGGAGCTCCTATAGATCTCGAGTTTGATTGTAGATCTCTAAGTCAAGCTTTGCAATCTGATGCTGGTGAGTATGAATAGTCTTTCCATATACTGTGAACAGATCATATGGAAATTTGAAGTTGTTGATATATTGTTGTAACTCCGATTGGAGTTGACTCTTCTATTTCAAAGCACCTTCACAAAATAGGTGAGGTTGGCAGATTTTGCTCAAGAGTAGATTACCTTCACCCATAGCTGAACTTATATCATCCTTTTGCTTAAGCAATTTTTCTCTATCTACATCCATTTGCTTTACTAATGAAACTTTGAGAGCTTTTTCATGCTTCTTCTCTACAGAAATCTGGGCAGCATCTTCTAAAGATTGCACTTGATCATCTACTACTGTGCAAAGAAGTTTTACCTTAGCCAGTGAGGAATCGATACTGGGAAGGTTAGTATCGGGGATTAGATTGGAAAGAGTGTCAATAACAAACTGAATGACATCATGTTCTTTCTTTTTCCTTAGCTCTTCCAATCTGACCTACACTAGTTGAATGCTCATCAGTAGCTCACTTTCATCAACCGATTGAGTAAGACAGGAAAGAGTCAATCGGTGGGACCAGTGAGATCAACCTGCTTGGCTTGATCTCTGGTTTCCTTAGGTGTCTATCCTCCTTCCTTTGCCTTGATCTCCTCTTGTCTCTTCTTCTCCTTTTCTTCTTTTTTTTGGGCTACCTTGGTGGCCTTCTCTTTCTCCTCTTCCACTCTCCTCTTCTCTACTTCTTTCTTCCGCTCTTCTTCCCTCTTTTTCTCCTCTTCCTTTTTCTTCTTTGTTTCCTCCTTCTTCTTCTCTTCTTCCTTCCTCTTCTTCTCTTCTTCCTTTTTCTTCTCTACTTCCTCCTTATTCTTCTCTTCTTCTTCCCTCATCTTCTCTGCTTGCTCTTTCTCTTGTTTTTCTTTCTCTAGTTTCTCTTTTGCCGCTTTCTCATCTTTTTCTTTCTCCACTCTCTCCTTTTCAGCTTTCTCCTTATCTGGAGTGGTATCCTCAATATCTAGTGCATCAACATCAATGCGGTCATTTTGTTTAGCTATTCTTACACCCAGACTATCGAAGATTTCATCCGGTTTGGTTGTGGATAGGTCAGGGTCTTGCTCAGCCTGTCGATTAGCTTCAAATACTTTTTACATTTTGACATCTACCTTAACCTATAGATATGTATCTTTTTCCACTTTAGAAGTTTTTCCTCCAAGTAGCTGAAGTCTTCTTCTTCGCATGAAGAAGATGCCTTTGTACTTATCAATAGTCTCAATAAATTTTGAATTTGAGGCATCTGGAAAATATTGAGCAAAAATTATATCCCTGATGTCTTGTTCCTCTTCAATGGAAATGCACCATTTATTATCCAAAGAATCATACAAAGATTTAGATCGATCATTATTACATAAATATTTAATAAGTTCTTGTTCAACATCCTCCTTTTCACTATCATTGAAATCATCAAAATATTCTTTTAAATCATCAAGAACTTTCCTTCTAATATTCTTTATGGTTCTTTGACAATGTATCATAGGCTTGTAAGAGGAAATATCTATATTTATTGGTGTAGAGGTTGCTGATACATTACCAGTTGATTTTGTCTTCTTGCTTGATTGCCTTGTCTTCTTCATTTCTACATCTAGTTTAGTGCCTTCTGAATCTAATTAGTTATTCATGGTTTTTCTCTTCCTTTCGAATACCTTTGGCGGAATAGCCTCCGATTTATTTTTAGTTGGTGACCTCTTGGTCACTTTAGGGCTGGCAGCAGATGTAACCAGTGTCGATGCTGATGAAACTGCTTTACTCTTTTTCTGCTTAGATACTTCAATATATTTGATCCTCTCGGTGTAAGTACCAGTCCTTTTCTTCTTGGGATCCAGCGGTGAAGCAAGTAGGGAAGAGGCATACCCTATCAGTATATCATTTACCACTTCATAGCCCATAGGCTCAACTTCATCTTCTCTGGGCTCAACCGCTTCCATTATGTAATGATCTATTTTGATTGTGAAACAGATGTCATCTTCATATTTTTTAACTAGATCACCAGATATTCTCATTCTCTGGTTCACCTTCAGTCTAAACTCATCAAAATACCTATTCAAAGTCTCTAGATATGTAGTTCCCACTACTTGCAGACTCTCCTTTATTTGTCTGGAAACTGGTAGGTCACTTGACCATTGAACATCACCAACCTCAGGAAAATATCCTTGAAAATAGAAAAATAAACCGACAAGCAGTTGACCAGACTTAAGCCTCAGGGTTTTATCTACTTTGATCGACTTCAGGTTCTCCATGAGTTGTTTCTACATGTAGGTACATAAGTCACATTTTGCATTCTCCTTGATCATCCTATAAGCGGCATGCACCACAGCTGTAGGAACATAATTCATTCTGCTAGCATAGAATACTCTATACCCAATTACCATGCACGCATACTTCACCAAGTCATATTTTATGGTGTTATCAGTCATTTCTCTTTGGTCGCTCATAGAACTGGTGAGCTCTGTCATTTTGGTTTTGGTGATCTTGTGAAGAACAGGGACTTCCCCAACATTGTAGAAGTCAGTCATGGCATGAATTGCCTCCAGTGTAATATCCTGGGTTCTCTCAAGGTACATCTTATCACCATGAACCCTACTTAGAATAATCCTAATATGTTCTTCTGTAAATTCTTCGAGAAAATATATTGCATTGTGTAATTTCTTCTTCTTGATTATGTTGTATTCAGGTTTAATCTTCTTATCGTCTCCACATAACAAACTTGGCTAGGAGTGAATCACTAGAGACCCAAGGTCTTCTAGTTTGCAATCAATATATCCTAAAACATCCCCTTTGACAATGACTTTGACAGGAATTTGAGATAGGGCATTATATTTCATCTTCTTTTTAAGAAACTTAGGTGATTCCTTAGGTTCAATAGAACTAGAAGGAATTTTAGATGCAGAAGCCATACCTAGAAGATTCCAAATGACAAGAATGTTTCAATGAGAAATACCTTCACACTCCAAGCTAGGGTTTGTCAATGTCGAGCACAACACACTTCTTTAAGAGCTTACTATACCGATCTAACTTCCACACTGATAGCTTGAAATGGCTGCAAAATCTTGTGCAAGATTTCTTTCTGCATTCTTTCGGATGTAGGATAAATCGCTCTTGTTTCTCTACTCAAGCTAGAAAAAATCTTCTTTGAAAATAGGTAAGTAAAAATGATGACAAAATTCACTTTTCAATAAGCTCCTACCTACCATAATAAATGCATCACCATCAGGGCACAAACCCTAACTTTATATTTTACCACTTCGTTTCTTTTGTCAATTGACAAGTAACCAATACCGATAAAGGCACTTTACCGATATACTTTGGGGGTTTGAAACATTGTTACCGATATGTTCCCCATAAGATTTTTGAAGCTTAGTTTTCCAGTTCAGGGTCCTCCACACTAGGTGTGGAAACTGGTACATCTTGTGGCTTTTCTTCAGATTTCTTTTTCCAAGTTTTATCCATATCTGCCTAAACAGTTTCAACATCAATCTTCCCTTATGGGTCGATTGGTATGTCTCCTGATGGATTCTTTCTAAGTCTGCATGCTCTGGCAGTGTGTTCCAGTTTGTTGCAATGATAGCATACCATACCAGGTGTTCTCCATGATCCGGTGTTCACATTTCCATTCTTCCTTCTGCATGGTGCAGCAGTGTGACTGCTACCACGATAGATCAAATAGGTTGCTCTCCAACTGTTTGCCATTCATAACCATTTGACCAGTGGTCATAGATACTGTACCAGTTTGGGTTCTGGTTCATAGGAAGTTCCAAGGCAACTGCTTTAGATCTTGGTGCATAACTTCCAAAGTTGTTCATAACTAACCTGCACTCAAAATCTCTATGCCCAAACTTGTTGCATGCATAACAGTGACCATTAAATCTACAAGTTCTAGCCACATTGTTTAGTATGTAAGGAAAATTATTGTAAGCCTTGCTCCTACATACATTGGCAGTGTGTCCTTCCTTATGATAGTTCAAGCATACAGGTTTAAAATTTGGCTTACCTTTTCTCTTGTTGTTGTTCTTAGGTACCGGTTTCTCTTTTGGTGCATTACTCTTGGCTCCAGAGGATTCACCTTCCTCATATGCAAATAATTCAATTCCAGTGGTATCCTTTGATGGCTTCACTAATTCTAGCTTTTGTTCCAATTTAGCAGCACTATGGTTGAACTTTGCAAGTATCTCCTTTGACTCAGCAAGTTCCTTGGAAAGAGCATCATTGGTTTTCATCAAGGTTTCATTCTAAGAGATAGAAGCATTGAGATCTACTTGTATTTCTTATTTCTCTTCATTACCCTCTTGTAGATGAGCGGTGATGGTACCAATCTCTTGTTTCAACTTAGAGATCTCATGCTCCTTGTCCTTCACTAAATCTTCAACTTTTCTTTTATTTTCTAGCTCCTGACTCATCTTGACAGTGAGTCCTTCCAACTCCCTCCTTAGGTTAGTTTTGGATTCATTTAGTTTCTCCACTTCTCCGACTAGGGCCTCAATGTCTGCTTCACCGGAAGAGTTAATTTCAGTAAATTCCATCAATTGCTCAGCAAGTTCTCTTCTCTTGGCTAAAGATGCTTTATACTTGATTTTGATTTCATTATAGGCTCTCTCAGACTCAGTGAGATGGTGAGTGAGTTTCCTCATGTTGTATTCCCCCATATCTTCTTCCAAGTGTTAGACTTATAGAAAGGTTGGCTATGATACCAATTGATGAATACTAAGAGGTGGGGATGAATTAGTATGCCTAAAAACTTAATCAAATTCTTAACCAATTTTCCAATAGACCAGTGTAGTAGTTTAAACAACAAACTAGTTAAAACATAAACAAGCCAAATAGAAAATAGAGCATTCACCCACAGAAGCACAATCACCATAACACAAAATATTTTGACGTGGAAACCCCAATGGGAAAAACCACGGTGAGTAAAAATCACAAGTCAACTATCTGCAGATTAGTAACCAGATCGGTTAAAGTCAGACCGGTTAAGGCCTTACATTGTTCTTCACCAGAACAGATCTTGTTAGGAATATAGATCTCTGTTAGGAGATAAGTCCTGTTAAAGACTACCATGTTAAAGGATTTCAGATCCACAACTGTGAACCACCTTGTTAGAGGATTTACAATAGGCTTGGTTGGGCCTACCCAGTTAAGGGTTTCAGACTTGTCGAAGAGATTAGGAATCAACAAGTGAATGATATAGAAAGTAGCACAGAATGCTTGATTAGATCCTTGACAGTTCTCAGTTAATGCATTGCAGTATTACTTCAGTCTTCTAACCTTTGCACTCACAATATTTGTAGTGAGATACCTTTTTCACATAGACCCAATCTTCTCTCCAACACTCGCACACATCAACTCCTCAAAACCCTAGACATGATTTCCTCATATAGGAATCTGATTTCATGTTGGTACATTAAGATTAGACTACAAGTTCCTAGGTACAGTGCATCTAGACATATTTGGTAACACGACACGGAATCACCGCTAAAGTGTTAGTGGATGATAACTCATCACACTTTACAATTATACCAGTTTGACACAGTATACCGATTATCGATAAACAAAGACTGGTAAACTAGAACATAGTGTTCCAATCAAAAATTAACTACCACTAGGGGTCCTCATACCACTTGAGGTCTTCATACCGCTTGAGGTCTTCATACCACTTGAGGTCTTTAGTCATGCTTTGACCGGTAAGCATCTTCAAAACACCGATAGTCTTCTACAAACAAAGACTATACATTGAATGGCATATAGTACCGGTGTGAACAACACAACACATATTACCAATTTGAGAATAAATCATACATAAAATAAGTGTGTCCATCAATGACAATCACAACTAAGCATCAACAAAATAACAACACTTAAATGGTTAAATGAGCTTGTAATAGTGTTTTTTATGTTATGTTCATGCCGATGATACTGCTCACAAAGTATTTGACAAAGGCTTATATTTAAATCCATTTTTTATAAGAATAAATTATAGTCTCAACTCAACAACACCTCTAACAAATCTGATTAAAACAATAATGCCATTTGACAGCCTTCGTATGTCTATTATCTTTGTTCTTTTCATAATTGCCAATTGCATGATCCTTTGATTGGTATGAAATAGTGACCTCTCTATATTTTCTTCATTGTTCAATGGTCACTTTTCATTGTATCTTATCTGCCCTTATAGCTGGATGATATTGACATGTTATTTGACTTGGGCTTCTCTTTGGATGATTTAAAGAGATCACTGTTATTGTCCTTTCACTTGAAAACTGTGTTTTCCTCATCATATTCCTATGTTTTGAACTAATGAATAATTTAGTAAAACTACAAACTGGGTTTCTGTAAAAATTAATGGGTGTTTTTGATTTCTTGGTTTTCTAATTTTTGTATAAAATGCATAGAAATTGGGATCTAGGTTTCTTATAAACAATGGAAACAATATTACTATATTTTTTACTGCATTCTTGGGATAGCATATTCATTATTTTTGAAATGAGTTGCTAACTTTCCTTACCATTGCCTTTACTAAAATGCTTTCTCATTTGGTACTTTTTGTTATGAAATATTGAGTGCCAATGTTGTCAAATATTGTCTTATGATTTGTATTTGACTTCTATAAATTTTATATGCTCTTCTATGAATCTATATTCATTATCATTAGGTTGTTCACCTTTGACAAATGGTTGTTCACTATTCTCCATATATGCATTATTAGACTATTGGCAAGGATACTCTAACTTATATGTCTATACAATCATATTCAGTTTTGTTCTCATTCTTATCCTTTCCCTAAGGTTTGATAATGTCCTCTAAGTTATATCAATGTATCTTGCTCTCTTCACTGAGATTTTTATCACTGTTATTACTGAATTTCTTGTGATGACGTTGTGTATAGTATGCTATACTCCAAGATACTTTGTATTAACTCTTTGTCCTTTGTCATCTAACCATGTAGCATTACTTTTGGCTATCAACTACTTATCTTTATTCTGACCTCATGTTGATTTTCTCTTTTAACAACCTGTCTTAACCCTGATCATAAATATGTTCATGGGTTGCAGCACTTAGTAGTAATGAGTCATACCTTCTTTCATGGCTTTTGGTTTGATACTGATGCTTTGAGATTGGTATTAGCACAGGTTTACACTACATCATATATCTCTGTCAAAATAATAGTATCACTGCTCATGTTGAATGGTTTCTCTTATGTATAAAGGACTACATCTAAGGATGGCTTGGAAAGATAAATGAACTATTTCATGGATCTTTTATAACTGTTGAATCTTGTCATTTGTTGTTCCATGCTTGGTTGCATTGTTCTTATATTCTTGATTGATTGGGACCTCTTAAGATTGAAATCCTACTCTAAGAACTATCACTATAATTCTTTATTAAGGCAAGTATTTATAGTCATTGTGTCAATCTCCTTATAAAATCTCTACTTGCCCTAATATGGCACCTAGTATGAAAGCTCCATTGAAGTTTGGGTCTCAAAAGTTGACTCAAAATTGTATTTGCATTGTGAATTTCTCATAACTGTGAAATGACAGCCACAAGGTAACAATGAAGACCTATTTATTTATTCTTATTATGCAACTCCAAAAATCAAAACTATTAAAACTATCTTCCAATGTCCTCATGACTGACTGTACTTTTGTATGTTTTGATCTCCCTAAAACATCTATTGTTTTGAGACCATGAGTGTTAAGAACTTATGTGATTTAGAGGCTACAAATATGTGTTGCTTGACTGAGATTAGAACCTTCTAATCTTTGCATCTATTTTATCCACTATCTATGCCTTGGGACTTCCTTCTTGCAAGTTTAGTCATTGTTGAGACTCCATTTACTGTTTCTTGACAATGGTGATTTCTGAGATTGCATCTTAACTTTGATGCTTACCTTGTCCATTAAGGGCGCCATTTGCTCAGAAGTCTTTTATGACTATATTTTTCTATTTGTAATTGCTTCAATCCATGACTTTTTTTACTGTAGTTGCATGGAATGAGGTTGTACATTGATCTTTGGTTTAACAAGAAACCACTATTATTACTTTTTATCTTAGGATCTTCACTAGCACTGTTGCAAGCCTATAGCTTTTCTTCAATTAGGTTTGATTGTTAATGGTCCTTTGTTGGTTGAGTATGGTAAGTAATTTACACAATACAGTGCTCTTCAAGGATCTCTTCACTGTGATAATCTTGCAAAGACCTACTCACTATTTTTAATGTCTTCATGGACTACACTTATTGCTGATATTATCTTTAATTAATGACATTAAAGACTTCAAAGGTCTCCAATGTTGTTATAGCTCTGTCCACTATTCCATAATTTTTTTTACTTTCTCTTCATAACTGTTAATAATGATTGTTACTACCTTTATGAGAAGATTCATCATATCACTATGTTGAAACCTTTTTGTGACTGTATTTGTAAAACTATAGCAACATATATTGTCATAGTTCTTTGATGATTTGTGTCTTGGAGCATTGTATGCTTGTCTTTTCTAATATGATGGCTTTGGTCACTTGTCGGTCGCGGAACACCATTTTATTCATTGTTGTATGTGTTGACATTGGGTGGCAGATTTTACCTGTCATTGAATGCCAATATATGGGACCATGAATACAGTTGTGTCTCATGTTTGATAGTTAATTAGTGTCATCCTATGGGTAGTGACTATTGGCATTATGAGTGAATTGATTATTGTGTGGCATTGATGTTTTGTCATTGATGTCAACACTAGCTGTTACCGGTAGACAGGTTACCGATATAAGATCTAGTGTTATTGACAGAAGAGATTATCTGTTGGACACTTTCAGCATGTTTGGATCAGTAAAGTATATTGGATTTCATGAGTTATATGCTCCACGAGCATATTTTGGTTAGTTGGTATTGGCTTGATAATTGCATGCTATCATACACTCTAGTAAACCCTTACCAGCACTGGTTTATGGCTTTACCAGCAGAACTTTCATTGAGGAATCATGACAATATGCACAATTGGTGTTGGTGCAGCTTCTTCGAGGATTTCAGGATGCTGAAGATGTTTGTTGATTGTTCTTGAAGATATTGCTTTGGCGTGGTGGACCTAGAATAGGTCTGGTACCTATCTAGGTTATGGACTAGTATCATGCTAGCGTGTACTCTACACGTTACCTAGATGATTCGAGATGTTTTATGGATTTTTTATTATTGTTTTAATCTTAAGCCGACATGGCATATCATTGTAATAAGGAATTATGTAATTGTAATAGCTTTAGGTGGCCAACCTAATTGGTTTTGGCCTTAGGGTTTGTATAAATAAGAGGTGGAAACTCTTTGTAAAGAATCATGGTTATTGGAAAGGTCATGGTCAAGGAATGTAATGTGTGAATATTGCAATATCATTCAGGCAGAGGAGTTGATCGATCATTGGTGGTCGGATTAGTTTCAAAAGAGGATTTAGTCCTTCAGCATTGAGCTTAACCGGGACTATAATTAGGCATAGTAGATGCTATTTCCAGTAGTTAACTCTATTGGATTGTTTTCCATTTATCTTGAGAAGGTTGCAGCCTCTCTATAGTCAGTGAGACTCTTTTTGTAATGAGTAGTATGCTCTAGGCAGTGTGCCTTCCTGCAAGTGTAGGCCTCTCATTGTAACACATACTTTCTGTAGAAGTATCATCTTACTGTTGGTAGGCTTCCCACCGTGGTTTTTCCTTTTTTGTGTTTTCCACGTATAAATAATGGTGTTATGTGGTATGGTTTCTTTGCATTGATTATCTGGTTAATTGTTAAGTTGTATTGCTTACCAGTATCTGTTCCTACCCGCATTTGTCTTTACTGGTACTTAATTTGTTTAAGGTTATATTGTGGTTTAAAAGTTATAATATGTTAACAACTGATTCACCCCCCCCTCTTAGTCGTTCGTCGATTTTCCTAACAATTGGTATCAGAGATTTGGTCCTCTTTTGTAGAAGCTTAACTACTTGAAGTAGATCATATGGCAGCTAACACTTCTAATTCACCGACAGCTATTTTTAGAAGAGAAATCCCTAAGATTGATGGAAGAAATTATGGGATATGGAAAATTTGAATGGAGACTCATCTTAGATGTCTTGGCAAGGATATTTGGGAAATCACTAAGAAAGGATACACACCTTATGATCCGGCATCTGGCAATCCTGCTCCTACAGACCTAGACAAGAATATTGAAAATGATTGCAGAGCTAGAGAAGCCCTCTTGTGTGCACTTACTGGTCAACAGATCATGGGATTGACTAACATATCATCAGCTAAGGTTATATGGGACAAATTGCAAACTCTGAATGAAGGTGACCCTACTGTCAAAATTACTAAACTTGTTACCGGGTAAGGTATGAAAACTTGAAAATGGAAGAAAATAAAAGAATTGTTGTATTTATGGAAAGAGTAAATGAAATTGTTATGGGAATTCAATGTCGTGGAGGATTTCTAAGTGAAGATGAAATAGTTTCCAAAGTCTTGAGAGCCCTTCCACCAGCTTACAAGATGAAGGCAACTGCAATTAATTGGTTAAGAACAATGGAAAACACTTCAATCAACAGAGACATTCTGATTGGGAAATTATCTACTTTGGAGCTTGAAGGATTTGGATCTTATGGAGATGTGAAGTCTAAACCTTCTTTTCATGCATCATCATTAACATCTACTGGCAAAAGTAATTGGAGATCCCTATATGAAAAAGAATTGGAGGATGTGAGGAAAGAAGATGAAGAGCTTGAACAACTTGAAGCCTTATTTTCTAGAAGAGTACCTAAAGGTCCAACTGGAAGTAAGTATGAAGGAAAAGCACCTTTTAAATGTTTTGCATGTAATAAGATTGGTCATTTTGCATCTAGATGTCTCGAAAGGAATGCAAAGTTTGAGGAAAGAGTTAAGAAAACTTTCAAGCCTAACCCAAACAAATATAGATTCAAGAAAAACAAGAATTGCTACATAGCAGATGAGGAAGGAGTAACTAATGACTCTGGAGATGAACTAGAGAAGACTCATCTAGTGGATCTGGAAATGGAAAGGAATGGGTGTTCTATGCTTTGAAGGAAGATGAACCAGAACCGGCTATCAAAAATGAAGAGAAGGCCCTGGCAGCAAAAGTTGAAAATAAGGATGAATGGGTAATTGATAGTGGATGCTCACATCATATGACTGGAGATAAAAGCAAATTTTTGTCCCTACAAGAATACAATGGTGGTCAAGTCAAATTTGGAGATGACAAAGCATATATGATCAAAGGTAGAGGTATTATTTTTTTGGATGGAAAGCATAACACTGATAATGTCTTTTATGTAGAAGGTTTAAGGCATAATCTTTTGAGTGTTGGTCAATTAGTTGATAAAGGTTTTCAACTTTAGTTTAAGGATAGAAAATGCAAAATCATTAACAAAACTAGTTTGGAGATTGCAACTGGTATTCAGATAGGAAGTAATATCTTTCACTTGAACACTAGTAATAAGACATGTTTGATTGCTCATATTGATGAGAGTTGGCTATGGCATAAGAGGTTGTGTCATGTTAATTTTGATTGTATTGTTAAGATCAGTTCAACTAAGGCAGTCAGAGATATACCTAAGATTATGAAGCCTCATAATCTAGTATGTAAGGAATGTCAATTGGGTAAGCAAGTCAGAAGTTCTTTTAAAATCATACATGATAAATCTAATGATGTACTTGATTTGATTCACACTGACTTATGTGGTCCAATAAGAACTAGAAGCTTTCAAGGTGATAGGTATTTCATGCTGATTATTGATGACTATTCTAGAATGATGTGGTTGACTTTTTTGAGGGCGAAGTCTGAAGCTTTTGAGAAATTCAAGATCTTTAAAGCGGAGGTTGAAATAGAAAATGGATTGAAAATCAAATGTCTAAGATCAGATCATGGTAGTGATTTCACTTCTCATGAATTTAACAGTTATTGTGAGACAAATGGAATCAGGAGACAACTATCTACACCTAGGACTCTTCAACAAAATGCAGTAGTTGAAAGAAAGAACAAAACTATTTTGGATGCAGCTAGATCTATGATAATGGAAGCCAAATTGCCTCATATCTATTGGAGAGAAGTAGTGAGTACAATAGTCTACACATTCAATAGAGTTCACATCAAAGGTGAAACCGGTAAGACCCCTTATGAACTATGGTTTGGACATACACCTACTATTAAATATTTTAGAATTTTTGGAAGTAAATGCTATATTAAAAGAGATTATTCAATTGGAAAGTTTGATCCTAGATGTGATGAAGGGATATTTCTTGGTTATTCAATTTAGAGAAAAGCATATAGATGTTATAACAAAAGAATGCAGAAAATTGTGGAAAGTGTTAATGTGAAAGTGGATGAAAAGTACAACAATCATTCTATATCATATGACTGGGAACCGATAGTGCAAATGATCATAACCGAACTAGGAATGCCTCAACCGGTATAGGAAGTTGAAACAGTTACACCGGAACAATATAAAAATTCAACTGTGACTAATGATCAGAGCGGTGAACCTGAAGTTCAAAAAACTGCAAGGTATGTAAGATTAAATCATTCTGAAGATCAAATTATTGGAGATAGGAACAAGGGAGTAATGATAAGAAGAAAATTGGCAAATGAAGAGGTATGTCTTATTTCTCAAGTTGAACCAACAACTATTATTGAAACTTGTAAGGATAAACATTGGTTAAAGGCTATGGAAGATGAATTAGATCAAATAAAGAAGAATGAAACTTGGCCTTTAGTTTCTCGACCTAAAAATAAGAATGTTATTGGAACTAAATGGGTTTTTAGAAATAAACTGAATGAGGATGGTCAAGTTATAAGGAACAAGGCTAGATTGGTTTGTAAAGGATATTCTCAAATGGAAGGAATTGATTATGGTGAGACATTTGCACATGTAGCTAGAATTGAAGTTGTTAGACTATTTCTTGCCTATGCAGCTTATAAGAACTATAAGGTTTATCAAATGGATGTCAAATGTGTATTTTTGAATGGTGAGCTTGAGGAAGAAGTTTACATTGAGCACTTGATGGATTTTCACGAACAGATGACAAAGACATGGTTTGCAGATTGAAGAAAGATTTATATGGTTTGAAACAGGCTCCTAGAGATTGGTATGCAAGGTTGGATAAATATCTTTTAAAGCTTGGTTTTACTAAAGGCAGTGCTGATAGCAATCTATATTATAAGATCACTGATAATGATATTCTAATTATTTAAGTTTTTGTTGATGATATCATTTTTGGAGAAGAAGATAAATTGTGCATGGAATTTGCTAACAACATGAAAAATGAATTTGAAATTTCCATGATTGGTGAGATGAAATTTTTCTTAGGTTTGTAGATTACTCAAACTAACAAAGGCATTTTTATCTATCAAACTAAGTATCAGAGAGAATTGTTGAAAAAGTTTGGTATGGAGAATTCCAAACTAGTAAGTACTCCTATAGCTACAAGTGAGAAATTATCTATCAAGGATACTTCTTCACCAGTAAATCCGACAAGGTAGAAATCTATGATTGGTGGTCTGTTATATCTAACTCAGACTAGACCTGATATTATGAATGCGGAAGTATTGTTTCAAGATATCAAAGTAATCCTAAAGCAAATCATGAATGTGCAGTAAAGAGGATATTTCAGCGTTTGCAAGGAACAATAGAATATGGTTTATGGTATTCCAAAAATGATGATTTCACTTTATGTGCATATACTGACTCAAATTGGGTAGGTGATACTAATGACAGGTAAAGCACTCCTAGTGGAACTTTCTTTCTGGGAAAGAAACTGGTTTCATGGATAAGCAAAAAAAAGTCATGCATTTCTTTATCTATTGCAGAAGCTGAGTATGTTGCAGCAACAACTAATTGCACTCAAGTTTTGTGGATGAAGCAAATGTTGAAGGATATTAGGGTAAATTATAGTGAACCAGTAGTTATCTACTGTGATAACTCTATAGCTATTGACATGTCCAAGAATCTAGTATTTTACTCTAAGACTAAGCATATTTCAATAAAGTATAACTTTCTAAAGGAAAAGGTAGAAGCAAAGGAAGTCAAACTGGTTTATGTGAACACTAAAGAACAGATTGCAGGCATATTCACTAAACCGTTGTCTAAGGAATCATTTGAATACTTGAGAGATAGGTTAGGGGTTTCTACCTCTCCGATAGAGACTTGATTGATGAAGTTTTTCATCAGTCTGGTATGCATTACCACGAACATTATCCATTCTGGCACTGATGAATGGTGCTACTACTCAGGGTTAGTAGTCAGCTTTGAGATTCAGAGGTTTGTATCATTGCTTTGATATTTTTGTCAAGTTTCTGGCATTGATATCAAAGGGGGAGAGATATTGATGTGAAAATAAAATAAAAATTATATACATTGGGGAGAGATTTGTTCAAAGCCTTACAGAGATATTATTCACTAGGGGAGAGCTATTGATTGTTGGTTGTTTTCTATAGGGGGAGACTTGTTTGGTATTTCTTGGTACTTAGATGTTTTTCACATCTAGTGTTGCCATCAATGCCAAAGGGGGAGATTGTTGGCATTATGGGTGAATTTATTATTGTGTGGCATTGATGTTTTGTCATTGATGTTAATACTAGTTGTTTCTGGCAAACAGGTTACCAGTATAAGATCTAGTGTTACCGGCAGAAGAGGTTATCTGTTGGGCACTTCTAGCATGTTTGGATCAGTAAAGTATATTGGATTTCATGAGTTATATGCTCCATAAGCATTTTTTGGTCAGTTGGTATTGGCTTGATAATTGCATGCTATCATACACTCTAGTAAACCCTTACCAACACTGGTTTATGGCTTTACCGGCAGAGCTTTCATTGAGGAATCATGACAAGATGCACAATTGGTGTTGGTGCATCTTCTTCGAGGATTTTAGGATGCTGAAGATGTTCATTGATCGTGCTTAAAGATATTGCTTTGGTGTGGTGGACCTAGAATAGGTCGGGTACCTATCTAGGTTATGGACCGGTATCATGCTAGCGTGTACTCTACACGTTACCTAGATCATTCGAGATGGTTTATGGATTTGTTATTATTTTTTTGATCTTAAGCCGACATGTCATATCATTATAATAAGGAATTATGTAATTGTAATATCTCTAGGTGGCCGACCTAATTAGTTTAGGCCTTAGGGTTTGTATAAATAAGAGGTGGAAACTCTTTGTAAAGAATCATGGTTATTGGAAAGGTCATGGTCAAGGATGTAATGTGTGAATATTGTAATATCATTCAGGTAGAGGAGTTGATCGATCATTGGTGATCGGATTGGTTTTAGAAGAGGATTTAGTCCTCTGGCATTGAGCTTAACCGGGACTGTAATCAGGCATAGTAGATGCTATTTCCAGTAGTTAACTCTATTGGATTGTTGTCAATTTATTTTGAGAAGGTTGCAGCCTCTCTATAGTTAGTGAGACTCTTTTTGTAATGAGAAGTACGCTCTAGGCAGTGTGCCTTCCTGCAAGTGCAGGCCCCTCATTGTAACACATACTTTCTGTAGAAGTATCATCTGACTGTGGGTAGGCTTCCTACTATGGTTTTTCCCTTTTCGGGTTTTCCACATACAAATCATGATGTTATGTGGTATGGTTGCTTTGCATTGATTATCTAGTTAATTATTAAGTTGTATTGCTTACCAGTATCTGTTCCTACCTGCATCTGTCTTTACCGGTACTTAATTTGTTTAAGGTTATATTGTGGATTAAAAGTTATAATATGTTAACAACTGGTTCACGCCCCCCTCAGTTGTTCACCAGTTTTCCTAACAGTGACATGTATGATGAGCTCAACCCCTTTGGGAGCCCATTTTAACCCACATACATGGTATTTCTGAAATGAAACCCTATATCTGCACATGAAACAAACAAGTTAGATAAAAACATGGTTCTTGTTGATATCTCATGGCTTCTTTTTACATTGATCTCTTATGTTCTGAATCTGATATAGCAGTATAGGAACACTACGAGTAGCATAGTGTATGTAGGAGTGAAAGGAATAACCCGGAGCTCTAACAAAACCCTTTTATCTCTCTTTTAGGTCATCGGAAGGAGTAGACAGTGGGATGCTTGAATCAATGAAGTTGATCACAAGACTCCTCTGCAGAACTCAACAACCTCTTCAGGCAATGATGGGTTCTTTCTTCCTTTTCTTCATTTATTCTGCAATTTCTTTTGTGTTTGCATGTCTATGATCAGTGTGATCTTTTCTCAACTATTCCTACGGCTTGTGTGGGATCATATGTACAGTTACTCTTTATGAATAAAAATGTATATTATGCACATGTTTCATTTATGTATATCTCTCTGATTCAAACAATTGCACATTTGAAAATAATATATTTGTATGACATACATTTCTATTCAATAAAGATGCAAACTTGGAAAAAAAATTGTGTACCTTCTATCTACAATGAATAAAAACTATATATGTCACCAAATTTGGATACAATAACTAATTCAAATCATCATGTTGACCTATACAAATAGGAATGAACCATCTACATACAACATACAAGAAACCCTTTAAACCACATCAGCTCATCTACAATACACAGGCTAAACCAACTCATCCAATCAAACTGCAACACTGGAATACACAAAAGAAAACTTTCCAACAATCTCCACATATGTTGACATCAATGACAACATATTAGCCAATATCCAATAATAAAGTTGCACAATATGAAGTGCAAAAAAGGGAGAGTCATCCTGCTACCCTGCGAGAAGAAAGGTAGAATGAAGATGGTCCCATGGGCTAGCGAGAAGAATAAACACTGAAAAAAATAAGGGCCCCACTACCTCGCAAGGGAAAAAGACAAGGTGACATAAAGAAACAAAGAGAGAAGTTTCCCCAGCTACCCCGTGAGCTAGATACAAGGGAAATGATAGTGCCACATGGCAGCAGGATGAGGATGGTAATGAAGAAGATTTGGCCCTGCTACCTTGCGATATGGAAAGCAGTAGAAGGATGACCCCACTATCCCACAAGGGGAAAAATAATGAATAAAGGTGGTGAGAATACATTAAAGGTATAACTTTGGAGTATGATGAAAATCAAAGGTGGTGGAGAAGGAATTGTGATGTGCCATGTCAGAGGCCATGCAAGTCAACAATGTAATCTCAATCATTCATGCCCAGATCAATAGCAGTTTGAATTTTGACACCACTGTCTCATTCAGCTAGCACATAGGCATTAATGGTACCCTCCCTCCAATCAATAAAAGGAGTTTTTGAAGCTTAATCAAACACTATTCACTCAAAGAGAACCAAAGAGCGATTGAGAAGTGAATCAACGCAATCACCAAAGCGGCAAACTGCATCCCAAAGTTTTCAAAATTCAAGTAAGTGATATTTGAGCCATATTTCTCTGCATGTTATAAGAAAATTAGGAGTATTATAGGGTCTTTTCTTGAAATAATTGCATATTTTCAGCCCTAGAATTATAAGAATCACCTCCCCAATGAAGGAAACCAACCCCTTTATGCTTGAGAAGACTCTTGAGAAAGGAGAGGGTTCTTCTATGCTTTAGATTACCCATGCCATCCTTCTTTTTGTTGTTCACCAAACCCCAACAATTTCAAATGAGTCGATTGTCGAACCAAACCCTCCTATTTTTGCACAAACCCCTCCTAGTGTTGAGTCAATCCAGCCATTCTAGGAGAAATCCTCTAATCCTAAGAGGACAAGAGCACCAAGAAGGGCTACCACCATAATTTTTGATGATGAACCAACTACTAATAAGCCCAATCCTTCCCCTCAAACTGGAACTTCAACACCCAAATGGAGGAGGGCTCCTACTAAAAAGACCACCACCACTTCTGCTACAAGCTCCACCTATTGGCGAAAACCCACCAGTTTTTGAATTGGATCCCCAAGAGGAGACCCCAAAGCCAAAGAAAAGAAGAGCTCATATGAAGAAGGTTGCCTACTCATTTGTTGAGCAAGCCTTCATTGCAGAGGAAAACCCTCCTGCCATCAAAAACCCTCCACCTACTCAGTAGGAGCAGCCCCCACAAGCCCCTACTGCATCAGTTCCAGCTAAAAGTGTTGATGAAGTAACAGAAGAAGTAGAGAAAAAGATGGAGGAGATGGATAAGAATTAGAGAAGAGATACAAGGGATCTACACTAGGCCTTCTGGAATTATTTAAGGGGTCTACTATACATGAAACCTTCAAAAATGCCTTCAATAATAGGAGTTCCAATTGTTAGGATGACAACCACATACAGGGGGTGGTATATTTTCTACTATTTCTATGAAAATGGGAATAATGTAGCACTTGTTTCTAACCCCTGGAATCTCGATTCAGCTAAGTTGGTGATCCCAAATGAATTTGTCGAACCTTTGTTGATAATAGATCTTGGAAAGCATTACCATCTTGATAGCATTATAACAAGGATGGGCAGATGTTCATACTTTGGTTGATGTAGCAAAGGAGGCCATAATTCAATGTTTTGATTTGGATAGAAGTGCTTTGAAAATCATTGATTTGAAGAGTTTGGGGATAGATTTTACCTTAAAAAGGGACTTTTATAGAGAATGGGAGGTCCCCCACTATAGAAACAATGTCATGCCCAAACTTTTTGGGCAAAACACAACCAACAAATTTTATTTTTTTCAAAACACTAAATTTTTAAAACACTAAAGTTACACGCAACCATCGCTTAAATAGTTGTGACAACTTAACAAGATGTTCCAAGCGAATTTTTAAATGTTGTTAAATACTATTATAACATTTACGATAACTCCTATTATCAAGTGGTTCGAATAAACTTTATAAGAGTATTAATAAATTTACTCAAAATTCCATCTTATTTCGGTTGCGATTATTAGTACATAAATAAATCCTTTTCTACTAACTAGACATTAACATAATTACTTGGTTCTATATTAATTATTTATTACATATCAAATTTCCTCCATCCTGTTAATACATTCTTTCTTACTATTTTAGTTTAAATGTGGAATGCTAAATAAATTAATTTATCTCCTCATCAAATTTAGTCAATGGATTGATTTAATCAAAATTCTCTAAAATAATTGATGAGGATATAAATAACCTCCGATAATCATTAATTGCTTTTAGGAACTAATTATTTTCGTCCTAGCACTTAGATTTATAAATGTCTAACAATAATTAAAATGTGTTTTATAACTAATTTGACTAAAAGGGTCGAATCAAATTCATAACGATTATTTTCCTAAAAGAGTTTAATCTCATCCAGATCTATATTTAGGTGGACTGAACAATATTTTCCTTTAGCTAAAACCAACTTACCAACTTGTTATAAATTTTCTTAAAGAATTAACCTTCATAAGTAATTCAAAATTTAAACATTCTTTTATTTTTATTTTTTTTAAGATGCCCATTTTATTATTAAGGACATATTTAAATTGTAAAATTACTTAATCTACATTTTGCCCTATTCATTATATTTAAATGTTTATTCAACATTGATAAAAGTATGAACATTATAAGTAAACCATTATATTAAAGTCCATTTATATATTTATTTTTAAAACTATATATATATATATTTCCTTTAATTCGTAACACAAATATATGGAAATACATATTATACCATTCCATATAACTTAACCTAAATAGTTAAAAGATAAAGAGACCCTAATTTTGTTTTTTTTTATTTATAAAAATAGAGTTTAATTCTTTTACTTCATTTCTTATTGACCATATAACCCTAGCCTTACCCGGCTAGGGTTTTATATTTTTTTCTATAGCTTGATTGTGCAGGGACCCTCGAGCGGCGGCCATAGCATTTAGCTAAGAGGGGGGGGAAAGGTGAGGTGGAGCATTGGGAGAATGGCGGCGGTGGCATTTGGCAGAGGAGTGTCTCGCAAGGGGAGTGGCGGAGGTTGTGGGGAAAGGCTCCCCGCAGTGTCGGCCACTGCCGGACCTGCAGGTCACGGCCCACAGAGGCGGCCTCGGCTGCCATTGTGGGTCGTGGCCCGCAACCGGCAGCGCCACCGCTACGAGGTCACCGCCCACTGCAAGGAGGGGGCCGCCCTGCGGGGGTTCCGCAGGGGCCGAGTCCCTTTTCCTTGCTATATTTTTTTTATTTAATTTTTTTTTTCGTGTTTTTAAAAAAAAAACTTTGCTTTGTAATATTCCTTTTTTAAAAAAATTTAATTATATATATATATTATTATAATTCAAAAATAAATATAAATAAATATATATATTATGTATCTATATATTTATTTATATACATATATTTTTAATGTAAATATAAATAAATATACAGGTATATATATTTATTTCTATGCATTTATTTTGAAAGCTCATTGGATTTAGGGCTAAACTTTCATTGGAACAAATATAAATTATTTTTCTTTTCAAAAACATAGATCAGTTTATTATTAATTCTCAAATTTAAATCAAAGTATTTTTTTTTTTTGTACCTTAATAGAGATAGACTAACAAATTTAGATTTATTTTCTGCAATAGACAAATAACAAAATTTGATAAATCTAACATCAACTATTTAAATGACCAAATTTAATAAATTTAACCGCAACTAGAACAACCTATAATTTATTAAATAAAACCTTAGAGATGGATATAATATTTTTTATTTTTTTTGCGAATAAATTAAATAATAGATTTAGATAAACTAAATTTTACATTTCCATGTATAGATCAAATGTTTTATTACCAACCTACCATATGCATGCAAATCTGATTCCATTTCTATTCTAATAATTTGTTTTAAATGCGTAAGGGAAATAAACAATTTTCTTCTTTTTTCAAAATATTCTTTACACAACAAATGTTATTTGTCAGAACCATAGAAAAATTAGAACCAGAAAATACTTATTTCTTTTCTGTAGTCTAACACAAATAATTATTACATTTCTTTTAAAACATATTCCAAAGACACTATTGGCACTTTACCAATAGGTCTCTCATTTCAAATACATGAGGACTTTCAAATAATACATTACATTTACAAATATTTTTCTACAACAAATAACCCCAGCAAACTTCCACTTACCTACTCTTTTCTTCCAACAACCTGCAAATATTATCAAGGATATGACCATGGAGTGCTCACCTCCCAGCTTAGGCTAACTAGTAGCCACCCCCAAGCTCGAAGAACCAAGCCCTAGACAGGTAACAAACATGCAACCACAGAAGACAGAATACACACAAACTCAAAACACACTCCCAAACCTGGGCTACACTGCACCACACATTGGTGATGTCTTTTCAAGGGTGGTAGTGGACCAAGTACCCTGAGGAGACTGCAAGTATGGTAAAACAAATAGCCACCTCATGGCAAACCAAAACATATAGCCACCTCATGGCAAACCAAATACATCAAGTATAACATATTCAACCCCTTATTCCTTATGCCCCCCAAGGCATTCATGCCTTATTTCCCTCCTTATGACCCCCAATGCGTAAACAACCCATGCAGCAAGGGTCACATAAATTCCCTTGTGATCGCTCTCATAACGAGAGTCTCTCACTCGAGGGCTGTCACTTCTACCACCCACAAGATCCTCCTCTCTCCCAAGAGTAGGAGGTCTTGATTACTCCCAAAACACATACAATGTATAAACATAAAATACCAAATAAGTTTCCAAGAGAACATGCACGGAAACTAACCTTTTACACAAATATTACTTTCAAAACACATGCAATAAGAAATCCTTATAAGAAAAATACAACCAACCTTAAACTGCCCAAAGGTATGCTAGTTTTGTTGAGGATGAGCAGCCCAATTCAACAGTTCTTCTCATTCTACCCTTAGCCAAAATTCTCAAACCAAATTCTATCTTTTTCTTTACAAAATTCTTTTGTCTCCAAAAATGGAGAGTGGGTGATTACCCACTAATTTTCTAATTCTTGCTTAAGAATACCTTTGTGAGAGTTCTCACAAGTTTCCAAAAACTGAAAAGGAAGGAAAGGTAAAATGGGAAAGGGAACTCTCATTCGAAAGGGAAGGTTTACAACTCAGTTCAAGTCTTCTAATTTCCATTTTCGCACAACTTAGAAAAGTCACTTTTTAGGGTGTCTAAAAGGTCACATGGGAGTAGAAACTTTCCTAAAATTACCCCTAACCCTTAGGTATACCTTATGGGCTTTAGGAAACCCTATCAAACTACCCTTACGTGTCCATTTAACCCTTTTCTAACCCCTCTGAAGTTTATTTTCGGGTCAAACCTATGTTGACCATCCCAAAGATTCTTTACCCAAGGCATTTATGGGATCACATTACATTAATTGAAAAAGCTATAGTTAATCATTTCCCTCCAAGAGACAAATTTAAAAATTCAAACATAAATCCACACGTGTCAAGTGACACGAAGAAAATACTTTTACAAAATAATATATGAAATCGTGTCTCTTGTTGGATTTAAATAAGTTAATTAAATAACATTTAACACACATGCATCATTTACTATTACGAATAAAATACGACACAAACGGGGTGTTGTCTCTCCAAATAGACAAACCCCTGTTTTACGAACATACATAGGTCTAGGTTTGGTTCTCCGTAATATTTCCATGGCCATATGAATATCTTTTCCTGTGCCACTCAAATACACATTAGTAATTTCCAATAACCTCGTATAATATTAAACACATGAATTAGAATACACACCAAACACTTCGCATACAATTTACATTTGAACAATTCAATATATCTCATATCCAATTAAATCCACATAAGCAATTATCATAATTCTCATAATTAAAGTCCTGCAAATCCAATAATGACATACATCATCTCCAATTTATCCTATTCTAGAATCATATAGAGTTCTTTATCGTAAAGCATATAAATGAAGCATCAACATTCATCAATGTTATCCAATCACGAAATCATATAAGTTCTACATCCACACATAGCTGACATACATTAAATCAAGATTATCCAATCAATGGATCTTTTAGGATTTCAAATTCATAACATATCAAAATGTACACCATAAGGTGCAATAACTCTATAACTTGGTCCAATTATCTTTCTCACCAGTCTATCTATCTAACACAGTTCATTCTATTGAATTATAAAGCATTTATTAATAGGGTCAAACATGGTCAACTAAGTTAATCAAAGCTGGGTTTGGGGAAGGCCTTACATCCTCCTCCCCTAGAGTTTGACTTACTCCTGGAAGTCGCATGAGTATAATTTACTAAGTAGGGACATAACATTTCCCATAATTTTCAATAAGTTACTTAAAATCTTATCTTGCCTACTCGAAGGATGAAATACCAAAATCAATCTTATTATTGTAATTAACTTATTGTCTTCGCAAGGTTAAATTCTTAGTATTTTTATTACATTTCCCTTCGATTCTTAGGTAGGTGTTTTACAATGTTCTATCTTTCAACAATTTACATTAATGCGCCATCCAAATCGTATCAATAACACACATCAACTCCCACAATCAAGGTTGCACATATTGAATTTTCTAGGAGTCCTACTTTGTTTAGGATTTTTTATTTAATTTTTTTGGCATGTTTATCCTACTGTATTCTTGTCCAAGCATGTTACTTAAGAAAATTGACATAACACTTAACCAAAATGAATCTACTTATTTTACATCAAGGCACCTCATTAGGGTGTTAATACACTATTTGCTAAACCGTCCTAGGTGCATAATTTTTCTTCCAACTTTCTTAGGTGACAAGGCATAATCCAATTTGGGTTCTTCAAATCCATCCTTATGTAGGGTAGTTTTCTACCACTAGGGATTAAAATATTTTTATATTTCTAGGCTCCAAGGTTTAAGTTTCATAGGGTACATTATTCGCAATTTTCCAACCATTACATAACAACCCCATTCTAAGGGAGTGATCGATATAATTAATACTTATTTTAGATATCATCCATGCAATCATCTCCATACCTCTGCTAAATTTACCAGTCAACAACCATTACTCTCGCAGTACATTAGGTCTAGATCACACTATTGTTATAATTTTTTTTTCTTCTTTCAGGTTACTCTCAATTAATTTTTATTTAGGAGGATCTTCCTTCCTTTATCTTGATTTGATAAAACACATTCTTTGTTAATTCTTGTGCCTAATTTCACTCCTTGCAATATTCTCCCTTGACACACTATCAGTGGTTCAACGAACATGATAGACATTTACACAAATCACATCACTAGGGCTAGTTATATCAACCATCAGAACGACCACTTTGACACTTTACAAGATCAAAATACAAGTTACTTCTGCCAAGTCCAATAAAAAGAAGAAAAATGTCGGTAATTGAAAAATATTAAAACTAGAAACATGGCAAGTGCCATAGTTCCTATAAAAAGAAACATAAATTTAGTGGTCCTCTCTTCATAAACAAAATAAATAAAAAGAAAGTTCTAGCCCCAGTGTCACAATATACTTTTCAAAGAAAATCAAAATTAATGTTGAATCAAACTCGAAACAAGATGACCATTCTAGTTATGCTATAGGGAGTAACCGCAGCACATCACCCAAGATCACGCGTCTTGAGTGTGTTAGGAAGTGATTATTAGACTCTTGAGATTTTAGATTCTTTAAAATCCTTTATCGATTTATGAAATACATTCTTATACACAAGATTGCATTCGTTTTTTATAGATCATGTTCCATTTTAACCTTCATGTGCTTACTATTACTAGCAACACTTTTTGATATAATTCGTTATCTATTTAGGGTTATTAACATCCTTAATTATATCTAACAGGTGATTGCACTAACTCTACCATTCTTTGTCCATTCTTCTTTGACTTCTATTACTTATCTTAATATGCTAAACCTTGATTCAATGTTACGTGGTAGTTCCAATATCGACACTTTCATGTCTTACGCACTCAGTTGATAGTTCAGTACAATTTTGACACTTGTTTACTTAGAACCACTTAGGGTTGTATAATGTAATTATATAATTTTACTAGGGACATCATTTGTTTTCTTAGCACCTTATGTTAGCTTCTTATATTTTCACCTCTAACATTCACTTGCCTTCATTAGGTAGGAGCTTGTTGCCAAATTACTAACACTTATGGTTAAGAGCCATTTGGGCTGGATTTATTGTCAAGTAAGGTCAATAATGGTTGACAACAATTTCTACCCACACATTTCAAGACATAATTCAAAGAACTCAGAGAGTGAACTTATTCTCTCCTATTTCACTTATGCAATTATAAAACCAAGGGGGTGTGCACTCGAAGGTGACCAACACCCATCCTTTTAATTAAAATTTAGTAAAAGGAAAGTTATCTCATTCCATATTACTTATTTATATTTACTTACTAGCCAACTTCAGCATATCACAACCTTCGATCTCTTCAATCTAAATCAACCATCTTACCATCCTAATATCCAGTTACCCAATTACGGTATAACATAAGGATGTCCAATAATTACCAATGTCTTAAGACTCCCAAAATTTCCAAGTTCTCCCATAGCTAGCCACCTAGTTCGGCTCCTTATCATTGTTCCCATAAAAGATTATATACTACCAACTGATTTTTGATTAAAAATTTGGTATTAAAATACTGCTATACTATCTCTCCATAAGCCATTTCCATCCACATGTTGCTTCATCCATACTTAATGTTTTCACATACTTTCACACTTGAGTGCCAAAATTTGCAAAGCTTCTTCGATTGTGCCTAGTAGTTAAATTGTGCTACATATTGTCTTGTACCTAGCGACTAACCATGATTGGGTTGCACTTTCCTTCTTAGTTTCTGAACGACATCTAGTTACACATTTCTAGATTATAGGATTCTAATACTTTTACACTCCTTGCACTTCAATGGAGATTTTTTTTTTTTGTATGATTCCTAAATCAACTCTACTCTCTCTTCCATTATTTACTTTCTTCAAAATTATCTTCTCATAAAGGAACTAGTTGAGGTTTTACTTGCTTGTTCCCCAATTATATAACCACGGATGAACTTAGGGTTTATTGTAAATACTTGTTTTTACCCAAGAAGTTCATGCCTCCTTTCTCCTTATTTAACTCACCTATAGTATTACTAGGGTTTTCTGATCAAGGAGATTGTCATACATCAATTTAGTTCTTATCTGCAGGATTATCCAACTCTAGCTCCACTATGTTGCTACAATCATTATCTAGCAAATGCTCTTAATTAGAAATTTATCATGACCACTTTCTTAAGGTACCTAGTCATTTGGATAGGTTAATGCTTTTATCTGAGATTTGCAAGAGTCTCTTTTAACTCTCCTTCATTGATGTCTCCAATGGCGGCCTTGATCTTTTAAACCTACATAGCTTAAAATTTTATTTTGAACTATCTCGATTCTTATTTATCTAGTTTATGGTGCCTTCATCTTAGGTCTAACTATCTTGTTTGACTTGCCATGTCAAGTACATATCTTGATTGATGGCATCCTGTTAGTTTACCATTTGAGGTATTTTACTGAAGAGTTAACTCCTCATACTTGATTTGATTAGGGCAGTTATTGCGTTTTAGGTTCCAATTGAATGGTAACCCCATAAGTACTAAAGAACTAAATTCCGTTAATAAACACCGAAATTACTTCATATGAGTAAATAGTTAAATATTTCGCAGCCTTTGGGGTTTTATTTAAGCCATAAATATTATGACTAATAAGTTCAAATTTCAGGGTTTTTAGTGACTTTTGGAACCCCTTGAATTGATATATGTTAATCTATTGATCCATAAGAATTTTCACTTATGTTTCACTTTGTTATTTCGCAAGTTTTCCACCTAGGTGTTATACTTCAAACCATAGTTTGTTTTCAACTAAGTTATGAATGTAGCCCATGTTCACCAGTGTATGAACCTAGGGCTCTAATACCAAAATGTCATGCCCAAACTTTTTGGGCAAAACACAACCAACAAATTTTTTTTTTTTTTAAAACACTAAAGTTACACGCAACCATCGCTTAAATAGTTGTGACAACTTAACAAGATGTTCCAAGTGAATTTTTAAATGTTGTTAAATACTATTATAACATTTACGATAACTCCTATTATCAAGTGGTTCGAATAAACTTTATAAGAGTATTAATAAATTTACTCAAAATTCCATCTTATTTCGGTTGCGATTATTAGTACATAAATAAATCCTTTTCTACTAACTAGACATTAACATAATTACTTGGTTCTATATTAATTATTTATTACATATCAAATTTTCTCCATCCTGTTAATACATTCTTTCTTACTATTTTAGTTTAAATGTGGAATGCTAAATAAATTAATTTATCTCCTCATCAAATTTAGTCAATGGATTGATTTAATCAAAATTCTCTAAAATAATTGATGAGGATATAAATAACCTCCGATAATCATTAATTGCTTTTAGGAACTAATTATTTTAGTCCTAGCACTTAGATTTATAAATGTCTAACAATAATTAAAATATGTTTTATAACTAAATCAACTAAAAGGGTCTAATTAAATTCATAACGATTATTTTCCTAAAAGAGTTTAATCTCATCTAGATCTATATTTAGGTGGACTGAACAATATTTTCCTTTAGCTAAAACCAACTTACCAACTTGTTATAAATTTCCTTAAAGAATTAAACTTCATAAGTAATTCAAAATTTAAACATCTTTTATTTTTATTTTTTTTAATATGCCCATTTTATTATTAAGGACATATTTAAATTGTAAAATTACTTAATCTACATTTTGCCCTATTCATTATATTTAAATGTTTATTCAACATTGATAAAAGTATGAACGTTATAAGAAACCATTATATTAAAGTCCATTTATACATTTATATATATATATATATATTTCCTTTAATTCGTAACACAAATATATGGAAATACATATTATACCATTCCATATAACTTAACCTAAATAGTTAAAAGATAAAGAAACCTTAATTTTGTTTTTTTTTATTTATAAAATAGAGTTTAATTCTTTTACTTCCTTCATTTCTTATTGACCATATAACCCTAGCCTTATCCGGCTAGGGTTTTATATTTTTTTTTGTAGCTTGATTGTGCAAGGACCCTCGAGCGGCGGCCATGGCATTTGGCGGAGAGGGGGGGGGAAAGGTGAGGTGGAGCATTGGGCGAATGGTGGCGGCGACATTTGGTAGAGGAGTGTCTCGCAGGGGGAGTGGCGGAGGTTGTGGGGAAAGGCTCCCCGCAGGGTCGGCCACTACCGGACCTGCGGGTCATGGCCCACAAAGGCAACCTTGGCCACTGTTGTGGGTCGCGGCCCACAGCCGATAGCGCCGCCGCTGCGGGGTCGCCACCCACTGCAAGGAGGGGGCCGCCCTGCGGGAGTTCCGCAGGGGCCGAGCCACTTTTCCTTGCTATATTTTTTTCATTTAATTTTTTTTTGTGTTTTTTTAAAAAAAAAATTGCTTTGTAATATTCCTTTTTTTTTTAAATGTAATTATATATATATATATATATATATTATTATAATTCAAAAATAAATATAAATAAATATATATATTATGTATATATATATTTATTTATATACATATATTTTAAATGTAAATATAAATAAATATACA
Source organism: Cryptomeria japonica (assembly GCF_030272615.1). Lineage (NCBI taxonomy): Eukaryota > Viridiplantae > Streptophyta > Pinopsida > Cupressales > Cupressaceae > Cryptomeria > Cryptomeria japonica. The sequence goes on from NC_081409.1 coordinate 75,259,555, forward strand.
GGTATATATATTTATTTATATGCATTTATTTTGAAAGCTCATTGGATTTAGGGCTAAACTTTCATTGGAACAAATATAAATTATTTTTCTTTTCAAAAACATAGATCAGTTTATTATTAATTCTCAGATTTAAATCAAGGTATTTTTTTTTTGTACCTTAACAGAGATAGACTAACAAATTTAGATTTATTTTCTGCAATAGACAAATAACAAAATTTGATAAATCTAACATCAACTATTTAAATGACCAAATTTAATGAATTTAACTGCAACTAGAACAACCTATAATTTATTAAATAAAACCTTAGAGATGGATATAATATTTATTTTTATTTTTTATTTTTTTGTGAGTAAATTAAATAACAGATTTAGATAAACTAAATTTTACATTTCCATGTATAGATCAAATGTTTTATTACCAACCTACTATATGCATGCAAATCTGATTTCATTTCCTTTCTAATAATTTGTTTTAAATGCATAAGGGAAATAAACAATTTTCTTCTTTTTTCAAAATATTCTTTACACAACAAATATTATTTTTCAGAACCATAGAAAAATTAGAACCAGAAAATACTTATTTCTTTTCTGCAGTATAACACAAATAATTATTACATTTCTTTTAAAACATATTCCAAAGACACTATTGTCACTTTACCAATATGTCTCTCAATTCAAATACATGAGGACTTTCAAATAATACATTACATTTACAAATAATTTTCTGCAACAAATAACCCCAGCAAACTTCCACTTGCCTACTCTTTTCTTCCAACAACCTACAAATAAAATCAAGGATATGACCATAGAGTGCTCACCTCCTAGCCTAGGCTAACTAGTAGCCACCCCCGAGCTAGATGAACCAAGCCCTAGACGTAACAAACATGCAACCACAAAAGACAGAATACACACAAACTCAAAACACACTCCCAAACCCAGGCTACACTGCACCACACATTGGTGATGTCTTTTCAAGGGTGGTAGTGGACCAAGTACCCTGAGGAGACTACAAGTATGGTAAAACAAATAGCCACCTCATAGTAAACCAAAACATATATCCACCTCATGGCAAACCAAATACATCAAGTATAACATATTCAACACCTTATTCCTTATGCCCCCCAAGGCATTCATGCCTTATTTCCCTCCTTATTACCCCCAATGCATAAACAAGCCATGCAACAAGGGTCACATAAATTCCCTTGTGATTGCTCTCATAACGAGAGTCTCTCACTCAAGGGTTGTCACTTCTACCACCCACAAGATCCTCCTCTCTCCCAAGAGTAGGTCTTGATTACTCCCAAAACACATACAATGTATAAACATAAAATACCAAATAAGTTTCCAAGAGAACATGTAGGGAAACTAACCTTTTACACAAATATTACTTTCAAAACACATGCAATAAGAAATCCTTATAAGAAAAATACAACCAACCTTAAACTGCCCAAAGGTATGCTAGTTTTGTTGAAGATGAGCAGCCCAATTCCACGGTTCTTCTCTTTCTACCCTTAGCCAAAATTATCAAACCAAATTCTATCTTTTTCTTTACAAAATTCTTTTGTCTCCAAAAATGGAGAGTGGGTGATTACCCACTAATTTTCTAATTCTTGCTTATGAAGCCCTTTGTGAGAGTTCTCACAAGTTTCCAAAAACTGAAAAGGAAAGGTAAAATGGGAAAGGGAACTCTCATTCGAAAGGGAAGGTTTACAACTCAGTTCAAGTCTTCTAATTTCCATTTTCGCACAACTTAGAAAAGTCACTTTTTAGGGTGTCTAAAAGGTCACATGGGAGTAGAAACTTTCCTAAAATTACCCCTAACCCTTAGGTATACCTTATGGGCTTTAGAAAACCCTATCAAACTACCCTTAGGTGTCCATTTAACCCTTTTCTAACCCCTCTGAAGTTTATTTTCGGGTCAAACCTATGTTGACCATCCCAAAGATTCTTTACCCAAGGCATTTATGGGATCACATTACATTAATTGAAAAAGCTATAGTTAAGCAATTCCCTCCAAGAGACAAATTTAAAAATTCAAACATAAATCCACACGTGTCAAGTGACACAAAGAAAATACTTTTACAAAATAATATATGAAATCGTGTCTCTTGTTGGATTTAAATAAGTCAATTAAATAATATTTAACACACATGCATCATTTACTATTATGAATAAAATACGACACAAACGGGGTGTTGTCTCTCCAAATAGACAAACCCCTATTTTACGAACATACATAGGTCTAGGTTTGGTTCTCCGTAATATTTCGATGGTCACATGAATATCTTTTCCTGCGCCACTCAAATACACATTAGTAATTTCCAATAACCTCATATAATATTAAACACATGAATTAGAATACACACCAAACACTTTGCATACAATTTACATTTGAACAATTCAGTATATCTCATATCCAATTAAATCCACATAAGCAATTATCATAATTCTCATAATTTTGGTCCACACATAAAACATACATCTTAATTCTATCATCATAATTAAAGTCCTGCAAATCCAATAATGACATACATCATCTCCAATTTATCCTATTCTAGAATCATATAGAGTTCTTTATTGTAAAGCATATAAATGAAGCATCAACATTCATCAATGTTATCCAATCATGAAATCATATAAGTTCTACATCCACACATAGCTGACATACGTTAAATCAAGATTATCCAGTCAATGGATCTTTTAGGATTTCAAATTCATAACATATCAAAATGTACACCATAAGGTGCAATAACTCTATAACTTGGTCCAATTATCTTTCTCACCAATCTATCTGTCTAACAAAGTTCATTCTATTGAATTATAAAGCATTTATTAATAGGGTCAAACATGGTCAACTAAGTTAATGAAAGCTGGGTTTGGGGAAGGCCTTACAAAGAAGCTGTATCAATCGAGAAAGAACTACATTTTGAACATTGAAACGGAGCCTTTTGACCTGGTGACTTTTGAGTCCTATTTTTTGAAGACCTACTATGCTCTCTGCCAACTCTTGGGAGAAGATTGTGGGAGATCACATATGCCAATAGAGTTTATGATGGTGGCAATGAAGATTTAGCATCCTCGGTCTAATGATTTATATGATTTTTCTACATACATTTAGGACAAAATACATGAAGGAATGATAAAAGCAAAAGATGAGAAAGTCCAATTGGACTTTAAATACTATTTTTTATTGTGTCATCTGATTCTTTATCAAAATAGGATAGATTAGGATGAGGCACTAAAGGTGACAAAATTTCATCCATAGGAAGGTAACAGGTGGCCAATCCAAAGATTGACCTAAGTATGGGGCAAGGCATCTAGATATTCAAATTATAGAGAATTCTTTGATTATTTTGTGGTTACGATCTTGGAAATGTGTGTAGTTTAGCTTCCAAGGCTCCCAAAACATATCATAAAGGTGCGAAGAGTGAGAAATTCTACCCCCAAAGGTGCATTTGTTCATAATTTTGGCAATTTCTTCTATTCAAACTGTACAATAATCAAGGTATATGGGTGCCCTCAACCACCCAACATTTTTCCAATCATTGTCTTGCCAAGGTTTTCTCTCATTGAATTCATGTGGTAACTTATGTGGATGAAGAATAATTTGGTTTAAACTGAGAAGAAAGGAACACACCTTCCTTGACTCACAGTATATGAATATTTTAGTGTGGGAAGTGAGACACTTGAGAACGTGCAAGACTTCATAGTGGGCACCTATCGCCTCCAAGTAGGAAAAGCTCAGGATTTTGATCCAAAAGGATACATTAATGAGCTAAGAACACAACATGAAGGTGGAGGGCTTCTACCAACAACACGATGAATATGAAGATCTAGTAAGAAACTATGGCCCAAGTGATGTTGTACAGAGAAGAAATAAATGGGATTACCTTAAGACACTATAAAGAGAGAGGACACAAAAGGACCCCAACTTTCAGGGATTTTGTTCAAATATAAAGAATAATTTTCCTAGAATGCTTAATAAAATGATAAATTTTGAAGCTATTGTCACCAATGAATTGGCACGAGCTAAGGCAGAGCAACTAGCAAAAAGGGTTGAGGAGAGACCAATACATGACTCCCCAATAGTCTATAAAATAAGGAAAGGCAATTTTGGTAGAGGGATCTTCCAAGCCACCTATTCTCAGCAAGCCCACAACAAGTTCCACAAGCTCAGCTAGTTACATAGTCAATTAGAAGAGTGGACAAGGGGAAGGCTAGCATCTTAGATTTTGTTGAGGATTTAGATGATGAAGTGGATGCAAATTCCCATTGTCTTCTCCTCCAAGGGAGACTTTTAAGGATAATGAAGTTGCAAAAGTACTGTAAAGTGGAAAACTTGATCTTAGCAAATTCACCACTTGGAAGGAGGAAATCACTCAGCCAATTTTTACTTGGAGGACTTTACATTCAAAAGAGGAGATGAATCCACTAGATCCAATCCTAAATGAGACAAGGATTGAATACTGAGTGGATTGGATTGATTTGGGTTTTCCTCTTTTGTAAGTTGAATTGTTAAAATAACTAGAATGTTAGAACTGGAGATAAAATATACAAAAAAAGTGAGCTATAAGTTTATGATTTCGCCGTACACCTGGATCTGAGAAGTTTGAGATGATTTGAACCTTCTCTATGAAATCTGCCAAAAGTTGCAGGGACCATGGGTCCGAACCAAGTCGCCCTCCTATCAGTCCTTTAAACTTTCCACAAATCAAAAAGGGTTTTTTCATCTCCACAAATAAAGCTTAATTCCAAAAGTACAGTTGTGTATCTACTTCCTACAAATAGAAAGTAGAAGAAAGGGGTTGGGAACAGAGGTTTGCCTTTGGTCAAACCCCGGTTTGGAATCAACCTTGAATGAAATACTGCAAATGCTTCAAATAAATGATGGAAAGGTATAGGTCTTCAAATCTACAATAGATGATGATGTTGCTTTGCTTCTTGAATGTAATTGCATATGTTGTATGAAATTGCATGAACATGACAAAACCCTAATCACACACACATGCTTGCAAATGAATGATGTAAAGTTGCTCCAATGGATAGATGAAGAATATGCAGCCTTGAATAATGCTTCATGATGAATTCTTGAATGCTTTAATGTAGTCTCCTTTCCTTATGATCATCTCCACCTTATTGCCTTATTATCAAATAAGATGGGAACATCTCCTTATATACTTGCCTGTTGTCAAACATATTAATTTTTTGACATAGGCCAACATAGGGAAAATTTTCCCACTTAAATTTCAGATAGGGCAAAGGGTTCAAATTAGGGCCCAATTGAGGACGACGATGGTGTCGCGCCATGGTCCTAGTGAGGACCAAGGTGCCATGCCTTGGTCCTACCCCAATTTAGGGAAAGGACAAGGGGTCCAAATAAGGTAAAGTATGAAAGTATGATGTTTGGTGCATGGGGGAGGCATAAATAGATCCCGATCAAGCAAGAAGATGAAAACACTAGGGTGAGGGCCCCAAATGCAGATAAAATTGCAAGGGGTACAATTTTAGGATGCTACATTTAGCCCCCACTTTAGCAGGAATATGAGATTATGCAAATACTCATGGTAAAGTATAAGAAAGAGAGATGAAGAAGATGAGGAATGTGGAGAAAAATCACAAGGATTATAAGATATCACTAATTTTGAGGAACCAAGTCCCTAATCTTAGGATCTTAACTCACTCAAACATATGCAAGGGCACACAAAAAACAAGACAAACAAAAAGGCAAACAAAGACCAAAGGATAAAAAATACAAAAGACACACAACAAAAGCTAAGGATGAAAATAAGACCTCAAGTCAACTAGCCGAAGAGACCTCGGTATCAAAATGTCTCAACAACTAATATCATTGTAGTGTCATAAAATTGTGACCCTAGCAATTTTTGACTGCATTAGGGTCCTCATGCATGAGAATTCAAATCCTCTAGCCTGATTGGAGACCGGAGATTGCTCAGCTTGAGAAAACGTCTTCTTCCTTGGCCTCCACATAACTCTATCTGCACTCTACCATGCAGAAAGGGGTAGGATAGAGGCGTGGCACCCCTGTCCTCCCAGGACAAGGGCGTGGCGCCCCTGTCCCTGCACTATTCTGGGGTAGGACCTTCCTAGAGCATGCATTGTGGGTTGTGTAATGAGCTGGAAAACTCTCCTGATGTCGGCCCGTGATGAAATTCAAATCTACCAACATGTATTTAAGGGGCATTCATCTTCTCATTTGAAGAGGTTGGATAAGGTTGGATGAGTAGGAAATTCACAAGTGATCAAGCATTCAAGTATTCAAGCATTCTTTTCCAACATTGAGCATTCTCAAGTCTCCCTTTGAGGCTAGGTGTTGCATTCAAGTCAAGGATTCAACCATTGAAGAGGGGATTGATTCCAACATACAATTTCATATAAGCATTTCTATCAACATTGCTACTACAAACTCCCTTGAGGTGATTTACATTTCAATCTTTCATTTACATCTACTTGCAAGTACTTTCTTTCATTACTTGGTTAATTCCAAAACTGGGGTTTGACTTAAAGGCAAACCCCCAATCCCAGCCCATTTTCCTCTCTTTTTTGTGTGTAGGTTGCAAGTGCACAGCTATACTTTTGGATTCGGGCTTCATTTGTAGAGGCGGAAAAACCCTTTTCATTTCGTGGAATTTTCAGAGAACCGTGTACATTCCCGCCATGGTCCGGGCAACTTTTCCTTAAATTCACAAGGTGACTTCATCTCGACATTTTACTACCAGATCCAGGTGCACAGCTTCATCCCATATTCCAATCTTAAGTTATAATCGATTCTTTGTCACTCTTGCACTACATAATTCAATCAATTCATTTCCATTTCAAACAAGGAAGAGGGAATCAACTTAACATTCCCCAATTCATTCAGAATTTAATCTACCATATTTGTGTGGGGAGATTGAATCTAGTGAATTATCATCTCCTTCTTCCTAATGTAATGGTGAAAAGTGTTTGAAGGATAATCAATAGTGAAATCTCATGTCTCTTTGAGGGAAAGGGTAGTTTTCCTCTTGATCTATCATTCACCATTTTCCCACCATTACATTTTGGTGAACTCGGAGTCTTACATGCTTTCCTTTGAACAAAATTGCATATTTTTCATTTACAAGCTTCAAATTTCTGCAAACTTAGTGGTTAATTTGTTAAACACCCTAGTTTTTAATTAAAATTGAACTTGTGATTTGTAAAAATTGCTTGTAATTATCTTAGATCTGAAAATTGTCTTGATTGTCAAATTCAATTTCCTCATTGTCTTGTTAAAATTGCAATTAAAATTTTCAAAATTAAGAGGTTACTTGTTAAAGCCCTAATTTTCAAAAATCATATTGAACTTGTGCAAAAATTGGATTTCAACTTAATTTTCAGATTTCTGATTATTCTCAGATTTGTCTTCAATCCTACAATTCAAAATTTCAATTTTCCCCTTTTTTCCCAAAATTCAAATTTCAAAATTAAGTGGTTAGGTCATCAAACCCTAATTTTTAAAATTAATTGGATTTTGTGTGAATTTCAAAACAATTTCAGCTACATTTAGATTTATAAACATTTTCCAATGTGTCCATATCCATTAGGATTGACCCTTTTCAAAATTGCACTTCAATTTCTCTTTTTCTTCAAAATCCTAATAGGCTCCTATTTTCACATTTGTGCCTTCATTTCGCCTATTTGGAGATCGTAAAATTCCTCAATTTTGGGGGGTTGTCTTTTGTATACACCCAAAAATGGTCTGAAGATAATTAATTAAATAAGCAATTATTTAATTTATCCCCCTTCCTAATTTAATTGAATTCATTAGCAATTTGATTAAATCCCTTTCATCTACTTATTAATAAATCTAAGGATTTATTTAAAAGGTTCATTTAAATAGTCCCCCTTGATTAATTAATCCTCCCCCCATCTAATTCATTTCTTCTAATCCCCTAATTAATCAAAACAAATCAATTTATGAGTTGTTGAAAGTTAATTAGCCTTTTTCTATTATTTGAATTTTTAAATTCAAATTACTCACATGCCTCCTAACTTCTAACCACCTAACCTAACCCATTTCACCTAATCCTAGGTTTAACTAACCCCATCCTATCTTGCACATCCTAACCTCCTTATCCTGACCTCCTATGGTGTGGATATTTTCCCCTTGAGACACATGGCATTTTGGCCACATATTTCATCTCTTGGACACTTGCCATCTCATGAGAAAGGCTCCTTGACACTTGTCACCACTGAGATGACAAGTGTCCCTCCCTCCAACCTCTTCTCCAACCTCCTCCAATTTCACCCTTGATATCTTCAGACTTAATCTTGACCATTGATTCCTGCCACTTCACCCCTGTCCTTGAAAATCCTATAAATATCCCCCATTTTTTAGCACCAAGGATCCTATCTCATTTTCATCTTATGCATTGTTATTATAGGCACATCCCATTCTAGCATATCATTTAAGCATTGTTATTATAGGCAATTGCATTTTAGATTTAGTTTAATTTGATCATTCTCTTGCATAATTGTTGAATCATGTAGCTTAATCAATCTCTTTTCTATCTTAATTGCATCATCATCATCGCTTAATCATGCATATCATTAGTTTAATTACTCTTGGATCAACCTAGCATAGTCAATCTCATACAGCTTGTATATCGTCATCATTTTAAATCCTCCATCTAGGTGTAGTCAAGTCACTAGGATTGTTTATCCAAATTTGAGAGCAAATCCACACTCGCATCTCTTAGGAGGTGATAGGTCGCTTTGTCATGGTTTATCTTTCATTTGCTTTTAATTTGCTAACCATGCTTGTAATGATCTATTGAGTATTTGTGTTGCAGCTGCAGGTGCCCTACTTCACACACACGACATTTTGGCACCCACCAAGACTTAGGAGGAACTAGGGCGGCCAACTCAATACCACAATAGGCCCTTGAAAGGTTGTCTTCACGAAGGTGGGGCCGAAAATCTCATTTTTGGCCTCTTAGCATCATCAAATTTTCAATCTTGCAAATTTTTGGCAATGCCTGATCCAGAATCTCATACGAGTACCTTTACAGTATCGTACGAGTTTCTTTGTGCACTCGTACGGGTATGTGAGAATATATTTTCAAACCAGATTATATTTTAGGGTTTCAATGCTTCAATTTGGCTATTACTAATGCTAACACTGGTCTGTTTGTGATTTTTCTAGCAGCCTAACTGGTTTTTTGCAGGATGATTGTCAAAGATTATGCTTGTCAAAGATTTATTTCATCAAAACAACATGACTACTAACGTATCTATTTTGCAGGTTGCCTAAAGGAGAACTCAACGAAACTTTGTGTCTTCTTTAAGTTTTCTAGGCACACTTATTATGCTAATGGTAAATGAGCATCTTGTTTTCTATGTCTGAGAAGTTGTCTAAAAGGTAGGAGAGAGTATGCTCTTGTCCATTCGGACAATTAGAAATCCTAACCCTTGAAGCACTTCTATGTTTGAGATTTGATTACCTTTAGCTGGCCTGTCATAGTGGGAAAAAGTAATCACTATTGGCAATATTACAAGGATATTAAGAAGGTTGTTGATGATTATGGACATAACTGGTTAAAGATGTTTTACTATCTTGATATTATTATTTTGTCATTGATGTCAAGAAATTGATTTTCTAATTCAGTATGATGTTGCCATATCTTAAGAAATATGATATGAAGATTATAAAGAAGTCGGTAAAGACACAGGAAAGAATATGATGAATAAGGGGATAAGTTATTCAATGGGCAACTCTACCGAGTCAGACAATGATGAGATCTTGATGTTTTAGATTGTTTTAACATCATACATATGTTGTAAAGTGTAAAGGTTAATACTACACTATGTTATCAAGCAAAGAACCTAGTTGGTAAACCCTAAGGAACCTAGTTGGTAAACCATCAGGTTATCGTAGTCGGTTAATGAAGACAGAATGTCTACCGAGTGAAGTTTAGTATTCACTGAGTTGTAACCGAGCTATAATAGAATGCATTAAATGTTTACATGTGATATTTAATGAAAGATACTGATGAGCTGGAGTGGATCAATGTTTGGCAAGTCATAAAAGAAGTTTGTTAAATGAATCTAAGGCAATGGAAAGTCAGCAAGAAGATCTACAGCTTAGATTGAACCACATTACCCTAACACAAGTTCCAAGGTGATTGTGCAAGTTCCAAGGTGGGGTAAAACATTTTCAGATCGAAAGATACAATGAATTTGGACAAGATTGAAGATCTGATGGCTATGATTGATCATGGGAAATGTGATCAAGGAGATTAAGCGGTTAGAAGATTGTTTGTAAATAAGGAACTGTTGACAAACAATGTATGCGAGCAAGTGTATGCACAGGGATGCTACATAGTGATTACCAAGCACAGAAGCTTGAAGACCTGTTAGAATAACAGAGTATTGATGCCCAACAGATAGACAAGATTAGTTCTATGTCTAGATTGTATTGAACAAATAAGAATCTGCTTTAGCATTTTAGATGTGAAGTTGCAGATAGATTGTATTATGTTATTTTGTGAAAGTGATAGGAAATCTCTTAGCCGAGTGGACTTAACAGTCTTATATGTAAATCCTCTAACAAGGTGACATTCTGATTGAGTGTTTGAAATCCTTTGACAAGGTCACTTCTAACAAAGTGAAGATCCTAACAGATCTGAGGGAAATCCCTTAACCGGGTCACATCTAGCAATGTGTTTGTAATCTTTAACAAGATTTTCTTTTAACCGAGCATACTCTAGAAGAGTATATTTCTTAGTGGGTCCAAAATCCCATAGTGGTTTTTCCCTATTTGGGTTTCCACTTTAAATCTGGTGTTATGGGGTTTATATTGTTCATATGCTTTTGAGTTTGCATGTTTGACAGTTTTTGATTATATGACTGATATATGTTACCGAGGTTGAATCTGATGTTTTTATGGATGATTAAGTTTGTATGATTCAACCCCCCCCCCCCTTCTCATCTTGTTGGCTATTCGATCTGTACTTATATTAAGTATTAGAACTATCAATTGGTATCAAATCGTTGGACTCTGAAAGGAAAGTTTAAAGGCACTTGAGTTAAATATCCAAAGATGTATAAGAGGGATGCACCTAAGCTGAATAAGTCAAGTTTCTCTAGATGGCAAAAAAGGATGAAGCTACATCTATCAAGAGTTGGATAATATGGTATATACTATCTAGAGAATGATTTTGTTGCATCGAGCACCTATCCATTGACTATGGAAGAGGTAAAAGTGAAGCAAGAACATATTCAAGCAATGATTGAAATAACATCTGCATTGACCGATTATGAGTTTAATGATCTAGAAGGCTGCAATGATGCAAAGGCAATGTGGACTAAGCTCATATCTGTATATGGAGGAGATGAACATGTTCAAAGAGAAAAAGTTGATAGTCTAAGAGGACAACTTGAATCTATGAGGATGAATGAAGGTGAGAACATAACACAGTATAGTACAAGACTAAAGGAGATTGTAAATCAAATCAAAGGAGCAAGAGGAACTATTGAAGAAAAGGATGTGACAAGTAAGTTGTTAAGAACCCTTCTACCTACCTATGCAATCCGAGTCTCTGCAATCAATGAATTGAGGTCTGTACCTAATATGCCAGTTTCCTTGGATGCTACTATTGGTAAGCTACATTCATTTGAGTTAAGCAATTTTGATAACAGTGGGTCACCGGTAAATAAAGTTGAATCTGCATTTAGTTCTTTTCATCTGAATGAATCTAATGATTACAATGAAATAAATTATAAGTACTCTGAAGGAGATCATAGTGGAGCAAGTGAAAGATTTCGGAAGAACATGGAGGAGGTACACAAATTGTATGAAGAAATTAGAAAGCAAGAAGAGTTTGAAGCACTATTGGCCAAAAGGTTACCGAGAGGCAAAGGTAAGTATAAAGGAAAACTACCTTTGAAATGTTTCAATTGTGATAAGATTGGACATATGGCTTCTAATTGTCCTGACAAAGATTTCACTGAAAATAGAGATTACCAAGATGATAGACAAAAAGATAATCATTACAGAGGACACCAAGACTTCAGAAGAAGAAAGACATGCTTAATTGCTGATGAGGAATCTGAAGATGATAAATCAGATGAGACTGATATAGAGGAAGTTGTTTATGTGGCTATCAAGGATGGATCAGATGAAGAAAGGTATGAAGAAAAAGCCCTAATATCTCACATAAACACTAATGATTCTTGGATTATAGATAGTGGATGTTCACATCATATGATAGGAGATAAACACAAATTTGTTATGTTAGAAGATTATGATGGAGGCTATGTTAGATTTGGTAATGATGCACCATGTCCGGTAAGAGGTAAAGGATCCATAACACTTCTTGATAAAGCAAGATGCAATGATGTTTATTGGGTTGAAGGTTTGAAATATAATTTGTTGAGTGTAGCACAGCTAAACAACACAGGTTACCGAATAGAATTTAAGAAAGGAATTGTCAAAGTTCATGACAAGAATGGAAAGTTAGCTACTACCGGGACACAAACAAAAGGTAATACATTTCACCTTGACTCAACTCACAATAAGTGTTTGCATGCAAAAATTGATTATACCTAGTTATGGCATAGAAGGTTTTGTCATGTTAATTTTGATAATCTGATCAAGATAAGTAAGAAGCACAGAGTAAGAGGTCTACCAAGTCTTGAAAAACCTGAGAATGCTATGTGTCGAGGATGCTAGATGGGTAAGATGACAAGATCCAGCTTTACAAGTAAGTCCTACACTTCTAAGGGAATTTTAGATCTTGTGCACATTGATCTTTGTGGTCCTATGAAAGTTCAAAGTTATTATGGTGATAAGTATTTCATATTATTTGTGGATGACTATTCAAGGATGATGTCAGTAATGTTTCTAAAAGAAAAATCAGAAGCTTTTCAAATGTTTAAGTGGTACAAGGCTAGAGTTGAAAATGAAACAGGAAGACAACTAAAATGTCTTAGATCAGATAGAGGAGGAGAGTTCACATCTGATGAGTTCAACCTATTTTGCAATGGTCATGGTATTAAAAGACAAGTCTCTGCACCAAGAACTCCATAGCAGAATGGAATAGCTGAAAGAAGAAATAGATCTATTGTGGATTGTGCTAGAACACTGCTGATTGAGAAGAAGGTTCCACAAACATTTTGGAGAGAAGAAATAAGCACAGTTGTTTACACCTTGAACCGAGTTCAATTGAAGAAAGGTACTTTGAAGACACCTTATGAAATCTAGTATGGCAAGAAACCTAATGTAAGTTATTTTAAGATCTTTGGAAGTAAATGCTATGTTCATAAAGATGATAGAAATGGCAAGTTTGATCAGAAAAGTGAAGAAGGAACATTTCTAGGATATTCTTCTAGAAGCAAAGTATTTAAATGTCTGATCAAATCATCTAACAAAATAGTAGAAAGTGCAAATGTGAAAATAGATGAATTTACAGAAAGAATTGATGAAGGGAATTCCAAAGAACCAGAAGACTATGATGAATTTGTCTATGTGCAACCGAGAAGTCCTACCGACATAACAGTTGAAGGAAATGAAGAAAATATCCAATTACCGAGTGATGAAGAAGATCATACAGAGCCTACCGAGCCTGTATTAGCCAAGTATGTCAGAAGACACCATGCACCAAGTCAGATTATAGGAGATAAGGATGATCCAGTAATGACAAGAAACAAACTGAGATGGAACACATGCTTGATATCTGAATTTGAACCGAGAATAGTGAAAGAGGCATTTGACAGTGAATATTGGATAAATGCTCTAACTGAAGAGATTGATCAAATCAAGAAGAATGACACATGGACACTGGTCCCAAGACCAAAGGACAAAAATGTAATTAGTACAAAGTGGATCTTTAGAAACAAGCTATATGAGAAAGGTGAGGTCATTTGGAACAAAGCAAGATTGGTTTACAAAGGTTATGCCCAAGAAGAAGGAATTGATTATGGTGAGACTTTTGCACCTGTTGCTAGACTTGAAGGAGTTAGAACATTGTTGGCATATGTTGCTTTCAAAAACTTCAAGGTATATCAAATGGATGTCAAATCTGCATTTCTGAATGGAATATTTGAAGAAGAAGTTTTCATTGAACAACCTGAAGGATTTGTTGATGACAATAATAAAGATCAGGTATGTAAATTGAACAAAGCTTTATATGGTCTAAAACAAGCACCTAGAGCATGGTATGAAAGACTGCACTCTTATTTGATTAAGATTGGTTTTATAAGGACAAGTGAGAACAACAACATGTACATGAAGAATGATGAAAATGGAATACTAATCTCAGCCATATTTGTTGATGATATTATATTTTGTGGAAATGACTCTTTATGCAAGAACTTTGGAAATGAAATGAGCAATGAATTTGAGATGTCATTAATCGGTGAGATAAAGTATTTTATAGGCTTACAATTATTGCAAATGAAAAATGATATTTTCATTACTCAATCCAAATACATAAAGGAAATCTTGAAGAAATTTGGAATGGAGGATTCAAAGCCAGTAAGTACTCCCATGACTACCAACTGTAAACTATCAAAGAATGATGAATCTGCATCTATTGATGAGACACTCTACCGATCCATGATTGGAAAACTACAATATGTTGTTCACAACAGGCCAGATATAGCACATGCAGTAGGTATTGTTGCAAGATTCTCTGCATATCCTAAGGAAATACACATGATAGCAATCAAAAGAATTTTTAGATACTTGAAAGGCACTGAAGATTATGGCTTAGTATATCAGAAAGGAAATGATTTTGATCTAAAAGTTTATACTGATGCTGATTGGGCAGGCAACATTGATGACAGAAAAAACACAAGTGGAGGAGCTTTCTTCTTAGGAGAAAGACTAGTGAGTTGGCTTAGCAAGAAACAAGGATGCGTTTCTCAGTCAACAACCGAAGCTGAATATGTTGCAACAACACTTAATTGTACCAACATTGCATGGATCAAACAATTGTTGGAAGGTACAAATGAGAAAGTTACCAAGCCAGTAACTATATTCTGTGACAATACGAATGCCATTAATATTTCAAAGAACCCTGTTATGCACTCTAAGACAAAGCACATTTCTATCAAATATCATTATCTTAGAGAAGAAGCTCAAGAGAAGAAAGTGGTGTTGGAATATGTCAACACAAAGGAGAAAATAGCTGATATCTTCACCAAGCCACTACCAAAGGACACTTTTGAATATCTCAGAAGCAAGTTAGGGGTCCTACCCCTATCTTTTACTCACCGACTGATTTCGGTAAAAGCATTACTTCGATGACTCTGTTGAATATCTTTTGGGGAGCTGATGCTGGAGTGATACACTTTAGAATGTTTTTCTGAAAGTGTACTGGAAATAATACTGGGATAATACAGAAAATGATACAGGGATCAAGAATTGTAAACAAATGCTTTGACTGAGACAGGAAATAACTTCTTACAGAAAGAAATTATGTTTTAGTTCTATTCTATTTGGCATTGTTGTCAAAGGGGGAGAAGAAAAAGAAGGAGAAGACCTACCCAGGGGGAGAAGACCAAGAAGGAGAAGATCTACCAAAAGGGGAGAAGACCTGAGAAGACTGAGAGAAGACTACAGATTGAATTACAGACTAAAAATAGAAGAGAAGTCTGATGTATGGGGGAGAGCATTTCAGAATCACAGCAATCCAAAAAAATTTTTAAAGGTCAAATCAATTGGTTTTGCCATCAATGCCAAAGGGGGAGATTGTTGGCAATATTACAAGGATATTGAGAAGGTTGTTGATGATTATGGACATAACTGGTTAAAGATGTTTTACTATCTTGATATTATTATTTTGTCATTGATGTCAAGAAATTGATTTTCTAATTCAGTATGATGTTGCCATATCTTAAGAAATATGATATGAAGATTATAAAGAAGTCAGTAAAGACACAGGAAAGAATATGATGAATAAGGGGATAAGTTATTCAATGGGAAACTCTACCAAGTCAGACAATGATGAGATCTTGATGTTTTAGATTGTTTTAACATCATACATATGTTGTAAAGTGTAAAGGTTAATACTATACTATGTTATCAAGCAAAGAACCTAGTCAGTAAACCCTAAGGTTATCGCAGTCGGTTAATGAAGACAGAATGTCTACCGAGTGAAGTTTAGTATTCACCGAGTTGTAACTGAGCTATAACAGAATGCATTAAATGTTTACATGTGATATTTAAGGAAAGATGTTGATGAGCTAGAGCAGATCAATGTTTGGCAAGTCGTAAAAGAAGTTTGTTAAACAAATATAAGGCAATGGAAATTCGACAAGAAGATCTACAGCTCAGATTGAACCGCATTACCCTAACACAAGTTCCAAGGTGATTGTGCAAGTTCCAAGGCGGGGTAAAACATTTTCAGATTGAAAGATACAATGAACCTGGACAAGATTGAAGATCTGATGGCTATGATTGATCATGGGAAATGTGATCAAGGAGATTAAGTGGTTAGAAGATTATTTATAAATAAGGAACTGTTGACAAACAATGTATGCGGGCAAGTGTATGCACAGGGATGCTACATAGTGATTACCAAGCATAGAAGCTTGAAGACTTGTTAGAATAACAGAGTATTGATGCCCAACAGATAGACAAGATTAGTTCTATGTCTAGATTGTATTGAACAAATAAGAACCTGCTTTAGCATTTTAGATGTGAAGTTGCAGATAGATTGTATTACTGTTATTTTGTGAAAGTGACAGGAAATCTCTTAACCGAGTGGACTTAATAGTCTTATATGTAAATCCTCTAACAAGGTGACATTCTGATTGAGTGTTTGAAATCCTTTGACAAGGTCACTTCTAACAAAGTGAAGATCCTAATAGATCTGAGGGAAATCCCTTAACCGGGTCACATCTAGCAATGTGTTTGTAATCTTTAACAGGATTTGCTTTTAACTGAGCATACTCTAGAAGAGTATATTTCTTAGTGGGTCCGAAATCCCATAGTGGGTTTTCCCTATTTGGGTTTCCACGTTAAATCTGGTGTTATGGGGTTTATATTGTTCATATGCTTTTGAGTTTGCATGTTTGACAGTTTTTGATTATATGACTGATATATGTTACCGAGGTTGAATCTGATGTTTTTATGGATGATTAAGTTTGTATGATTCACCCCCCCCCCCTCTCATCTTGTTGGCTATTGGATCTGTACTTATATTAAGTATTAGAACTATCAATCACCCTGTGAGAATGACCCAAGTGAGTACAACTAGACCTAAGCTTTCTAACTCACTCTAAAAAATAGGCCTCTCAGGATTAAAGTCTTGGAGGATGGGATTATTTGAGTTTTCTCTTTTGAGATCTCTCATATTGTATATTTAGTAGGGCCTCATGGTCTCAATCACGCTTGCATGACTACTGCTTGTTTTGGTACCTTGTTGGGCTATAGGCCTCAATCGCACTTGCATGACTGCAAGGGGTAATTTCAAATGGAAACCCTTACTACGAACCTTAAGATAGAAGCTACCTGATTCACCTCCGAAAGGGGGATAATCTTTGTGTAAGAGAGATAGTAACTCTCCCAAGATACTTTCCATATCGTGCCCCCATTAATGTTTGGAATCAGATAATATGGCGTTGAGAATCCATTGCATGAGATTCAGTGGTTGTATTCTGATTGGCTATTGGGTGTGTACCTAATTTTGCAAGCAAATGTTTTCTCTCTCAGCCAACTTCCTTAGGATTTAGCTTGTTGTGCTTTAGGTCATTTATCATATCACATGTTTGTTGTGTCTTCATCCCTGAAACAAAAAATCAGACATCTAAAAACTGGAAAACAAAAGCAAAACATCAAACTTCATTGATCAAAAATCTGTCCAAATAAATTTTTGTCTCTGTTATGTCCTCAGTTGTACGAGATTTCTAGTTTATTGTACGAGAAATCTAGTTTATCGTCTAGTTCGGTGGGAATGCTCATACGAGTTAGTTTTGCAGAAGCTTTTTTTTAATCTTTGGTCGTTTGATTATGTGGTAAGTGTTGTATGATTTTGTGCCTTTGTCGTGCGATATTTCTAGTTTATCGTATGGACCTGTCTAAATTGTCATCTGGGATTGCCTAAACTATCATATGAATTTTTGTCTTTATCAATCTAGAGTTGTCTTCTTGCATGTCTTTTTCAGATCTATCATGTTTGCTTGGTCAATTTCCAGTGAGCGTAAACACCTGATATCTGTCATTTTGTGCTTAGATTGTCTTCTTGGTTCGCTTGGTCAAGATATCTTCTATCAAATTGGATTCTAGAACTAGACACCTCAAAGATTTTCAATTATTCACCTTCAACAAGTTCAAGATCTAAACATCTCAAAGTGCATTATCACTCTCTTTGATAAACTGATCACTCAAACATAGTTTCTCATCAGGATCTATCATCCGCTATCATGAAACTACAACATTTGGTTAGGATAACCTTGTCCCACATCGTAGGATATATCATTCCTATTGGACTTGGTTTTTTCAAAATCATCATCATTGCGCTCCAAAAACGAAAGATCGAAAAACTTGCAAACACTTGAATTATCTTTTCGTGTCATATCACTCTATCATATCTACATTGGCAGTTGATCACTTATCGAAATAAATTTTAGACAATCAAATCCTTGCACAATATTCAACACACATGTATGCCCATTTTAACTAGAGCACAGAGACGAAAGATTGCAGAAATGGAAATCAAAACATTTGAAATAACTGAAGATTATAGGAACATGGAACACAAAAATGAAATACAAGAAGAAGGGGAAATAACAGAACATCTCAAAGAAATCAAACAAGATCCTAAATTCGATAAATTTATGGCAAAAATATTGGAGGGAGAAAAAGAAAAATACTTCCTAATGTTAGCTAAATCTGGTGCTACACTCCACCAAGATTTTGATGTGATAAAATTAGGACAAAAGAGAATTGACCTTTTCCCTGATAATGAATGACACGAGGATATTTTCGATCCCAAAAATGATGACACATCAATTCCTGATAACACAAGAACTAACGAGGAAGCTTCCATTCCCAAAAATGATGACGTAGAAATTCTCAACCATGTCAAATCTAATGAGGACACAAGAAAGAGTCAAGATGATACAAGAAGAGATCAAGATCATACTAGAACGCACACTCATGGTTATACAAGGACAAATCATGTTGATAATCCTATCACAACTCTTACACAACAAATACAAATGTTGCAAACACAAATTCAAGATATGCAAAGAGGAACTGTTAGAAGATACTCGCTTCAAGAAATTTGTCCTTACCCATTTGATAGAAATCTAAACATTATACCATTTCTTACAAGTTGTGAAAATCCTCGATACGATAAATATAATGGAAGCACTGATCCCTAGGATCATATATGAGAATTTTGCATGATGAGTATGGAGTTTTCACATGAGGATACATACCTGCCAATATTATTTCCAAAGAGATTAAGTGGACTAGCTATGGAATGGTTCTCCAAACTTCCACCTAGAATTAGATCATTCATAGAATTGGTGGATAAGTTTGTTTCACAATACTCTTACAATATTCAACATAAGGTAACAATGCTCGACTTCTCTATGTAAGAGTCTTTGCTCTATTTTTTAGTGTGCTTCAACCTGTTTAAGACATGTAATGATGCATAAAATGAGGTTGAAGCATGAGGATGCAACAATCCCATATTGATAAATGAAATGATGATGCAATAATTCCATGAATGATGGACAAAATAGGGATGAAACATGAGTATGCAACAATCCCATATTGATAATTGATAGATGAAATGCAACTAGGAGGCCACATCTATGTCCCCCTCCTTAAGATGTCAACATAGTCCTATGTTGATGTCTTAAGGAAGATGAAAACAAGGATACCCACCTTCAACACCAAGGAGATATCTGCTAATCAATAATGCATGAATTCCATGCTAGAAAGAAAGAATCCTGAGTAGGCTTTGTTTCTTTAAGAAAGGAAGAGATTATTGTAAAAGAGATATCTTGCAACAAATGTAAAGGGATCCTTTTGATGGAAGTATGAATAACAAAGGATGAAGAAATACTTGCATAAAGATATCTACCTCCAAGAGTAGAGGAGATCCCTAATAAAGATGATATCTTGGAAGGATAAGAGGACTAAGAATACATACCTTCTCCAAATTAGATTCTTAGGATTGCACACTTTCACTAAGGAGAGATTGTTCATAAAAGATGCACCATTTTAAACAAGGAATACACACACTAATACATTTAGCCTAAAATTCCGACGGAGAAGGTATATTGTGATAAAACTTGTTTTTTTATTTTAAAAATGCTCGATTTCATCAAAATTCTGACGATAATGCAATGACATTTAGGGTTTTTTAGAAAAAGTGCCCACGTTTGTCGAAATTCTGACGACAACGTGCATTACTTTTTAAAAAAAAGAAAAGACCAAGTCATTTCATAAATCCCACCTCTTTACAAAATCCTGCCTCTCATTCGTCCTGCCTCTGTAGCGAACCTGTGGGTTTAATCGTGGCGGGGAAGATCAATATTGGTGTGACAAGCTTGCCGCCTGATGACAAATGCACCAACATTCCAAATCTATTGCAAGCATTAGATAACAGCATGGCACCTTCCGTAATTAAGAGCCTTATTGAGGAGGTCAACGAGAGGGAAGAAGAGCACAAGATCACCGGTATAATAGTAGACGCAATGACATGTTTCAGGTTAAAGGCGGTAGCCGATTTCTATAAGATTCCTCTCTTTGCTTTCCACGCATCGCTCATCGCCAACTATGCCATCCGCTACTTCATTCTGAGGCTCGTCTCTCTTGGGACCCTTGCTCAGGATGGTAAGATAGAGTCACGCTTCTTCGTAATTTTTTTCTTTTCCATCTTGGGTTTTGGTTAGACTAGTTGTTTTTGGTGTTATTGAAGGAGCTCCCAAAGAAGAGAAGAAAGTAAGGTATATTCCCTCCATGCCTCTGGAATCGAATAAGGATGGAATAATAGAGAAGGGGGAGATTGTTAGAGCCATTGACAGGTTGCTGGTGGGAGAAGATGGCACAGAGATAAGGAAGCACATCACCAAATTGATGAGAAGCAGTAGAGATGTGGTGAAGGAAGGAGGATCCTCATTCAACAACTACAGTAAGTTTCTTCACCAGATGAAGAAATAGCTTCTTGACTGAAATATTAGGCCGTCACTTCTTTAGTTTATTAGATTTTTTGTGGTGCGGAGGAGAAACTGGGAGGATATGTGGTGATTCAGATTCATTTGGTTTATTGATTCTGTAATGGTGAAATTTCTATAAATGATTTCTTTTTCATTTGCTTTTTTCATCCTTTTAAGGGAATGTCTTAATGTGTATATATATAAATTGCATAATTTTGTATGAGATTGGGCTCATCATATTTGTCTTGTTTTAACCTTTTATATTTATCTTTAATAATGGTTAGAAGGTGGCTTGGTTAAGACATAAAATTAACATCAAATATCCACCAAGAAACCCAACCTTTTGGCTTCTCATCGTGAACTACCTCTTTCATCTCCTTGATGAAGGCGTTTGCCAGCTACACAATGCTTTTTTATGAGAATAAGAATGAAAGTTATAAGAAATTCTTCATACACTATACCTCCATGTAAATGTTTACCTTGGAAACATTAAAGATTAGTGACCTATCGTATGGCCTTTGCAACACCATCCATTACAACAATCACTTGGTTTAAGTTTTTACATCATCGTCCATCCTTTGAAACTTAGCAGGAGTAAAAGAAAGGCCATGGACACTTATGACAACCACATGAATGTGAAAAGATAATTAACCGAAACCTACCTTGGGATCTCCTTGGCCAATTCGAGGGAATACAATATGAATGAAATCCAAACTATAGATTCTCCCAATGCTTTTTGTCATTCAAAATGACCTCCAAAATGTATTGTTCATAGGTATAGTTGGCAGTCGCTCGTACATCATGTAAGCTATCTAGAAAATTTCAAATGGAGCATGTAATATTTTAAACTTTCTAATTTACAAATTTATGTGTGCTAATTGCATTTATTTAAATTCGAGAATCCACTTCACATCTATATTAGCAAGATTCTTCTCTTTGCAAAGATTCAAACTATTCAAGAAGGCTTAAAACTTAGCCTCATATTCTGGACCAATAGATAAAAAAATATTGAAATAGCTCACAAAATCTCTTCATTATAAAAAATCTTAGGTTTATACCTAGCCACCCCATCAAAGTTCAGTTTTAAAGCCAATAAAGGGAGGATTCCATTTTATCATTTCTTTTTTATATCTTTTGGAGATTTAAGGGCCACTAACATAGTATGTCAAAGTGGATCTAAAAATGTATCATTTTTTTGTTAGTTTATCGTCCCACTAAGGGAAGTTTAAGAATCATATTATCTAATTTTTATTGACCAATAGCATTTTTTAAATATCAATTATTATTATTTTTAGATTGAATAAAACAATTAAATATTACAAAATTGAAGCTACAGAAATAACTAATAAACATAACTAAATCACTAGCAGTCCAATAACTCGGAAAAAAAACAAATGATAATGATTCTGTTCAATCAAAGATTCTTTTCTTTAATACCTACTCAATCAAAGATTATTTTCCCTTGACTCAACCTAAATTCCACACACAATTATAGGAGGTCTCATTATCCATGTCACTTCCCATAAGGAGTTTCCCACTCGAAGCATATCATATCATTTTAATGCACCTCCCCACTTGAAGCATATCATTTTAATGTCCCTCCCCATGATAATTATAATTTTTATCTATGGAATTGGCTTCTTCTTCATTCATTCTCTAAGCATTCTAACCCTTTATCTCCTCCCTTCAAACTTCTCCAAAAATAGCAAGAATTAGAAAAATTATCCAATAATATTTAATATAGATAACATGTTAAAAAAATTAACTGTCACCAGAGTTAAGATCCCAGAAATATTTTATTCTTTTTGCGTTGAGTGGAACATAACACGCGTCACCTTGGTATCATTAATTTTTTTGCTTCCAAACAAACTAAAAGTGATAAGATTGTTTCAGTGTAAGCCATTAAGAAAAGTGGTCACTGATTTGATGGCTGATCAGCTTCCCTCTAGGTGTGGGAGACTCTACCGGTAGCTTACACATCAATATGGTAGTCATATCTTCATATGCCACGGCCGCAGCGGGGAACGGGGGCCGACATTGATCAATCAGTCGTTGGTAATGGGAGACATTATTTTAAATGGTATGAAAAATTTCCAACTATGGCTAGATAGATCATGCTTTGGTTTTCAGGAAGCCATTGGAGTGAAGTTGATTGCGTCTTCTGGTGTTAGATAATTTGTATTTTCCTCATTGTAGGGAAGATAGGTTGTGTACTTCATATTTTAATGGTTATCTTGAAGGAGATTGGATGTGTGGTGGACATTTATTTCAAATTATTATTGTCCTACATGACCTATATAATCAAGGGGTTCTATTTATAATCTCATTCATTCATATTGTAAACTTGCATTCATTGATAGGAATATAGTTTATTCATGTCATATTGTTGTGCTTTCCATTAGACCTCTAGATCTTGGGTGGCCATCTCCATAGTCAAATCTTAAAATATTTACCTTTCTAGATTCTATAAAAGAAATGGTTTTATCAAGAATATCATATGGAATAGCTTCTAAATATTTGCATTTGATAACAATATTGTTAGACCATTTTGCTTTATAGGAAAATAATCTAAACTAGAATTTTTTTTTCAAGCTAAGATAAAACAAAGTAAGGTAGTACAATAATCACTTTGTAAAAATAATTAGCTAACACATCTTCTTTTGGGAATTTTTGTATTTAGTTCTTCCTTTGCAAATCAACATACCCTATTTTGGTTTCCCCAATATTTACTAAATAAATTTGAAGATAAATTGGGAAGAGAATCCATCATATAGATATTTCTTTTCAACAGCCTTAGAGGACATTGTTTTGTCTATCATTTATTATAATAGCTAATACCCAATTATTTTATAAGATAACAAGCAAAACCTCCTCTTCACAAACTATGTTTTCCTTAATAATCCAATAATGAAAAAAGTAACCCACATAAAAATTACTTACTCCCTACCATGAAGGCAAAAGAACATCCAATTTAAAGATTGATGTACCAAAAGGAAAGAAATATCACCTCAATATCTGTCTTGAACTTATACATTGAATCTATACACATGAGAATCCCCTTAATAACTCTCTCACAACTTTCAATGCTAGAAGAATGAGTGTTTTCACAAGACTTTCATACTATGATATTTATATCAAAATTCACTTGCATAGTTTTAGAGTCAAGCTGACCCATTCTCATGAGTAGTTTACATGAACCCCTCATAAGAATGGATCACTTAGTACTCATTTCATCAAAGTGATGCTCATAGCGGTGAAGCATTAGGGATTCCTAGGAGGTCACCCATACTAATACTACTCTAAATCAAGCACGTTTAACCATGTAGATTGTCCCAAGATCAAACCCATTCAACTTGCCACCCCATTTGCAAAACCTTCATCAAGTGGTGTGCCTTATAAACCATTCATTATAGAGAAACTTTAGCTTATCCATTGACAAGTGGGAGGTGTTGATGTGTTTTTTATGCACATGTGAACGTACAATAAAATACCCAAAAGTATCTTATCCTCTCTTGAACAAAGTTACTCAAATGCTGGAGATTTGCTTAAGGATCACTTGAGACAACTCAAAGGTTCTGGTATGTCGGGTCATGACGTGTGGATAAACATAGTTGGTTGATGTGATTGCTGGTATCACAAGGGGACTTATGTTGAATTGTCGAATGCTTGAATAGTTGGAACTTGATCATCTAATATTTCAATCTCGCGATGCTTTTTGTCCTAAACTAACTTGAATTGAAAAAAGGGCAAAAGGTGAAGTGTTAATAAAATCTATTCTAAGGCCTAGACTATAAGAAGATGGATCCTAGTTTATCCCTTTGACCCTGATTAATTTATTTAGAGTGTTTAGTTCCATTTTAATCCTTTCTTTTACAATTAAATATTATTGAAAAATTGTATTATTGTTCCAAATTTTGTGGATATTTAGGAGACACAAATAAAATATAAATGTAATCATTCCATATTTTTGTAGGAGATATTGGAATGAGACTAATAGGAAGAGTAGTAAACATGAGTCACAATGAGCACTTTAGAATAAATCTAAACATTATAAGGAAGAGTAGCTTGGAAAAATAGAAGCGTAATTTATTTTCCAATATGCAAGATTATTACTTGGGAAAGAATCTTGAGGAAGGATTCATTAATGAAATGGTCATTAACAAGATGGAGAGAATAATAATTAGGAAGAGATAGATTTCACATGCTACTAGGTGACTAGATTGGAGAGAAACTAGAGGCAAATAATTTAGCTTGGCCATGACACAAAGTCTTAGAATAGATGCCAACCTTGGTGAATGGAATGAAAATCCCAAACAATTAATGAGTGGTGAGACAAGTAGAGGCATGCATCTATAAATTTTGTTTTGAATATATATAAAATAAAGAAAAAATGGGACTAAAACCAAGGGAAATTCACATGGAAAGGATATGATGAAAATCAAAATAAATAGTTTGAAGATAATATTAGCTACCTAAAGGATATTCCACTTGATTATCTGGTATATCATAACTATTTTGACAAATTTTGAAACCAATAGAGGTACCTTTTACTTCTGTAGATGAGGCATTCATTCATGTTGAAGTTGTGATAGCTTATTTGCCTCTTTATAGACAAGAAATTATCCATACGAATTAT
Organism: Cryptomeria japonica; assembly: GCF_030272615.1. Lineage (NCBI taxonomy): Eukaryota > Viridiplantae > Streptophyta > Pinopsida > Cupressales > Cupressaceae > Cryptomeria > Cryptomeria japonica. Next base: position 75,285,350 of record NC_081409.1, read on the forward strand.
CATATATACTTGTAGCCTCCATCCCAAACCACCTATTTCACTCTTCTTCCTTTGTGTACCTCTTTTATTCTTCCATTACCTCTTCGCTTACCTAAATTCAATCCAAAACATAGTGTATATAGCATCAAAAAAATTCCATATTTGATTAATATTATCCACAACATATCGAAAAGACAAATACCACACTTACTGTGTCATCAACCAAAAATAATTTACTTACATATTCAAAGAGTTCAATAATGAAGAAACATCCATGCGGTGCTCTACACATGTCCTTGAAGGTTCAAGAAATACTTATCCTCTATTGGTCCAAACTTTAAATCACTTTCCATGCATGAAAATAATGGCAACCATACACAATTTCCCACCCAATAGATTCTCTCAAACTAGTTTACTATCTTAACATAGGGTCAAGGAAAAGTGGGCCAAAATAGGAATCCAAGTGTCTTAAAAGCCTTCAAGACCATAGTGGTGAGGATTGAATTTCTTTCTTTAGTGGTATCTTTTTGTAGATTAATTAGTTGGGGATTGTATTAGGACCTTTTCCTAATTAAAAAAAATATATAAAGATTACATCCCTAAATATTGCATTCATAATAGAATAAATTTCTGCAATATTGAGACTATATTCATAATAGATTAATAGTGATGAATAAAGAAATATTTAAGATTATGAAAAAATTGATGTTTTCTTTCTCCCAACCGTCATTGGATATTGGGTGATCTTTGAGGCATTATGTCAAATAGTTCATGTGCCTTATCTAAGCTTACATATTTTGCATGCATGTGTACCTGGGCAGTTGCACTACAACATCTATACTCACTAATCACATTTGGTTGGAAGTTTCTAAATCCATTTCAAACACATCTTGTGCATATCCTGCAATCTATGCTAACAATGATTGTCTTTAATGGCTTCATTGTGTGCATAATTGATTGGCTTTTCACTCCTAAGACCTTCAAAAGTCTTTACTGGCTTCATTGAGTCCTTTTATCTTCCAAATTCACCTGCACCAACTTGAATTCTCCTTCAGTGCTTGATTGCCTATTCACTTGGAATTGAATTGATTTTATAACTAAGAGATCACTTGATTTTATATGTCTTGAAAGCATTTTATCTCGATGGCTTTAAATTAAAGTACTTTCTCTTCTATCTGGTATTGGTGGAGCAGATCCTTTTATGATATGTAAGTTGAGAATATTTTATGAAAGGTCCCTAAATGAATACACTTTAAACTGATTTTAATATACCTTGAAGTCTGCAATATGGAAGGTTTGTATTCTTAATCTCCTGCCCATTTCTTAATTTAAAAGATGATATCTTTATTAAATATCTTTATTAACTTGATTTCTCCTTCAATTCTTGATGAATGCTTGATTTCACGTTCACTTGGAATTGAATTGATTTTATAATTAAGAGATCACTTGAATTGTAGGTAAACCCCTTCAAATGACAGGGTAGGCTTCCTTTTATACCTAATATATGTCTTGGAAGCATTTTATTGTGATGGCTTTAAATTAAAGTACTTTCTCTTCTATCTGGTATTGGTGGAGCAGAGGTTGCATTGCATCGTCCTAGGATACATATTTCCGCAGATACAACACAAGTTAAATGTATCCCAGGTCGATGCAAAGCAACCTCTGCTCTAGAGATCACCAAAAAATAGAGAAAGAACTTTAATTTAATGCCATCAGGATAAAAGTCTTTAATCAAGACAAATAAAATTTGAGTTTGATTGTCATCATTTACTTTGCCAAATTCTTCACACGTAACTCCTGAATCAATCTCCTACTCACAAGAATTTTATTATGTCTCAAATATAGCGAAACAAAAGGCTTCAAATAGTAAACTTGAACATGCAACTAAATCCATTGACTAACCAGAAGAACAAAATTAAGAAACAGTTTGATCATCTGAGAGATGTTGTAGACTTGCAACTCACCAGCTAAGTTTTTGTGGGTAAGAATTTTTTTTGTTTTGGTTATGGTTGTGGTGTTTATAGGGAGAAATTTACAAATTTATATCTATTTTCACTATTTAATGGTTTATGGGTTTGTAATGGTAATTTAATGTTCTTTCATATTTTTGTATATATTCTTTGTAATAGCCTATTATATTGATTTGTTCTATTATGCATAATGGTATGGGTCAGACGGCTTTGCCGTCAGTGCATGAAAGCATTGAACGAGTTCTACTTTTAAAAATTACATGAAACATTTTTAATTTATTTGATTCAGTGTTATTTGCAAAAAATGATTATCAATGATGTTTCCTTTCTCCAAGAATTGTCTATGACCTTTCTGTCAGATAATATGTAACATCGAATGACTAAATCTTTTCATTACAAATGCTTATTTTATTTAATTATTATCTCAGCGTGAATTAAAATTTATATCTATATGGAAGCATAACATACAAGTCCAAGAGTCATGTGCAAGCAAATTTCCTAAAAGAAAGCAAGCAGGCATTATCTTGAATGACATGGAAACAAGCTCATCAGCTGCCTAGAAGAGAGCAATTGGAGAATGGCAAAGGAAAGTGTTTAAGGGTGATAAATAGATAGATAGTATGCAATACAAACAAACAATGTCTGGAGTGTCTGATGTGACGTCTCTAATTTATGTCCGGAGGGTGTAACTGGTTTTGGAGTTCCTGCGAAACCTATTGGGCCACACTTGGAGGAAATCAATGTGTTCATGAAAGGAGCACATTTTTTCTATTATGAGAATGATACTTTTGCACCTAGGGATATTTGGAAGTCAATATCCAAAAATTTCTATAGTGTGGAACAAGAGTTGGTGGACTCAAAGTATAATTGTCAGCTTTCAGAAGACCAAGAGGTTATGTACACAATCTCCCAATAGAAGAGCAATTTCAAGAATTACCTCTCCCCCCCATGACTATTCAGGAAGCACTTCCTCAAACAGAGGACTATTGGCCTCCATGGGATCAAAGAAAAAAAATAAAGCATAGACTCTAGACGATGTGGTGGTGTCCTCCGTGAAGAACTCTACACTATAATTGAAAATTCACGAGGGAAACTACAAGATAGTGAAGAGAAATACAATCTTGAAAAGTGGGAAGAATGGATCTTGGTTTGGGTGGGGCCAAGTCAGGTGGCTCCTCTAGAGGTTGACGAGATAGAAATCATATTAGGATTTGAAAAAGATCACACTCGTGGAACTTCATGTGTGAGTGATCGATTGCGGTGTTTGGGTAATGCATTCCAAATAGATACAATTGCATGCCATCAAGACTGTATCTATTTGGAATACAACTGTATCTATTTGGAATGCATTACCCAAACACCGCAATCGATCACTCACACATGAAGTTCCACGAGTGTGATCTTTTTCAAATCCTAATATGATTTCTATCTCGTCAACCTCTAGAGGAGCCACCTGACTTGGCCCCACCCAAACCAAGATCCATTCTTCCCACTTTTCAAGATTGTATTTCTCTTCACTATCTTGCAGTTTCCCTCGTGAATTTTCAATTATCGTGTAGAGTTCTTCACGGAGGACACCACCACATCATCTAGAGTCTATGCTTTAATTTTTTTCTTTGATCCCACGGAGGCCAATAGTCCTTTGTTTGAGGAAGTGCTTCCTGAATAGTCATTGGGGGAAGAGGTAGTTCTTGTGGTCGCTCTTCTATTGGGAGATTGTGTACATAACCTCTTGGTCTTCTGAAAGCTGACAATTATACTTCGAGTCCACCAACTCTTGTTCTACACTATAGAAATTTTTGGATATTGACTTCCAAATATCCCTAGGTGAAAAAGTATCATTCTCATAATAGAAAAAAGGTGCTCCTTGCACGAACACATTGATTTCCTCCAAGCATGGCCCAATAGGTTTTGCAGGAACTCCAAAACCAGTTAGAACCTCCGGACATAAATTAGAGACGTCACATCAAACACTCCAGACATTGTTTGTTTGTATTGCATACTATCTATCTATTTATCACCCTTAAACACTTTCCTCTGCCATTCTCCAATTGCTCTCTTCTAGGCAGCAGATGAGCTTGTTTCCATGTCATTCAAGATAATGCCTGCTTGCTTTCTTTTAGGAAATTTGCATGCAAGAGACTCTTCAACTTGTATGTTCTGCTTCGGTATAGATATAAATTTTAATTCACGCTGAGATAATACTTAAATTAAATAAGCAATTGTAAAGAAAAAATTTAGTCATTCGATGTTACATATTATCTGACGAAAAGGTCATAGACAATTCTTGGAGAAAGGAAACATCATTGATAATCATTTTTTGCAAATAACACTGAATCAAATAAATTAAAAATGTTTCATGTAATTTTTAAAAGTAGAACTCGTTCAATGCTTTCATGCGCTGACGGCAAAGCCGTTCGACCCACATCATCCACTAATGAAATGCCCGACAAGGATGCTTTGCATCCCACGGCACTCCTCTATCGGAATTTTATAATTTGGTGTCGGAATTTCGACGACAGCCCGAGATGGCGATGGTATTCGTTCATGGAATGAGCATGCATGGTGGCCGTCAGAAAGGTTGTGGTAATGTCGAAATTGCGACGACCACGAGGATAGTCAGAACTTTCGACGCAAAGTTTTTGATGGCCATTTTTGTCTGTAGTGCGATGAAATGTGGTCGGAAATCCGACGATTGGCAGTCGAAATCTTGACCCAAATGTACTAGTGACACACTCATAAGAAATGGCATCAAATTGTGAAAGATGCAACTCAACAAAGGAAAAATCAAATCTCTAAAGAGAGAGAGAGAGAGAGAGTTGAAACATTATTATTGCCCCCCCCAAGCATGGAGACAAGGACACCAAAGAGAGATATTTTATAAAAGAAATACTCTTCTAAAATAAGAAAAAGATCCTCAATAGGGATGCATATCACAATATAGATGGGTTCATTATAAAAGATACCACTCAATAAAGAGAAGAATTTGATGAATGATTATAGATTTTCAACACTAAGGAAGAGGTCCAATTAAGGATATGTACTTATAAGGCAAGGATAAGATCCTTATTAGGGATACTTGTACCAATAAGAGGAAGGCGGTCCTTAATAGGGATATACACCACCAAAATGTGAAGTGGAAAATTCAAGCTTAGCAAATTCACCACTTGGAAAGAGGAAATCACTAAGCGAATTTTCACTAAGAGAACATTACATTAAAAAGAGGAGATGAATTTACTAGATCCAATCCTAAATGAGACAAGGACTAAATACTGACTGGATTGGATTGATTCGGGTTTTCCTCTTTTGTAAGTTGAATTGTTAAAATAAGTAAAATGCTGAATTGGTGATAGAATATGCAAAAGCAGTGAGCTATAAGTTTAGGATTTCATCATGCACCTGGATTTGAGAAGTTTGAGATGATTCGGAGCTACTCTACAAAATCTATCAAAAGTTGTAGGGATTGTGTGTTCAGACCAAGCTGCCCTTCTATCGGTCCTCCAAACTTTTCGCGTGTCGAAAATGGTTTTTTCGTCTCTACAAATAAAGCTTAATTCCAGAAGTATAGTTGCGTACCTACTTCTTACACACATAAAGAATAAGAAAGAGGCTAGGAATAGGGGTTTGCCTTTGGTCAAACCTTGGTTTGGAATCAACCTTGAATAAAATACTACAAATGCTTAAAATAAATGATGGAAAGGTATACCTTCATATCTGCAATAGATGATGATGATTCTTTTCTTCTTGAATGTAATCACCTATGTTGTATGAAATGGCATGAACATGAAAAAACCCTAATCACACACACATGTAGCCTTGAAGAATGCTTGATGATGAATGCTTGAATGTAGTCTCCTTTCCTTATGATCATCTCCACCTTATTGCTTTATTATCAAATGAGAGGGGAATGCCTCCTTATATACTTGTCCGTTGTCAAACATATTAATTTTCCGACTAGGCCGACATGGAGAAAAGTTTCCTACTCAAATTTGAGATAAGGCCAAGGGTTAAAATTAGGGCCCAATTGAGGAGGACCATGGCATGGCGCCATAGTCCTGGTGAGGACCAGGGTGTCACGCCCTAGTCCTACCCCAATTTAGGGAAAGGACAAGGGGTCCAGACAAGGTAAAGTATGAAAGTACGATGTTTTGTGCATGGGGGAGGCATAAATAGGTCTCGATCAAGCATGAAGATGAAAACACTGAGGTGAGTGCCCCAAATGTGGACAAAATTGCAAGGGGTGAAATTTTAGGATGTTACAAGTACTAATGGATTTGGACAGATCAATTATTCCAAGTCTTATCCCAGAGGATGTGGCCTAAGATGAGATAATTATCGCACCTATGCAATTTTTGTCTAATGATGATTTCCTTAAGATTGTTTTTTAAGGCCTTTTGGTTGCAAGAAGAAATAAAAGGCATGCCAGACAAGGAGCTTGCCAATTTTGACAAATAAAATGTTGATTGCACACCACAAGAGGCCATAGATATGATAAAGGCTAGTGGTATGATGATAATACCTGGCTAGAACATGGAGAAAATATTTATTTTAGACTAGCTAATGAGGCAAAAGGATCCAATTTATGCCCAAGAATTTGGCAACCATGGCTCAAGGTTCAATCCAAACATTAAGTCTTTTGCACATTGGGTGAGGGATCCCAACATGGACAAACAATTTTTGTTGCATGGTATAGAATAGAGAGTAGGTGACACAATTGTTAGAACCTTAGCTAACACCATATCCTTAGAAGCAGACACATTGTCATTCCATGTTGCTCAATTTGCAATGGTAGTTAGGGAAGAAGAAGAAAAGAGGCATGAACAACTAAAGAAAAAACATGTTTCCCTCCAACCAGACCACAATAATTTGTATATTGAGAATGTTAGGTTGAGAAATGAGTTGGCAAAGAGGGATTTAACATCCCTAACAGGGCCTAAACTTTAGGAGTTTCAAAAAGTGAAGGATGATTTGCAAAAGGTGAAAGAAGAAGCAAAGAATAAATATTGGGAAATCAGAAAAGCAACAATTTTCAGATTATAAATAAAATGCTTAGTAAATTGGATGAGGTGCACACCTCTTATTCTTTTGTATTATAGGTGTGCAATCAATTAAATGATATTATTTCATTTTTTCAACCTCTAAGGACCACATAATTCCGTAAGGCCACAATGTTAAAGGAAATTCTTCTAGCAGTGAAAAATGTTCCTAATGCACCCCAAATTGTGGGGATGACATGGAAGAAGAACTACAATCTTCTAAGAAAGGAGATCCCACATGTGGAAGAGGAAGGGAAGATATTAAAATTAAAAATGGAATCATTCAAAGTTCTTCAAAAGTGGGATATTTCTACTATTTTGATTGAAGATGGGCAGATTAAATATTTGGAATGGTGGAGGCTTGATTTCAAAGAATCAATTGATGTAGTTCTGATTCGATGGTTGGGGACCCCACTCAACAAGATACATACCATTTGATTATTGAAATAGTTCTTGATATTGAATCTCTGTATCAAATTTTTGTTGTGGAAGTTGCCACTGTACCTGCCAATAAAATAAACGAAGCTATGAATAAGTTGCAAAATCTGAAAAAAAATTCTTGGCTCATAGATGAGATTGACAACTGGCACAAGAAATACTACTCACTTGAGGAAAAGCATCCTGAAGAAGAAGAGTAGTCTTTTTTCTTTTCCATTTTATGGTCTGCTACATTCTTTTTGTAGGTTCCTATATTTGCAAGTGTTTATAATGATCACACAATCAACATGTACTTAACTCAATCCTGTTGGCAATTGACACTCATTGGATTCATATGTTGTCATTAATGGCAACAAGATTCTGTAGAAGGCATACACCAGCAAATACCGGCATTGGAGTAATCAGAGTCATCACCAGCACTGGCATCGACATTCAACACTTCAGTGAAGCCGACATCAGTTCGGGATCCAAAAAGTTTTATTTGTAAAATCATTTTGTAATTATTGTATAGAGCCAACATTGAATATCTTTTGTAACATGTTGTAAGCTGACATAAGGCATATTGTTTGTAAAGGGTATATAAGCCAGTTTATTAGGTCATTTTTGATATAGAACAATGAATACAATGAATGTGGAGAAGAAAAGTTGTGCAAAGGATATGTATGTAGATCATTTGTATGCGAAAGTTATATCATGCAATGATCAGTAGATGGTTTGTAAAGCCTTTTTAGAGTAAAGGAGTTACCAGTAAAAGGGTTTAGGGTTTATGAACCAGTACAAAACAGAGCTATAACCAGAACTCTTTTTGGCATTGCAGATGCATTTTTGAGTTCACCATTATTGTTTTATCTCAGCAGAAGCCTATAGTCAGTGAGACTCTTTTGTGTTGAGCAATGTGCTCTAGGTAGTGTGCCTTCCTGCATGTGCAGGCCCCCATGCTATGTAATATCTTTCATATGGCAAGTGAATTGATATTGTGGGTCACAAATCCCACCGTGGTTTTTCCTCTTTGAGGTTTTCCACGTATAAAATTTAGTGTGTTATGGTGTTCATTCATGTAGCTGGTTTATTTACTTCATGTTATATGTTTCTTCATTTACCGATTTATATGTGTATTTTATAATAAGGTAAAATCTTATATCACTGATAGAACACTGATTCACCCCCCCTCTTAGTGTTCTTGGATTCCTTCTATTCCAATAATTGGTATCAGAGCCTAGTGCCTCGGAGGAAGTTTAACAGCTTGAGGAAGATCCTGAAACCAAAATCATTGAATATGGCTATGGAGAAGCAACTTGAGATGGCACTTGAGGATTATGATGTTGAAAGGTTGAAGAACTTAAAGTTGCAAGATGAATTGAATTCTACTAATGAATTCATTCTTGTTCTACAAGAAAGATTATCATCTGCTCAAGCTCGGAGGAAGGAACTTTTGCAGAACCAGGATGAATAAGAGAAAAATGCACTTAAGGAACAATGTCAGAAGCTGAGTCAACAAAACATGCTCATGAAGAATTAAATGCAAGACCTGACTAAGAGGATGAGAAAAGGAATACATCGGGAGAGGATAAGGAGAAGAATGAAAAGGAAAAGGAGACTGATAAAACACCCAATACCATACCGGTAGTTGATTCCTCAGCAAAACTTTTGGCAATTGAAACTTCTCAAGTTGAGAAGAAATCCATCACAGAAATGAGTCCCACAGAGCTAATGATGATGGCTGCTCAAAAAGTAATGAAGGAGGGATCTACAGATAAAGGAATAATGGATCAGTCAATAACAGTTTTGCACAGACCGATTCCATATTGTATGATTGAAAACGAAGCAAGCCCTTTCAGCAAGCTTAAGGCATTGACATAGCACATCTCTAAAAAATTTCAATCATTACAACAGATTTCCAACCGGCAAGCACTTGAAAGATTCACTTTGGCTAAGAAAGCCGCTTTTGACCAGATTATTGAGATAGAGAAAAAGAAAATTGAAGAGAAACTTATACTTATTGAAAATTCTTTGAAATAGTGTACTAACATCTATAGGGTCTTTTGTAATATAGATATTCTTACAGCAAATGTAGATAAGAGGATAAAGGAGTTACATGAAAAGATTGCTAATATTGCTAACTCTTTTGATGGACTAACTTCACTTACAACATCTATTGATGGACAAATTTTGACTATGGAGAACCAATTTTTTTATTTTGAAAAGGAAAGAGATAAGATCATTCAAAGAGAAAGAAGTCTTAGAGGTTTGGTGAGTCCAAGATTGGATTCACTTGGTGTACATAAGAGGGAATGCGTGGATATCCTTCCAAAACCCACACCGACAGAAGTCACTGAGAAAGAATCACTTGCACATTTACTGAGTGGACTTGTATCCATATCTGATACATTCAAAATCAGCTGGGATACCTATATACAGTTACTAGAGAAAGCTTATCCAAAAATCTTGAAATTGGTCAAGCTCCAGTAAGTAATCTATAATTATTCATTCTTTTGCACAAATTCCTAACAATTCTTTCAATTCTTTCACTGGTCTTTGGCATTGATGCCAAAGGGGGAGGATATGTATATGAAAAATGAAATGAAAAGGAAATTATGTATAGAATCCTAGGGGGAGAATATGAGATAGAGAGTATATTAATCAAGTGGTCAATTAGCTCAGGGGGAGCATGTTTCAATTCATGTTTCAGTTTCAGTTGAATCGGTAGGGAATCCGTTTTTCACATGAGTATTGCCATCAATGCCAAAGAGGGAGATTGTTGGAAATTGACACTCATTGGATTCATATATTGTCATTGATGGCAACAAGATTCTGTAGAAGGCATAAACCGGTAGATACCAGCATTGGAGTAATCAGGGTCATCACCGGCATCGGCACTGGCACCGACATTCAACACTTCACTGAAGCCGACATCAGTTTGGGATCCGAAAAGTTTTATTTGTAAAATCATTTTGTAATTATTGTATAGAGATGGAATTGAATATCTTTTGTAACATGTTGTAAGCCGACATAAGGCATATTATTTGTAAAGGGTATATAAGTCAGTTTATTAGGTCATTTTTGATATAGGACAATGAATACAATGAATGTGGAGAAGAAAAGTGATGCAAAGGATATGTATGTAGATCATTTGTATGCGAAATTTATATCATGCAATGTGTTAGAATCAATGATTATCCCAAAGACACTCAAAGGGGGGGGTGAATCAGTGTCTAATCAATTAGCAAAATATTTAAACTTATTAAGAACTTTGTATCCCAAAATAGTGTACTGATAAATAAGAATTAATGCAACAAATAAGAATAACAAAGATAGCATAGAGAACACACCATAACACAAGATATTTAATGAGGAAACCCAGTGTGGGAAAAACTTTGGTGGGATTTGTGACCCACAATATTCACTCATTGGCCAATGAATAAATATTACTTACAATGAGGGGCCTGCACATGCAGGAAGGCTAGCAGCCTAGAGCTCGCTGCTCAATCATAAAACAGAAGTCACACTAACTTACAAAATTGATTATCAAAATCCAATATAATGTACTGCTTCAGATCAGCATCAACTATGCCAGGTTCTGTACCAGTTTAATCTCAGCCTATTACCAAAACCTTTGCTATCAACTATATCAAAATATCATCTCCTCTTTTTCTTACAAAATGACCTATAAGATCTCATGCATATATATGAGTCTTTTACAATATGCCATGTCGGCTTTTACAAAAGATAATTACAATATTAAACAGTAAACAAATTTTATTCCATGTCGTCTTGAGTGTCGGTATGCATTATTGTCATTGATGGTGAAGTGTATGTCAGTGTATGTAGAAGTCTATTGCTGATGTCGGTAACTGTTGGTGGGTTGATAGATGTTTTCTAGCTGGTTGTCAGTTGGTTGCCATCAATGACAACATCAACTATTCTCATAAGAGTGTAGAATGCCAACACAATGATCAATAGATAGTTTGTTAATCCTTTTTAGAGTAAGAGATTTACCAGTAAAAAGGTTTAGGGTTTATGAACTGGTACAGAACAGAGCTATAACCAGAACTCTTTTTGGCATTGCAGATGCATTTTTGAGTTCACCTTTATTGTTTTATCTCAGCAGAAGCCTATAGTTAGTGAGACTCTTTTGTGTTGAGTAGTGTACTCTAGGCAGTGTGCCTTCCTACATGTGCAGGCCCCCATGCTATGTAATATCTTTCATATGGCTAGTGAATTGATATTGTGGGTCACAAATCCCACCGTGGTTTTTCCTCTTTGAGTTTTTCCATGTATAAAATTTAGTGTGTTATGGTGTTCATTCATGTGGTTGGTTTATTTACTTCATGATTACTACAATGTGTGCACATTGAAATATATTTCAGTTTGTTATGGTTTTGATGAACATAGTATGCAAGTCATAATATGTTTGGATGTAATGAAATGATGATACATTGCAACAAGTTATAATTTATATGTAGATTTGACTCTATTCACCATAGGATAAGCGTTGGTCTCACCTTCTTAAACTATTTCAGGATCATTCATTATCCAATATCTTCTTTTTTGTGTTAGTAGGAGTAGGAGTAGGATTAGCTATAGTTTAGAACCAGTCCCAATAGCTGACTGAAAGTGTGAAACCAAGATAGCAGCCAAAGTTTGGAGTATTGAATCTTTCCTTGGTATATTTTCATTGGGACATATACTTTAAACAACAATGTCCATGTATGAATCAAAATAGTTTGTAAAGACATTGTTGAGGTATACCCGCCTTGGTCTTGCAGAGCCAAAAGTGCAAAAGATTTCAGTTCTAAAACCGAATCTTGTTCATTGGCTAAGTCCTATCATAAGCCTATTAATGAGAAAGTGGCTAATCCTCTAGGGTCTATGATCTATTGATTTGGTAACCAACATGGCCAATGCCATGGTCCTCCCAATTAGGACCCAATTTTGGTCCCCTTAACGGTCATGAGATGTTGGTGGGAATTATGGCCCCGTGTCATCTCATGTCAAAAAATTAAGTTTTTTTCCGATGGGCATGTATAAAAGGAGGTCTACCCCTCTCATTTTGATATAAAATTTGAATATGAAATTAATATTGATCAATCAATTCACGAAATCAAGAATTCAATTTCAAGTGAGCAAGCAATCAGTCTTCTTTCAAGAATTGGAGAAAAGATAAGGTCAAGTTTCAAGCATTGGATTTGACATTCATGTTCTATGTTATTGAAGACGATGAAATCCCAATTCCATGTGAATACAAACTAAATTTCACAAGGAGGTATAGCATTTTTTGTTCAGTCATTATTCAACATCTCCCTCAAAAGGAGAACACTTCCATTACTGCAATTCAATCATATTTCATTTCTATTTCATGGTTAATTCCAAACCCGAGGTTTGACCTAAGGCAAACCCCTATTCCTAACATATTTCCCTTCTCTAGCGTATGAAGGAATAGGTACGAAGATGTGATTTTTAGGATAAGATTTATTTACAGTGACAAATCAATCCCATTGGAGTGTGAAAAGTGCAGAGGACCAAAGCGACCACCACACCAGTCCTGACAAATCATGAGCTCCTTCTAGGAATAGGTTTGAATACTCTTACAATCATAAAATCCAAGTTTTTGGCTCGATCTGATGACTATAGATCACTATTTATGTGTTTTTACATCAATTTCTAGCACATTTACCCTAATTTAAACATTTTCACAATTCAACTTAAAAGAGGGCAGTCAAATCAAACCTAGTAAATTCAATAGAATCCTTAGCCCTTATCATTGTTGGTTTGTGGCTAGATCCATTTGGTTTACCTCCCTCTTTTAATGAAATGGTCCCCAAGTAAAATTTAGTAGTTTTCATACATCTAATGATGGAACCCTCTTTAGTAAGCTCATCATCATCACCTTTCTTCACTTTCTCTACATCTTCACATTGAGCAACTTTTTGTTCTACCTTATTTTCTTCTTCTTCATCACTACCAATAGTCACTGGTTCAATATCCTTCTTCTCCTGAACCAAATTCATTCTTTTCTAAGATTTAGAACTGGAGGCAGAACCTTATGTAGATAACTTCCTTGATTTATTTGCTCTTTTCTTAGTATTCATCACTCTGAGTCTTCCTAGGATCTCTTCTTTCATTCCAAACCTTTTTGTATTTTGATCCTTTGGCATCTTCAATAGTTTTTTTGCTAAGCTCATACATTCATCTTCGAAAACTTCATAGGATAACAAAGCTATCCAAGAAACTCTCAAAACCATAGCTTCCAAAAAGCAATTATCTTTATCAACCAGAAATACAATGTCATTCTCATACCAACCTATAACTTTAGGAGTAATCTGATTCGTGAAAATCAAATCACTTTTGAGCTTATCAAATAAATTTTTATACATTTTCAAGCAATCATCCAATTCATCTAGGTAACCTTGAATCTATGACCTAATAGTCATATCGCTTCTCCATGCAACATTTCAACACTGGGCAAAGCATTCTAAAAATAGAAAACTAACCAGACAATCAAAGAACCATACCAGAATGGATACATCTCACTCTTTGTCATCTTGATATTGTCAAACAACCACCACTGCAAAATCTCACACAAGTCATATTCCACATTCTCCTTAACCATTTTATAAGTCACATATACTCTAGTGGACACATAATAACCTTATTTTCTCCTATAATAGACTGTAATATATCCCATTGTTGCATACATAACATCCACTTCCTTGATAGTATCAATTCTCAAAGCTCTTCCATCTTAAATTACTCTGGTCAATTGATTCACTTCAACATTCTTTATGGATTTCAACATTGGCACTTCTCTGGTCACACACAATCATGTCACAATTTGTAAAACTCCCTTCAAAATCAAATATGGTTTATCAAGCCAGATATATTCCCCATGAATTATATTGAGAACAATTCTAATAACTTATTCATCATTGATCATCGAAAAACAATTCCAAGTATCCAGAACCTTGTGCCCTAGACTACCAAATTCACTCTTCAACCTCAGTGAACTATCAACCAAATAATTCTACCTGAAAGCCCTAATATTTTCATGATCATACTCTTCTAGATCAACATGAATGTACTGAAAAACATTTTCCTTATGAATAACATGATCATCAATTCCAAAAAAATCTCCAACCTCATCTACATCTAACAGAATGAAGGGTTTCAACTCATATTTATGTATGAGTTCATCATTGATACTTACTGTATGCTCAAAAAGTGTGCAACCTACAAATGAGAAACAAACAACTCAAACACACCAATGAAACATTATGTTAGAGATCAAAATCATAAAACAAGTAAATGAAACAAAACTCTAAGCACATCTCATTGTCCTCTATCTCCAAGGATCCTTCAAATTCAAGGTGGCTCTCAACTTGGAAAAGCACTTGATCTCTAGGATGACAACATAAAGAACAAGAGATATATGATTTTAAGATCTAAATGTGTGCAGCTATGATCTCAGTGATATACTATGGATATGAAACTAGATATGTTACCAAAATGAGAAGATTAATGTGAGATTAAGCTAGCATGAGCATGGTGTGAAGATGAGATTGATCTACCATGGAAAAGAAACTAACATGATATACTAAAACATGATGAAGTTGCAGATCTGACATTTCCGACAACATTGTGACATTTTCGCATCTGCGTATTTTTGGATTGCATTTTTTATTTTCTGTCATGTCTGTGACATCTGGAATCACGTCTGCGTCTTTGACATTATTTCACTTTTTTTTTTTAGATTGCAGGATCGCATCTATGTTCCCAAATCGCGTCTGTGAACCTCTAAACCGTGTCTGTGTTTCCGACAGTATTTTCATTTTCCAGATTGCAGGTTTTCATTATAGGCACATCTGTGGGAAATTTAATCGCGTCTGTGAGATCTAGTCATGTCTATGATCATTTTAATCGCGTCTGTGCTCTGCAGGATTTTTTGTTTTGCATTTTTTTTGTAGAAACGCATCTGTGAGGTGTTAAAATGCGTCTGTGTTGTGGAATCGCGTCTATGTAAGGTAAAATCGCGTCTATGCTCTACAGGATTTTTTGTTTTGCATTTTTTTTTGCAAAAATACATCTGTGAGGTGTTAAAATGTGTTTGTGTTGTGGAATCACGTCTGTGTAGGGCGGAATCGTGTCTATGTAAGGTAAAATCGCGTCTGTGTTTTCAAAAAAAAAAAAAAAAAAAATTTTTTAGGTTTTCATTTTTCGCCATTTGGTCTTGCATTTAGTATTTCAGATCTGGTTTATTTTGAGCTAACATCTTCAAATCTATCTAATGAAATTGGTGCAGCTTGTCTTGAAAGCAAAATCATTTGGTTGAAGGCCCCTATTTTCACAAAGTCTTTTGGATCTAAAATTTACCTAACTTGTGTGCTTGCAGGAAGGGGTGATTATTTCAAACAATCCAAACTACTAACAAATCTTTGTTGTAGGACCTTGGCAAAGGTTTTTGGGATTTTTTTTTTGTGTGCCTTGTTTTCATAGACTAGCAAACACTTCAATTGGTGCACTAAAATTGAATCATTGTCTTTTGTGTCTTGAGCAATAGGCTTTTTTTGTTTAATCTTTAGAGGGCTTGTCTTCCCATGTGGTCATTAGGACTACTAGTGAGAAGAGAACGACCCAAGTGGTAGAAAAAAAAAATCCATCTTCTTCCAAACCACTATAAATAACTGTATTCATGGTGAAAACCATGAATAACGTGTACTAATTAGTTCATACCGACACTATGTCTCCCCATAGACCCATTTGATCAAATTTATTTGATCAGTTGTAGGGCATAACCCCTACCGGCTGGGAGCCTTCTATATTTACAGAGCTGAAAGTGTCGCATGTATGGCCACACGAGCGGATGCCCTTACTAGCACCTTTTTATTTTAGAAGCCAAAATCCTTCTAGTTGTTGAGGCAGGAGGTCGGACCTCTGGTAGCAGCCCACACACATACGGTTCTTAGTAGAGATACAAAGTTCGCCACAGGGAGTTTTCGTGGGGACTGATGCTTGGCTGACCCGAGAAGTGAGTGTCGAGGGTAGAGCCAGTGAGGTCAAGCATCTAAGTATCCACTCTGAATAGCATAGCCTTGGGGGTAAAACCTCATATGGGATCAACAACTATTGTCTTGGCCAGCCATAAGAATTGTGCTTGACTTATTTTAAACAATCAAAAACGTTCAAGACCAAACAGCAAAACATTGTGTCTTTTGTGTCTTCAAGTGTATGCAAAACATTTTTACATCAAACAACACACTTTTCTTGGAGTCATTTTGAGTCTAAACACTTGCAAACATTGAGTCCTCATCAACATTGTGTCCTCTTGTCACGAAAAATAGTCAAACATTCAGATTTGGTCACAACCAACAACTTCACAAATCGGAAAATTTTTACAGTCTAGCAAACAAGAGCAATCAGTTTTGGAATTCTTGAGCTTCCTAGGTTGTTTCTCTAGGTTTTCATCTAGCATTCAACTTGTCTTTGGGTTTCACAAAGTCCATCATTGCTTTACATCTTGCATTAAATTTACATTTGTCTAAACTTGAGTCAAAAGGTCACTTGCTTGTCCTCATCATACTTTGTCAACACACTACATACAACAACATTTTGCTAAGTGGTCCCTCATCAAGGTCTATCACCTTTGGGTCTCATTTGGTCTTACTTAGAGTCAAGGTCAACTTACCTCATCAAGATAAACTATCCTCTCTTTGGAAGTCACACCTACTCTACTACATACATACTTGGTCTTACACTTTGGACATTGCAAGTACACTTCAGATTCATTTACATTATGTCCAACCCTTGATCTTCCATGCTTTTTCCATTTTCATCTAGTCTCACACATCTTGGTCAATATCTAGTTCATGGTTGAAACCCATCTTCAAAAATCTAGGAGAGAAACTAAAGAGGCTCAAGAGTCTGCAAACATGAGTTCTTATGAGTATGACAATGATATCTTTTTCAATTCTGATCATACTACATTACCTAACATGGATGCCTATAGAAACATTCCAAATGTTGAGAACATGGACACTACAAACAACAATGATACACACAATGATGATATGGACAACTTTTTAGTACATTCAGCAGATGTGGAAGAATCCATTATGGATCCCCGTTTCAATCGATTGGTTGAGGAAATAATGAGGAGGGATAGACAATACTTCTTACAAATGATGGCACAAAGTGGAGCCAAGATACCTCATGATTTTGACATGTCTCAAATAATGGAAAATCAACCTTTGCAACAATCTCACTCCAACATGGATCAAAGGAGACCTAATAGTGGAGGCAATAGAGGACCACATCTTGTGCCTGAATCACCATCATCTTTGTTTCAAAAACTAGAGGTCCCATACACACATGCTCAAGCATATGATACTCATCTTCACAGACCATTATGGAAGTCTTATGCAAAAAATACACTCAAGCACATGCTAATGCTAAAGACCTACCACCAAAGCAATTGGATATCCAAAGGCATGCTCAAAATTTGGACACAAGGAAACCCCGTGTCAAATTTGGGGGCAACACATTAGAACATGACATGCCTGTAGAGTATGGTATACATGGACAAAATAGATATTTCATTTCTCAACATGAATCTATACCAAGTGGTCCATATATGCAGCATCACTATAGACCTCCTCCATATGAACATGTGTATGATCAATATCATCCATATATGAAACATGCTTCTCCTCCAATTGGTGCCTCAAGCATGGGGTATGGTCCAAGAAGTCGATCTCCACCTAAGAGCAATTTGGAGCAACAAATTAGGGACTTATAAAAGAAAATGGAGGACATAAATACACCGAAGCCAACATACACAATGAGAGACATATGTCCTTATCCATTTGACAAGAGCATTCCAATGCCTCCTTTTCCTACACACTTTGTGACACCTAAGTTTGATAAGTATAGAGGAAAAGGGGATCCTAAGGCACACATAAGATAGTTTTTCACAGCTTGCATTGAGATAGTAGCAGAAGAGACATATTTGATGAGATTATTCCCACAGAGCCTAGGCGATCAAGCTATGGAATGGTTCTCCCAACTTCCACCTAGAATTAAGTCATGGGGTGACTTAGCAGAGGCATTTATTCAACATTTCTCCTACAATATAGAGACAGAGATATCAGTCACTACTTTGTGCAGCACCAAGCAAAGGGATGGAGAATCTTTTTCATCATTTTTACAAAGATGGAGAAATCTAGCCAGCAGATGCTCTTGTGAAATTCCACAAAAACAAATGGTAGAGATGTTCACCCAAAATGTTAACAAAGACATTGGCTATGATCTAAGGAAAGCTTGTTTGTCTACCTTCAAGGACGTCATTGAAAAAGGATTAGCGACAGAAAAGGTCCTAATTGAACAAGGAGTCATTAAGATATTCAAGTAAAACAAAGATGACTTTAAAGGAAAAGATAAGCCAAGATTTTGGAATAAAAACAAGAACATAGTCAATGATGGTGTTGTTGACGCCAATTCAGTACGACCCAAAATCATTTTTTCTGGATCAAGCTCTACAAACAATCAGGTGAATACTCAAACAACTTCCAAATCATGAAGGAAGTACACTCCATTGGGAGAACCACTTGAGTCAGGTTTCAAAAAGCTAGTGGCAAACAAGGTAATCACTATTCCAGATTTTCCTCCATATGAACCAAAGGTTAAACCAAATTGGTGGAATGATGATGAATATTGTGAATTTCATAAGAGCAAGGGTCATAAGACAAGAAATTGCCATCGACTGAAGAATATCATACAAGATCTCATTGATAGGGGTGACATTGAGATTGAAGGGCACTCATCCAATCAAGAACATGAGATGTTTAAGGAACCATTCCCAAAACATGACAAAGGAAAAGCTAAAGTCACAAATGATCAAACCAACTATACCAGAGCATCCTACAACTATGATTCAACTATCAATCACATCTCGATGGACAATTATGTCTCTACCATTATCATCAAGGACAAAAACCCTGAGAATTCTACCCAGAGACCCAAGATTGTCCTGAAAGGAATTGGATCTTCTTTCGAACCTACCTCTGAATGTAATGTCACAACTCATCGAGGTAAATTCACTTTGCAAGGTGCTCCAGCCAAAAACACTACTTCCTCATCAACCAAACCTGAGTATGACCTTGTAGAATAGTTAGGGAAGATACCTGCACTCATCTCCATCCTTGAGCTCTTACGCATATCCCCCACACATAAAGCCATTCTTGACAAAATCTTGAGAGACACCTCTGTCCCTACTGATCTGAACGTGGACCAATTTCAAGCCATGGTGGGATACCTTTCCATTCCACACTCCCTTACATTTACAGAAGCTAATGATGCCTCTGTAAGTCAGCCACATAATGCACCTTTACACATTGAAGCCTTCATACACAAACATCGAATAAAATGAGTCCTGATAGATGGAGGACCAGGTCTAAACATTTGTACATTGAGCACTATTAAACAATTGAGATATTCAGACAAAGCTGTGAATTCTACAAACAAAATTACCATCAAGGCATATGATGATGAAGAGTGTTCATCCAAAGGCATAGTTACCTTACCTCTCAAAGTTGGGCCAATTACAAAAGATGTGGTTTGTCAAGTCTTAGACCTCGATCTCACATACAACATACTCTTGGGACGCCTATGGATTCATGAAATGAGCGTAGTCCCATCTACATATCATCAATGCATCAAGTTTCCACATAATGGAGTTGAAGTGACCATCAAAGCTAACCCAAATCCATTTATATATTGCAATAACCTACAAGATAGATCAGAAATAACAATTCCAGCCAATCAAGAGGCTATTCCTTCATTGGCATATGTGGATCTAGAATCCTTGAATGCTTTTATATCAAAGCAAATAGAGATCAAAGAAAAGTTCAAGTTTAAAGACCTAGGATGTGGTGAGTATATCTTTCATGTTGATCAACTCCCACTATCTCCTAAGGTATTCAGTCAACAGGAACAATCTATAAGCAATTTGCAAGGAATTGGGTGTGAACCACCTAGTGTTGTGGATACTAAGTCTGAATGCAAATCTCCTCCAATGGTGCAAGCAACTCTTGATATCAATAGTCCTAAGAGCGGTTCCAGTGAAGAATCTATTGAGCATATCACCAGACCTCTTGAGAACTCACATAGCCTTACCATTTCATCCACTCATTCCATTTCCACTCCACTTCCAGACTTGGATCAAGAAGAATTACAAAAGCCCTTACTCATTGGGGATCAAAAATCAAGCTTTGAAAAGAAAAATCTAAAAGTTGAAAATAAAGAAAAGTCCTTTAGTCCAAATCAAAATCAAAAGCTATTGGATTCTGCAAAAATCAAGGTCAAGGATAAAAATTCCATGAAAGAAAAAGAGAAAGAGATGATCTCCCCTAATATCAAAATAACTGGGGGCAAAAGTTCTAAAATTTCAAGTCAAAAAGCATACTTGTTGATCCTAAGTCTCCATCATGCTATCCTACTTTCACTTCTTTTCGCAATCATAAGCCTTCATCACTCATTCACTTGTTCCGCACATCCTTTCCCTTCTGGTGATGCATCATGGACCTTTAATGGAGCTTCCTTGAAGGACTTTGTTATCAGTGATGCCCAAACTTCTTCAGGTGACACGCATGCGGGCCTGTGTAGTCCAAACACTAGTAATTCTATCTCAGTTCCTTCATCAAGGAAGATAGTCACTCAAGCTACATATCATTCAGTCAAGGAACGATACAACTACAATCACAAAGTCAAGCCTCGCACATTTGAGGTAGGTGACTTAGTTCTCAGAGAAAATCCCAAAAATCAGCAAGACAGAGAGAAGAAGGGCAAGTTCGAACCAAATTGGCTTTGTCCTTACATCATTACAGCAACATATGGATCTGGGGCATATCAGCTCTCAACTACAAAAGGTGAACCTTTGGAGGATCCTATCAACAACATGCACCTTCACAGGTTTTACACATAGCTCTTCAGAGTATCCTAATTCAAAAATACAAAAAAATTCAAAAAATTCAAAAATACAAAAAAAATTATAAAACAAAAAAATCGTTACTTGGTGAAAACCTGACAAACAGGCACCTTGTGACACAAAAAAAAAAAAAAAACATTAAAAAATCAAAAAAAGTAAAGAGAAATAATTTCGTCCAACGGTGAAAACCACTTCGATGGCACCCTGGGCAAGTACCATGGTGAAAATTGGGTTACCAGTGCCATGTGTAGAGACATTGCTCCTCCCTCCTTTAGGATTCTCTTTCATCACTTCACTTTGCACACACTCACGACCAATTCATCCATAATAAACTTACACATTCCCATCATGGCTTGTTATTGATCCACCCAAGATTGGTTCGCCATTCATAATAAACCTCCCTTTTCACCTCCCTTTCCATCCATAATAAATCAGCTCCTATCTGTGGCTAAGGCAAATCCTACGTCTAGTGATGGGTGTGGAACTGAGAGCATCACATGTTTCAAGGAGTACAATTTCTTACAGCTTTCTTCAGTTTATCCGCACCCAATCCACGATAAAGCAACATTTGCATCATAGATCCGCAATAAAGTTTCATCTTCTCCGCAATAAAGTATCAGTTTCATAGATTCAGTCAGTTTCAGATGAGACACAGCAGCAACAATGGGCTTCAACAAATCAAATCTTTCAATAGACTCAGACAACATTATGGTTCAGTGCTATCTATCCTTTTTGTGAAAGTAAACATTGTGACCACAATCAAATAAGACTTATACAAGTGACAAGAGACACTAAACTTAAGGACTACAGTGGATGTTGGTGTCAAGTCTTGGTTTTCTTTTGATTTTATCTTTTGGTGACATGTCTTTTAGCCTTTCCAAGATGTCTCTGACTAGAGATTTTATCTCCAGGATGTCTTTGACTAGAAAGGTGAGGCTGGGGTATCGTCACCTATTTTTCTTTTGCTGTCTATGGATTGTCTCTTAGTAATGCTATGACCTATCCAAGGATATGAGGACACTGAGAGTCTAGTATAAACTGGGGCATTCTTTGTTTGTGACTGTCTTATCTCCATGCAAACAGGTACAATGACTTTCTGGGTCGAACATATGCCTCGATTGTCATAACCTACTTGCCATAATAAAGCTCAATGATGATAACGCACAAGAAGCTCTTTCACTTTAATATCTTCTATCTTTCATCCCCCTTTCTTGATTGACTTCCATCATCCTTCTTGAGTCTGTGTAACCCGCTATCACATGACTAAGTATAATGACACGCCAAAAAAATTTGCATCTCATGTAGTTGCACCTACATTATCACATGTTGGCATTTCATACATTTACATTCACATATGCATAACATATTAAAAACAGCAAAGAACAAAAATTGGCATTTCATCATGTACATATTTGCATCCATATCATAAAATACTACATAAAGGCATACATCATGAAACATCTCATCACATAGGTACACATGCATATAGCTGCTGCAAAGAATCATCTCATATATATATCAAAATCATAAGTGTCATGATACAATGATGTCAAAATAATATGGCCACAACCAATCCTCATGTCGCCCTATCCAGACAAAGGAACCCACTGATAACTCCTACCAACATTGTTGGTAGTGCTAATCCTGGCCATGTTATGGTATCCCATGCCACATGTCCCACCCTCATCTCCAGTCCTGGATCCTAGAACACTCGTCTCAGTGCATCCCTGTCTCCATCTTGATCATAGGGTACTAACTCCCCATCGATCGATATCCTCAATATCCTATATACATCCTCTAAGGTGACTATCATCTCACCCATCGGCAAATGAAAAGTGCAAGTCTCAGAGTGCCACCTCTCCGCCAGTGCAATCAGCAATCCCATGTTTGCCCAAAACTTAGGCACATACAAAATATGTCTCAATCCCATAGCCTCAATCGCAGCTCGGTCCTCGGTTGTCAACTCAAGTCACAACCTCTGAGTCGATGGGAATCTCTCTCATGACTCCAGCATAGGAAAATACTCCTACAGTCACACAAATCAATCATCTCAGTCCTAGTGACACTCACTGTTCATCACAAAGTGTTGCTTCTATCCTAGTGGTACTCCCTGTTCATCACAAAGTATTACTTGTTTGGCACTCCCTGTTCATCACAAAGTGCTGCTCACATTTGTACTCACTGTTCATCACAAAGTGCTGCTCATATTTTAGTACTCCCTGTTCATCACAAAGTACTATATCTTGGTACTCACTGTTCATCACAAAGTGCCTTGATCTATCTTATCCTAGGGCCTATGCTTGAGTGAATCCTCTTGAGTAGTTTCCTAATTGGCAACGTATGTTCTATCACAGAATTATCAATCCTAGCCCTATTTGCTATCCTAGTTTTCCCTAGAGGACCTGCTTGAGTGTATCCTCTTAGCAGCTTATCCAATCGACAGCGTATGTTCATCACAAAACTGTCGATTTGACCTAGAAGACACAAATTCACATTTTTGGACACAAACGCTCTTTCCTGACATAAACGTGCATTTATTACATTACCTAGCATGCATTAATGACAACAATAAATGCATCAAAGTACAAGGAGGTTTTGTGGTACTTACTGGCTCTCCTGCCTCTGCTGGCCTCTGAAATCGGCAAACATGATCGAATCTGTGAACAAATGCCATCGCTACTAACTGCTGCTACTCTATTTTCGCTCTGCACTCTACTCTCATGGATGTGTGGATGAAAAGGAGGATGTATTTTCCCTTGTGGTCTATCTTATAGACTACCCTAGCCCTAGCCCTTGTCTCTCGAGTTAGTCTTCTTTATCCCGTGACTTTGTCACTTTATCCGATCAGTTCATTCTATCCCATCTTTCTTATCGAGAGATTGTTTGTGATCTTTTTAGACATTTTCATCCAATCTCTTGAGGGGGCATATCATTCCCATCTTGGGGCAACTCTGTATCAGTTCATCTTATCTTCTTTGAAACAACGTGACAAGCCGCATTGTCTCAAAGAGGGGCAAAATGTAGACACCCAAAATTGTCCAGTCTAATTAAATAAATATTTTATTTATTTAATTATCTAAGCTTAATTCTTCTATTTATTAAATAAATCTTTATTTATTTAATTAATTCATTTATCTTGTTCTAGCCTTATTTCTCATTTATATAAATACATTTATTTATTTAAATTATCCTTTTCCTAAATTAAATAAATATCTTATTTATTTAATTGATCCTTATTCTTCTATTAATTAAATGAATCTTTATTTATTTAATTAATTCATTAGCCTTTTCTACCCATGACACATGTCATTCATCTCTTAATTCATACACTACCTACCCCTTTCATTATTTTATTATTTTCTTTACCTACCCTCTAATCATAGCCGACCTCCTTTTACACCTCTCAATCTTATCCCTCCATTTCATATAGTGTCTTCTATATAAGGAGATGTTTCCTTCATTATCAAACCCCCCATTGACTACTTGACTACACTATGCTTTTGAACATAGGCGATCCTACTTGCAACCACATTTCGTTCTTTGTTGAGCTCTTGTGCACACATAAAATCTAAGAGCAAATATATCAAGCAAGATCAACGGAGATAGGAAGAATGGAGATCCAAACCCTATTGGACATGTGATGGTATAATCTTTGTGATTTCATTTGATTTGCATTGTCTTAGGTAATCTTCATATGTTATGGTGGATCTTTGTTGTTGTTAGGCTAGGGTTTTGTGGTTGGATTCATTTAGTCTTTCAACATTGTTGTTTCCATTTTCACCATATACAGATGGCAATGGAGTTCCTTGATAACTTGTACAAGACAATTTAGCTATAGCTTAGATGCAAATAACTAAGATGGGATCCTTTGTTAGATATGGTTGGTCATTGTTTCTTATAGGATATTTTATTGTCATTAATGTCAACATATTCCTCTAATTTGATCCAATGTACTTGGGAAGATCTTCTGATCCAGTTTTGTTGATCATTGTTTTGCAGAGGTTGATATTTCCTTCGGTATATTCCAGTGTGATCCAATCTTGTGCTGAGACTTTGGGATATTATTTTGGATGGTCTTGTGTATCTTCATTTCATATGGTTCATGATTTTGTACTTTGCAAGTTATCTTTCCTCATGACAGTTGTTGATTGGTTGTGTTCTTGAGCTTCTACACGTTGACAGATGAAGATTTCAAAAGTGGTGTTGGTGGAGCTATTCCGAATGATTCAAGCGTGCTTGTTAGTGTTTCCTAGTCACATCCTATTTGTTTTGGTGATCCTCTTTGATTTTTGTGCAAGTTTTTCGTGATTTTCATTAACCGGCATTGATTTTTGTGTTATGTTGTATTTCTAGTGGTGTAGTGTGTTGCGGTTGATCTTGGTGTGATTTTTGGTGGAGTTGATCATTTGGGAATTTGAATTAGTTCTATTTTATGCTATGCAAATCATCATATCGGTCTAGTGGTCAATCTTTGTATCATGTGATGTAATCTTGTAATTATGAGTTGAGGATTGAGGGTTTAGCCGATCTTGTTTATCAAGGTTGATGAATTATATATATAGGTGAGTTATTCATGTAGTTTGGGTGTCAATGTTGTGCCTGCATTATCATAAAATGGTGTGTGTGTGAACAATTGATTTATCATTTGGTGTTGAGGTTGAGGTGAGATTGGTGTTGCAGAACAGACAACTGTGCTTAACCAGAACTGTAATCAGGCATTTGGAGATGCTATTCTTTTAGTTCATTTCTTCTAGATTGTAATTTGAATCTTATTGTAAGTCAGACTTCCTTGAGGGTTGTAGCCTTCCAGGCCATTATATTTGAGAAGTGATCTCTAGGCAGTGTGCCTGAATGCATATGCATTCCCCGTTGTAGCATTTTCACATACTACTACAAAGTATCATCTTATTGTGGGTAGGTTCCCACCATGGTTCTTCCCTTAACCAGGTTTTCCACATCAAAATATTTGTGTTGTGTGTTGCGTTGTTAACTTGCTTATGTATTTATTGTTGCAGTTTGTTAGATTTGTTGTTGTGCTTAAATTTTTATTTATTTTGGTGAAGACTGATTCACACCCCCCCCCGCTCCTCTCAGTCTTCCTTCTTTGTTGTTACTAATAATTGGCATCAGAGCGAGATCCTCTGGTAGAAGCTTAATAGCTTGAGGAGATCTGGGATGGCAGCTCAAGGTATTCTCTTTAAGAAGGATAGTTTTAGGTTTGATGGAAGCAACTATACTATATGGAAGAACCGGATGGAGGTGCACTTGAAATGTCTTGGAGAAGATTATTGAAAGATTACAAAGAATCCCTATGATGTTCCTCAAAATGGACCATCTACTCTCGATGAAGTTAAGTAGAATACAATATTAGAGCAAAGGAAGCATTTCTTAGTGCCCTAAGTGATTCAGAGATGACAAATGTTATGGGACTTCAGACTGCACATGAAATCTAGGAGAAGCTTGAGATCCTATATGAAGGTGATAAATAGGTGAAAGTTGCTAAGTTAAAGAGTTTGAAAGGAAAATATGAGACATTGAAGATGGGAGATGATGAGAACATACATTCTTTTATGGCTAAGGTGAATGACCTTGTCCTAGGTATTAGATGTGTCAGTGGAAGCATTGAGGAAGATGAAATTGTTTCTAAGGTGTTGATATATTTGCCACCTGTTTATAAACATGAGGTTGTTGCTATTGATGAGATCCGGAGTGTGACTACAGTGAAAAGAGATGTGTTGGTTGGAAAGCTTGTTGCATTTGAGCTTAGTGAGTTTGGAGAATCTCATGGAAAGTCTGAGACAAAATTTAGAGCATCTACAATTGTATCTAGTAAGATGAAGTTTGATCCTAATGAGAGAAGAATATCTAGATATGAGAGAGAGAGAGAGAAAAGAGATTGAAGAACAAGAAAGAGATCTTGATGAGATTGAAGCATTGATTTCCCGGAGATTGCCTAAAGGTGTCGGTAATTATGATGGAAAGTTGCCTTTGAAATGTTTCTCTTGTAATAAGATAGGACATTTTGTTTCTAGATGTCTGAAGAGAATGGGTAAGTATGATAGGCATAATAAGTCTAATAAGCATGATAAGAATGATAGATATGAGAAGCATGAGAAGTATGATAAGCCTTATAAGTCTAATCGAAAGTTTAGGAACCAGAAGAACTATTATTATGTTGCAGATGAAGGTGTTACAGATGATGAATCAAAAGGAGATAAAGTTGTGTTTATTTCCATTAAAGAAGATAGACATGTACCTATTGATTCCACTAGTTGTTTTGTTGAGGAAAAAACTTTGGCAGCTCAGGTAGAAGAAAAGGATGAATGGGTGATTGACAACGGTTTTTCATATCATATGGCCGGTGATAAAAGAAAATTTGTGAGCATGGAAAGGTATGATGGTGGGATAGTTAGATTTGGAGATGGCAAAGCCTATGTAATCCGTGGGAGAGATTCTATTTCTTTTGATGATAAGCATAAAATTGATGATGTCTTGTATGTTCAAGGTTTAAAACATAATCTTTTGAGTGTTGGACAAATTATTGATAAGGGTTATGATCTACAATTCAAGGATGGTAAATGCAAGATCTTGAATGCCTCTGGTATAGAGATTGCATCTGGGACTAACACTGAAGGTAACATTTTTCATTTGAATGTTGGTGAGAAAATTTGTTTGATTTCTAAGATAGATGAAATTTGGATGAGAGCTATGGAAGAAGAACTAGATCAGATTGAAAAGAATAATACTTGGGAACTTGTGCCTAGACCTAAAGATTAGAATGTTACTGATACTAAATGGGTATTCGGAAACAAGCTGAATGAAGCCAATGAAGTTGTCAGAAATAAAGCTAGATTGGTCTGCAAAGAATACTCACAGCAAGAAGGAATTGATTATGAGGATACTTTTTCTCTCGTTGCTAGACTTGAAGTTGTTAGATTGTTGCTTGCTTATGTTGCTTATAAAGATTTCAAGGCATATCAAATGGTTGTCAAAATAGCCTTTTTGAATGGTGATCTAGAGGAAGGAGTTTACATTGAACAACCTGATGGATTTTCATTGTCGAATGATGGAGACATGGTATGTAAGCTGAAGAAAGCTCTTTATGGATTGAAACAAGCTCCTAAAGCCCAATATGCTAGATTAGATAAATGTTTGTTAAAATTGGGACTTACTAAAGGTACTACTGACATGCAAGCTTTATTTAAAGATTGAAAATGATAACATCCTGATTGTTGAAGTCTTTGTTGATGATATTATCTTTGGTGGTGATGATGATTTGAGCATGAAGTTTGTCGGTGATATGCAGAAAGAATTTGAGATGTCTATGATTGGTGAGATGAAATTCTTCTTAGGTTTGCAGATTGCACAGAATGGAAAAAAAATATTTATATCTCAAACAAAGTATGTGAAGGAATTGTTGAAAATTTTTGGATTAGATGACTCCAAACCGGTTGGAACTCTTATGGTGACTGGTTGTAAATTGTCTAAAAATGATGAATCTCTGAAAGCTAATCAAAGTTTGTATAGATTTATGGTTGGTGGACTGCTATATCTTACTTAGACTGGGCCTGACATTATGCATGTTGTGTGTATGGGTGCTAGATATCAAGTTGATCCAAAGTTGAGTCATGTCACTGTTGTTAAAAGGATATTCGAATATCTAAAGGGAGTTGTGGACTATGGTTTATGGTACCTGAGGAGTGATGATTTCATGTTGTGTGCCTACATTGATGTTGATTGGGCTGGTGATGTAGATGACTGGAAGAGCACTACTGGTGGAGAATTCTATTTGGGTAAGAAGTTGGTTTCATGGGCTAACAAGAAACAAGATTCAATGTCCTTATCTACTGCTAAAGTTGAGTACATTATTGCTGCTAGTAATTGCACTCAAGTGGTTTGGATGAAGCAAATATTGAAAGATAACAGAGTTATTCATGATGAGCCTACTATTATATAGTATGATAATTCCAGTGCTATCAACAGGTCGATGATGCACTTGAAAAGCACTGAGAGGGGGGGGTGAATCAGTGACACCAAATATAACACTACTTAAAACACTAACCGGTAGATGAACTTAACCAAGCATTTAAACAAAATACATGCTATCCAAAATGATATAACAGTATCCACAAAAAGTAAAGCATCCACCATAACACAAGTGTTTATACATGGAAAATCCAAATAGGTAAAAACCACGGTGAGATGGAACTCACAAGTTAACTATTTGCAGTAATAGACAACTATCCAGTTAAGATCTACAAAGTGCTCTTCTAGGAGCGAATCTTGTTAGAGATCCCAAAGCTTGATTAGAAGTTTATACCTTGTTAAGAGTAACCTCATTGGAGGATTTGAGAATTCAAACTAATGGATCACCTTGTTAGACGATTTGTACAATGAAGCTTGTTAGAGCTTACCCGGTTAGGGGATTTGATTCTATTGTAATGATTATAAAACAACAAGAATGATTTGATCTGTTCTGAGTAGCACAATACTTGCTTGATCAAATCCTTCTAAGTACATTCAACATTGCTCTTCATCTTAACACTTATCTCTCTTCAACAAAAGCTTTCACTCTTGATGCATATCAGTATTCGCATAACATCATAACCATACTCATTCTCTATATATATCAAATGATTCACTAAGATATCTTAAAATAGACATTCAAATCTTATGTCGGCCTAAGGAAATCAAAACACAATTTCTTAGGTGCAGTGTATCTAGACAAGTGATCAAAAATCATCACAAAAATGACCGCATCACAAAAATCGGTGTTGGTAACTCATCACAAAATCAGATACCGATTAGAATAGTCAATACCGGTTGGAACAAAACATGTGAATCATTGTCCTGGAATCTTCTGCTTGATCTCCATCTTCATCTTCATCTTCATTTTGATGCCGACTTAGTGTAGCCACAGGTTATCTCTTATGCACATACCGGTTGACACAAAGTACCAATTAGAGATAAACCTTAAACATACCAGTTGACAACATAAACCAATTGAAGTTACACTGGTAGTCAATGTAATCATATGTGTGTGTGAGAGTGTTTCATCAATGACAACAAGTGATGAATACATTACAATCATCATCAAGCCAAAAATCTCCCCCTTTGGCATTGATGGCAACACTTAGAAAATTTTAGAGTAATACAATACCGATAAGTATGTATACACAACAAATTTATGCATATGATCATACTCCCCCTTAATGCATGCATAAATACAAAATTTTGAAAAACACACATACATATTTCTACTCCCCCTTTGACAACAATGCCAAAATGAAAAAATAAAATATATACATATATATATATAGAAAATTTGTATCAAAGTGTTCAGCATATATTAACAACTTAAAAAGTTCATGCATTGGCTAATGTCATAAAAATATCATTGAAGTTCTGCTTCATCTGTGATAAAGCATTTTCCCATGATTCCAGTATGTTAGCAGTATACTCAAATGTAGACATCAGCTGGGAATGAAATTCTTCCATTGAGTCTAGCGTGCAGGTTTCAGGAGTAGCAAGAATAGCTTCTACATTGGAGTAGGCTCTCTGAAGAATGTCGACCTGTAATGTGAGCAGACTCTTGAGCTCTTCTAGAGATCAGAGTCTCTTAGCCTTCTCATTATCATTCCTATTCAATCTGTCATGCAAATCATCTACAGACCAATTAAAGGCATGAATGGAGTCTTGGAGTGAGACATATGCCTTGCATATCCTTTCCATTTCTTGCTCAATTTTAACTTGACTCTTAGAAATGTCAGAATAAAAGAAATAAACATTGGAGGTAAAGGAAAGATACTTTCCTCCAGATTCAATAGCTTTTCTCAATAGACTTCCATTATGAGATAGAGCCATTTTGCCACTTTCAATGTTCTTTGCCAGTTTATCTCCATATTTCTTCTTGTGGCTCTTCTCAGTAGACATTTGAGTAGCATCTTCAAGTGACTTGATTTGATCAGATGCATCTGCAACTAACTAACCAAGTTTGCTACTGGGTGTAGGAAGATGTGCAACAACTGTTTCTAGTAATAAACCAGACAAAATTTCTACTGCATTCTGGATTGTCTTTGCTTCAATCCTTTATGCTTTTAGTCTCTTCTTATGTGCTCTAGATTGCATAACATTAGCAATCTTCAACATTTTTGATGCGCTCAAAGTGTTCATATCAATGGGTCCTAAAATACTTAAAGAATCATCATCATCATCTTCAAGTAGTTTCTACTTCGCCGGTTCAGGAGGTATACTCTTAATGATAGCTCTCTCTAAATTTTTCTCTGTTGTCTTTTCAGGTAACTGAGTGACAACTTTCTCAGTAGACTCCTTTTGAGAATTTTCAATGACCAGTGGATATTGGGGTTTCTCCAGTCATTCTGTTGCCAATTCATTGTCCACTTTTAGTTGAATAGCCAGTTGATCAACTAATGTAACCTGAACTTCAGTAATAATGAAATCTTCCATTGTGTTCTGAACATCCTCATCAACAAGAATAATGAAATCTTCCTTCTTCTTGATTGGATAGACTATGTCAGGTTGAACAATCTCCTCTTCATCCATTTCCGGTAGAGGAACATCATCTGTAGTATTATCCTTATTTCTAGAGTGGATGAGTTCTTCCCTCTTTTTGATTACACATGCTATCTGATGTGTCTTAGACTCAATAACTGCCCTTTTTGCATTAAGAAGCTTCAATCTTCTCATTTTAAAATCAAAACATACTTTGTATTTCTCAACTAAAGCACTAATTCCATCCAAGGATAAATTGGGAAAATATTGTACAAATATTTCATCAATAATTTTTGTTTCCAATTGGATAGCTTCATCCCATTTATCTAAAAGAGTATTATACAAAGAGATTGAAATATCCTTTTCCAAGTCATGCGGAAATCTATTGTAATGACCCAAATAAGTGATTACCTATTGAATGACTTGCTTCTGCTCATCTTCAGTGAAAGAATCAAAATATTCTTTGACATTGTCAAACCTATTCCTTCCTAGTGTCTTCATTGTTCTCTCAAAAACTGTGTCAGGTTTGTAGGTAGCTATATCAATAGGTGTAGTTTCCTTCGGTACTACCTTTACCTTCTTGGATGTTCTGCCGGTTGCTTTTTCCTTATTTGGTTCTTCTTCAGTCTTTTCCCTTAGACTCTGGTTACAAAATCAATTTTTGATTTCTCTTCTTTGGTGCACTCTCCTTCTTTACATATACTTTAGGTGTCGGTTCCTTTTTGGTTAGGACACTCTGAGTCGCCCTTTTGTTCTTTATCACAGGAGATGTTTCATCAGACTTCTTTTTCTTTCCTTTCACATTAGCTATAGGTACAGTACCAATTTTTGTTGGTACAACATGGACTTCCACAGTGTCCAATTTTGTATGTTGTTTATCTTTAGGCGATGCTAATAGGGTATTAGAATAGCCAACCAATAAATCATGATTAACCTCATAGCTCATATCTTCCATCTCTTCCTTTCTAGGCTCAATTGCTTGCATCAAGCAAAAGTCAATGGTAACAGTGAACACTATGTCTTTTGCAAAGTATTTTACCACATCTTCAGGTAATCTCATTCTCATGCTCATCTTTTTCTGAAATTCATTCAAATACTTATTCAAGGTAGCTGAAAAGGTATTCTTCACAGCCTTAATGTTGTTCTTGATCTATGCATTGACCGGTAGGTCTTTTGACCATTCAATGTCTCCAATTCCTGGTAGGAAGTTCTGGAAATAGAAAAATAACTCAACTAATAACTGGCCATATTTGAACTTTTGAGTGTTGTCCTTCTTAATAGATTGCAAATTTTGAAATAATTGCCCTCTGATGGCTTCACAAAGATCATAATCTGCATTATCAACAATCATTCTATGTGTTGTATGAATTGCTGCAGATGGAACACTATTAAGTCTACTGGAGTAAAATACCCGATAGCCTATCACCATTGCTGCTAGTTTCACTGTAGGGTATTTAATATTGTTGATAGAAAAAGCACGCCAATCAAATGTCGAACCGGTTAATTTGAAGATAGTATCCTTTGAAATTCGTCTTAGCACAAGAATTTCACCAGTTGAGAAATAACTAATTACAGCCTGAATAGCTTCCTTGGTTATTGTGTGAGTCCTTTCTAAATACATGTTCTCTCTATGAACTCGACTCAAAATGATTCTGATGTGTTCTTCCTCAAAATCTTCAAGAAAGTAGGTGGCATTATGAAAACCTTTTTCAAAAACCCTAGCATATTTTGTTTCAATCTTTCTGTTCTTATCACAGAGTGATTTCAATTGTGTATAAATGTGTAGAGTTCCTAAATCTTCTATCTTGTTGTCTATATAACTAGACAAGTCACCTTTGACCACAACTTCACTCGGGACTTGCGACAATGCATTATAAGACATAATTTGGTTTGCCTTTAGAGCTTCCTCAGGCTCAACAGTGATCATCAACCTCTCTACAAACTTAGAAGTAGATGTTATTCTAGATAAGCAAGTTTCGAAGCGGTATACTCAAAGAAATACCTTGTTTCTTACACGTTGCTCCGTTTCCCGGTTGAAATGCCCAGATGCACACCAGTTCGCCTCTCTACAACATTTGATTCAACTTAATTTTTCTAATCACAAAACAATTCGCCAATTGACAACAAGACAATCTTATTCGTCTCTGCAATCGCTTCAAATTTCTTTCTCGAAAAGAGTTAGGGTAAAAAAGACAAAGTAAAACTTTCTTTTATCCCTTTTTACCAACTGCAATAAATGCTCGCACTTTAGGGTTACAAACCCTAATTTCACCGCTCAAGTGAAAAATCGGTTGATAACATGTCAACAAAAAGTCACTAAAATTCATGATTGAAAAATTCTTTCTTGCTCATTTTACAAGGGGTCCGGAGATGTTTTACCATTAAACTCCCCTTAGCCATGTTAAAACAAGCTTAAGTCACCGGTGTTGGGTTCTCTTCACTAGGTGAAGGAACAGTTTCTTCTCTAGGCGATTCATCACTTTTCTCCTTCAAAATCCGATTCATATCCTCTTTGGTTTCCTCAACATCAACTTTCTGCTTTCCTTTATGATCCTTGAAAGAGTTGACTGGTTTGCTATTTCTTGATCTACAAAATTTTGCTAAGTGCCCCAGTTTGTTGCAGTGGTAACAGACCATACCAGATGATCTCCAAGGTCCTACATTTCCTCTTCTTGTTCTTCTTTTGTAGTTTATAGCCACATGACCAAAGTTATTACAAAAGGTGCAAATAACATTTGTTACCTTTTCCATCTCAAAAGGACTAAACTGGTTGTTGTAGGATCTTTGCCAGTTCAGGTTTACCCAGTTATCAAAGTTCCTTATCTGATCACCATTTGATCTTGGATGCATGTGTGGTACAGGATTGTTTGCTCCATATCTGTACTCAATGTGTCTATGCCCATACATTCCACATGTGAAGCAATGACCTTCAAACTTTCTTGACACATACCTAGCATTAGTATTGTAATTTGCATTTCTGTTAGGTTTGTCTCTATAGACATTTGTAGTATGACCAGGCTTATGGTAAACAAAGCAGACAGGTTTAAAAACCTTCTTACCGGTAGTCTTATTGACTTTAGGAGCAGTTTTGTTCTTTGGATAGTTTCTCTTTGTATCGGAGGATTCACCTTTTTCAGTTGTATGAAAACCAAGTCCAGAGATATCACCCTTCATTCTCTATGATTGAATTTGTTCTTCCAGCATGGTAGAATTTTTTATGAACTTCTCCAACTTCTCATTGGCTTCAGTAATATTTTTGACAAGATCTCCATTATGCTTAGACAGGTTCTCTTTCAGAGATGATGCCAACTCAAGATCTAGCTTTAGGTTCTCCTTTTCTTCTGTTTCAGCAGTCAAGTTCTCATGCATAGTGCATTTTTCCCATTTGATCTTTATAATCTCTTGATCTCTTTCCTTGATAAGATCTTCAGCAGCTCTTCTGGCTTCCAGTTCCTGACTCATGCGAATAGTGAGACCTTCTAGCTCTCTCCTTAGATTCAGTTTCTGACCATTCAAATTTTCAACTTCTCCTGCTAAAGCTTCAATATTGGCTTCATCTGAAGAACTATTATCAGATATTTCTAATAGTTTTTCAGATAGCTCTCTCCTTTTGACTTGAGAAGCTTTCAGTTTTCCCCTAAGGGATTCAACTTCATTTCTGCTAGCGTCTAGCTCTCCTCGAAGTGGCTTATGTCCCCCATGGTAGTTTCAAGACTCCCTTCTAAGCGGTTAGGCTTCAAAAAAGTTGGGCTCTGATACCAATTGATGGACTTGAAAAGCACTGAGAGCGGGGGGTGAATCAGTGACACCAAATATAACACTACTTCAAACACTAACCAGTAGATGAACTTAAACAAGAATTTAAAAAAAATACATGCTATCCAAAATGATATAACAACATCCACAAAAAGTAAAGCATCCACCATAACACAAGTGTTTATACGGGGAAAACCCAAATAGGTAAAAAACCACAGTGAGATGGAACTCGCAAGTTAACTATCTGCAGTAATAGATAACTGACCAGTTAAGGTCTACAAAGTGCTCTGCTAGGAGTGAATATTGTTAGAGATCCCAAAGTTTGATTAGAAGCTTATACCCTGTTAAGAGTAACCTCGTTGGAGGATTTGAGAATCCAAACTAATGGATCACCTTGTTAGATGATTTGTACAATGAAGCTTGTTAGAGCTTACCCAATTAGGGGATTTGATTCTGTTGTAATGATTAGAAAACAACAAGAATGGTTTGATCTATTCTGAGTAGCACAATACTTGCTTGATCAAATCCTTCTAAGTTTATTCAACATTGCTCTTCAACTTAACACTTATCGCTCTTCAACAAAAGCTTTCACTCTTGATGCATATCAGTATTCGCATAACATCATAACCATACTCATTCTCTATATATCAAATGATTCACTAAGATGTCTTAAAATAGACATTCAAATCTTATGTCAGCCTACGGAAATCAAAACACAATTTCCTAAGTGCAGTGTATCTAGACAAGTGATCAAAACTCATCACAAAAATGACCGCCAAGAAATCAGTGCTGGTAACTAATCACAAAATCAGATACCAGTTAGAATAGTCAATACCGGTTGGAACAAAACATGTGAACCGTTGTCCTGGAATCTTCCGCTTGATCTCCATCTTCATCTTCATCTTCATTTTGATGTTGACTTAGTGTAGCCACAGGTTGTCTCTTATGCACATACCAGTTGACACAAAGTACCAGTTAGAGATAAACCTTAAACATACCGGTTGACAACGTAAACCAATTTAAGTTACACCGATAGTCAATGTAATCATATGTGTGTGAGAGAGTGTTTCATCAATGGCAACAAGTGATGAATACATTACAATCATCATCAAGCCAACAGTCAAAGAATCTGGTACATCATTCAAAGACTAAGCATATATAAATCAAATATCATTACTTGAGAGAAAATGCCAGTGAGGAGAAGGTGAAGTTGGAGTATGTATCTACAAAGGAATAGAAAGCTAATATTTTCACTAAGCCTTTTCCTGCAGATACATTTGTCTATTTGAGAGACAAGTTAGGGGTATCCACCCCTCTTGATGAGAACTAGATGCATTGAGTTGCATCGATTTGGTGGATTTCAGAGCCTTATTCTGTTATCCGGATTGGTGAGTTGGTGATGCTCCTCTGCTGGAGTAGTATGTGCTTTGGGGAGAGAGATTTATGTTTTTGGAGAGAGTTTGGTTATCTTTTTTGGAGATCTTTGGCATTGATGTCAAAGGGGGAGAAAGATCATGTGAAAACTGCTTTATCTTTCTTGTCCTTAGGGGGAGTTTGTTGGTGATATCTTCTTTCTTTGCATTGATTGTTTTTCGCATTCATATGTTGTCATCAATGCCAAAGGGGGAGATTGTTGGATATGGTTGGTCATTGCTACTGCTAGGATATGTTATTGTTATTGATGTCAACATATTCCTCTGATTTGATCTAGTATACTTGGGAAGATCTTCTAATCCGGTTTTGTAGTTTGGTTTTTATTGATCACTATTTTGCATAGGTTGATATTTCCTCCGGTATATTCTGGTGTGATTTGATCTTGTGCTGAGACTTTGGGATATTGTTTTGGATGGTCTTATGTATCTTCATTTCAGATGGTTCATGATTTGGTACTCCACAAGTTATCTTTCTTTATGACAGTTGTTGATTTGTTGTGTTCTTGAGCTTCTAGACGTTGACAAATGAAGATTTAAAAAGTGGTGTTGGTGCAGTTGTTCCAGATAATTCTAACGTGCTTGTTGGTGTTTCATAGTCATTTCCTATTTGTTTTGGCGATCTACATTGATTGTTGTGTGAGTTTTTGGTGATTTTCATCAACCCATATCGATTTTCGTGTTATGCGGTATTTTTGGTGGTGTAGCATGTTGCGGTTGATCTTGGCATGATTTCTGGTGGAGTTGATCATTTGGGAATTTGAATTAGGTCCATGTTATGCTATGCAAATCATCATATTGGTCTGGTGGTCGATCTTTGTATCATGTGATGTAATCTTGTAATTATGAGTTGAGGATTGAGGGTTTAGCTGACCTTATTATCAAGGTTGATGAATTGTATATATAGGTGAGTTATTCATGTAGTTTGGGTTTCGATGTTGTGTCTACATTATCCGAAATTTGTGTGTGTGCAAACAAGTGACTTATCATTTGGTATTGAGGTTGGGGTGAGATTGGTGTTGCAGAGCAGACAATTGTCCTTAACCAAAACTGTAACCAAGCATTTGGAGATGCTATTCTTTCAGTTCATTTCTTCTGGATTATAGTCAGAATCTTATTGTCAGTCAGTGAGACTTCCCTGAGGGTTGTAGCCTTCCGGACCATTATATTTGAGCAGTGAGCTCTAGGCAGTGTGCCTGAATGCATGTGCATTCCCCATTATAATATTTTCACATACTACTGCAGAGTATCATCTTTTTGTGGGTAGGTTCCCACTGTGGTTTTTCCCTTAACCGGGTTTTCCACATCAAAATCTTGGATTTGTGTGTTGTGTTATTAATTTTCTTATCTGTTTATTGTTGCAGTTTGTTAGATCTGTTGTTGTGCTTAAAGTTTTATTTATTCTGGTGAAAACTGATTCATCCCCGCCCCCCTCCCCCCCTCATCCTTGATATGAGAAAATGAGCTCTATTTATAGAAGAATTGGTCAAATGGATGGTCAAGATTGAATAATCTTGACAAGGGATAAGATTGAGAGTTATCAATCCATGTGATATTTTCAACCCAATCTCATGTTGACAAGTGTCACCATGAGATTGCTTGAGAAGAGAGGAAGGAAGCATTAAATGCTTGGGAAGACTTAATGGTTAAGGGCCATGTGGGCAAGCTTGTTGGATAAAGCTTTTATCCAATGGTAAAAGATATTGTCCATTGGGAAAAATATTGTGCAAAGGGGGATGTGATGAAGAATTGAAGTCTTGTAAGAGCATTAAATGCTCTTTGGAGACTTTGAGGGATTAGCTTGTGTGAAGGGAGAAACCTTCAATGATTTTGTAATAGCCTTTAATGGTTTGGAAGAATTTGGAGTTTAATTTGTAAGAGTCTTACAAATTTGGGGAGCTCAACAAGTTAACTTGTTGAAAAAGATAAAGTCTTAAATGCATTTAGAAGACTTTCTTCCAATTTTGGAGAAGTGACATCCCCAAATTTAGGGATTTGACGTGATTAGAAGAATTATGCTCATTAAGTGGGATTTTAGGACTTCTAGAAGAATGATTAGGAGGTTAATGGAAAATGTAGGAGAATGCAAGTGGGAGAAATAAGGATTTTAATTAAAATAAAAAGATTTATTTTAACTAAAATAAATACAAGTGAGGGGGGGGGGGGGGGGGTTATAAATAAATTTGATTTATTTATATGCAAGAAATTATTCTAATTAAATATAATTTAATTAAATGGTGGAGAGGGAATTTAATCAAATAAATAGAATTTATTCAATTAATGGAAGAAAGGGGAATTAATCAAATATTGAATTTGATTAATGGTTGGATAAAAAAGGGGATATTAATTAAACCTTAGTTTAATTAATAGGTGGATAAATGCTAATTAAACAAAAACAATTTATTTTATTAAGTGCGTAGATTTAGGTGTCTACACTTACAATTTTTTTCATCCTACCAAATCATTTCTCTACAACCTTTTCTCACACTTTTGCTTGAACTCACTCCTTTGCATTATCTACAAAAGCCTTTATCTGATCTACACATGTAATGCATGTTCTTAAAAATGTCATCATAAAACAATATATAACATGGATAAAAGCTTTGAGATATAATTTGCAAGTAGGAAACATTTTAGAAACCCTAAACATGCAATATGCAAAAGTACTATGGATGAAAAGAAGCAATGTAAAATGAAAGAATTCATTATCCAACACATGATTATGATAAAAGGTAACTAAAAAGAAATGCAATCATATGTGAAATAGCAAAACAATAAGATTTAATAATTTCCATTATAATTGCCTAAAATCGGATCTAAAAATATAAGTGAAAATTTATGCAACCCACAAGCTAAAATAAATTAGGGTTTTTATGAAATTAACGACTAAATTTATGTAATTATGATCTATGATTGCAAAATTATTTTTTCAAATGCCTAAAATCCATACCTGAGACCACAAATCATAAATAAGCATGCAAGGAGTCGGGTTCACCAAAATGTAATAGTGGGGAATGAGGAATTAGGGTTTAAGATAATAAAATCACTAAATATCCCAATTAACCCGCTTACATTGAAAGAGGATTGAACCCAATAGATCTAGAATCAATCCTTGATGGGAAAAGAGATTGAGATTTCTAATTGGAATCAACTGGGGTGTGGGGTTGATTAATCCTCTTTCTAAGTTGAATTTGATTGATTATTGAAGTGATATGATGAAAATAGTAAGCTATAGATGTCCCATGAAGCCACCAACCTGGATTTGAGAAAAATGAGATGTTTAAAACCAATCCTCTGAAGTTCATCCTGATTTTTTGGGACCAGGTAGCATAAATTCACCCTGGTCCTCTGAATTTTTTATCGTCAAAAGTTGATCAGTTCATCACTATTGACTCTGTCGAATTTTTTGAGTGCAATCCTGCACCTATTTTTTGCACATAGAAAGAAAGGGAAAGATGTTGGGAATAGGAGTTTGCCTTAGGTGAAACCCTGATTTTGGAATTAACCATGAATGAATTAATGCAAATATTGAAATAAATATTAAGGAAATATACCTCAAATTTATAATTGTTGATGATGGTGCAATGCTCTTTTAAAGTAATCACAAATGTTGAATGTAATGGCATGACAAACACATGAACATGAA
This sequence comes from Cryptomeria japonica, assembly GCF_030272615.1. NCBI lineage: Eukaryota > Viridiplantae > Streptophyta > Pinopsida > Cupressales > Cupressaceae > Cryptomeria > Cryptomeria japonica. The sequence goes on from NC_081409.1 coordinate 75,326,092, forward strand.
AAACCCTAATCATAGACACATGCTTGCATGAACATTGATGTAGCTTTGCTCCACAATGCTTGAATGATGAATATGCAACCTTGAATCTTTGAAAATGCTTGATAATGAATGCTTCATTGATGCACAAATGATCTAATTGATGTTCTAGGTCTAAAATGAATTGATAGGATGCCTTTATATAGGGTTCTCTAGGTAATTTACTTATTAGGCAGACCTCCAATGGTCATGTGTAGCCTCGGGGATCAAATGTTGGCGGGGAGATATAGCACCTTCCCCGTTTCAAATTGGGGCCCCTTTGAGAGGGACCAGGGTGTTTTTGGGGGCCTTGGTCCTTCCACAAAGAGGACCAAAACAAGTATCTAGAGGGGAGGGCATCTCATAGTGGGACCCACCAAAGGGTGTACATGACATCAAAGTTGGATAATCGAGCTTGCACAAACCTAGAGAGGGGATGAGGAGAGAACACGCTTAAGTGGGAGCACAAACATGAGGTGTAAAATGAATAGAAGACAATTTGCGATGCTAAACACACCATCTCGACACACCTTCATATCCACCCAAATCAACACTTACAACTCCACACGCTGCCACATGAACCAAAACAACTAAAGGCGGAGGAATGCAATGCATTCCTGTAACCTATAACATTGTCACTGTACAAGTCGATACCCAAACCATCACAACTTTGACTGTAGATCAAATGAGAATATACAAACCAATATATATCAATCATTTTCATCCATCGACATCATATTACAACTGCAAGCAATGATGAATCAATGCACCACAATGCAGATCATAAAACTATACCTAGTCTAACAAATTGTTCACCAAGATATAGACTTTTAGCCAACTTTAACTGTAGACCACATAATACACATCAAAAGTTATGAAAAGGTAATAAGATAACTTGATATACATCTAAAGCAACCGCAATCAATCTCCACACATCCACATGAACTCAACCAATCCTCTGATATTGCATTACTCCAAAACACAACCAATCAACCTCTCGGACCAAGTTATCATCAATGACAACAAGCTTGACATCAATGACAACACAAACACATATTTGCAACAATAACATCAAAATTCTCACAATGTGTCCTTAGTCAACTCTAGGTACTAATCTAAATACGTTGTAATTATTTTATTTTCAATATATTATATTGTGGTGCTCCTAGTTTTGATTGATTGAAAAAGACTTGGAGTGAAAGAATAAAAGGGACTAATTGATCAAATTCAATTCTTTAATTTTGGATAGGCATGGATCAAGTTTGCAACCACAAAAGCAACTCTAGTTAGGTAAATAGTCAAATTTAGGTGGTCAACAACTATTATCTAGTTAGATGTATAGACACGTTTTTTATAAATATACAAACGAAATGAATATTTCAAAGTGCACATGTAGAAAAATAAAACAAATACTACACATAAAAAAATGTAAGAAATGAATAAAAGTTAAAAATGAACCCAACTTTATTTATAGTTAAAATTTATCAATAATACTTTATGAAACATTTTAAAAAAACACAAATATACAAATTACTATTACATATTTCTATTGAATCAATTTAATTCTCTTTTTCTATAATTGAATGTAACAAAATTATAAAAGCAATATCACCTTTATAATAAAGGCAACCCATATCCCATCTTGGCTTCAATTTAAAAAATACAAAAATTGAAAGGTGAGGGGGCGTGGAAAATGAGGCCCCAAAAGAGCGTCAAAAGTTAAGCTTTTACTTTACAATCCGGTTGAAAAAGGAATGTAAAAAGCGTAAAAGCATCATTGTGCGAAGGCAGATTACATTCATAATTAAAGAACGTAATTATTATGATTTCACTCGTTTTATGTCTTCCATATTTATGTCGATAAAGTTCGTCAGCCTTGCCACAAATGGCCCCCATACAAATCTTCCATGACAAAAAAGAATAACCTGGAAAAAAGTAGTCCCAATGAAAGTTGATTATTATTATTCCCTCCCCTCAAGAATAACGTTTTCATTAGTTTTTATGTGGATACAGTGAAATTGTGTATATTGTAATTTTTTTTGTCGTAAGAGATTTCCACAATCTATAGTATATAGCGAAAGCAGTTTTTGAATTCAATTGTGTTCAAGACTTTTACATCGACGTTGGATCACACTCTGTGATTCCCCTTTCATCCTAATGATGGATCATAGAATGTTGATGCAAATTCCTTGAACACAATTGAATCAAAAACTGCTTTCGTTATATATTTATTTAATAAAAAAAAGTGTAAAGTCTTGAAATCATAAGGGATAAGGTAGGATCACGCTTTAGATAAATTTGACTACCCCCTCACTTTCATAGCTCTCATACAAAGAGATTTTAGTGCAAGGCTCATGCTCTCATATCAAATAGTTAAGTTATTTTGTAGTTCTGATATTGAACCCTTCGACAAAATAAATAAATAAACAACTAATGTTTTTTATTTTGAATTTTATAAGATATTCTTTAGTTGAAAATTAATAGTTTCTAATGTTTTTTCTAATGTAAGATTAAGAAAATATTAGAATTAATCTTTTTTTAGGTTTTGTCCTTTCTAATGTTCTATTAAATGATATAATCACAATTATGTCACTCTTTAACCGTCTAAATAAATGACACATCTATCTATATGGTTGCTATAGGAACATTGATTGCATAACTAATAGATCCATGAAAAATGAGCAAGAGTTCAGCTTGAAACATATGATATCATTCAAAAGTGAAGGCAAATTTAATTTTCCCCTACAATGGTTAGAGTATAAGCTAATGTAACATATTAGAATCTTTCAATAGGTTGAGAAATAATCTTTCAAAGGAGAGCACAAGTATTGGTGATTTGAATAAAACCAATGAGATGGGGCAAGGCCTTTGTTAGGCACTTGGTGACTCTCTCTTGCAGTCTCACTAGGTTAGGATTCATGTGTTGGATTAATTGGTCGATATTATTTTGGGAATAATATAAGCAATGCGAACAATTCTTTAAGGGACTTGGCTAAACATTCTAAGAGTAAGTGTATGGGTATTGATTAAGCCAATGTCATGATTTTGAGTCTCTGTCATATATGTTATTTTCTTTTGTGTCTCTTAAAATTTCCAATCTACGTGCAACCCTTCCAAAAAACAATCTATGGATCCCTGAGTTGGTGTTCCTTTTATGTTTACTTAATTTCAATGGCATTGATTCAATAGTTTATATTTAAGATTTTAGATGATTTTTTTTATATGATTTACTTGATTTATAAAGCTTCAAAATGAAAAAAAACATTATTTTTCTTTGCAGGGTTTGATTATTATTTTTCGCTCTTAATGACATAAAATCAAATACATATTTCCATGCTCCTTTCAATGATCAAAACAACATAGTAGAGCCCTCTAAAGAGCCAAAAAAAAAATTAAAAAAAAATTAAATTTTCAAAAAAGTTGACAAGAAATGGTGATTTGAAAATCTCTAGTTTCCAAGGATGTGCCTATATATGACAAGCAATCTAATGGCATGAAAAGTGTTGGCTTGTTTTAGGGAGTAATGGCTACATGAAAGTAGAGGGTGCCCTGTCTATGACATCACTGTCATTAAAAATAGTAGTCACATAGGCCCTATCATTAGGGTTTATATATTTGGCAAATTTATTGAGTTAAATTATTTTGGTGGCTTTTTGTTGTTTAATGGTACATAAAAATTGGTCTTGCATTCAATAAAGACTAATATTTTCATATTTTTTATTTTAAATTATGCAAAGGGAAAAAATAGTTGGGGCTTAAATTTTCCTACATATATCTAATTTTAGAAAATATCAATAAAAATAAAAATATATAGTTTTTCCCTTCTTAATGTTTTGTGAAATAATATAATCAAAGCCACATCTCCCTCTATCACCCAAAAAATGATGCATCCTTCTATGTAACTCCAAATTATACTTCTTATAAATAAACAAGGGTAAATTGTTGCCCAAACAAATCACAATTCCATTTGTGAGAAGATTTAATATATAAGTAATATATCTATGAAAAATAAACAACTTGGTTTTGGCTCAAAATGCTTGATACAACTAAAGATTGTTGTAGTTAGATATTTGACCCTCAACATAATGGATCTTAAAAAACAATGATAAGCATTCTACAAGATATTTCAAATAAGTAAAAATATGCAATATATTCATACAATATGTATGAATCCAAAAATATTGTAATTACATATAATCCCCTTCAATGTATAGAAAAGGGGTGAGATAAGAAGGTAAGTGTGGACTATAACCTTCTTCATGAGTGTAGAATATATTTTCATGATGTGTCATGTGCATGGGACAAGTGTGATAAAGGTGTCATATGTACATGAGATAGGTGTCTCAAAGGGTGAATACATGTGTCTCAACCACATGAATTAAAACAAAAAGGTAAAATTTGCCAACTTGAGGCTTAACTAGTGTGAATAGGACTCTCTTATATAAGCTAAAAGATAAGTAGTTTGATAATGTCACTATTTACACTAACACCCTCCCTTAAGTGCAACTTAGGAAGAAATATATGTAATGATGACAAATCCTAGATATTAGCCATTTAAGGTATCCATGTACAAATTTATAATAAATAGAGTAAAGGAGAAGAACTAGTAGGATAAAAATCTCTCTCCAAAAAAGAAATGATACAAAAATAATGTACAACTAAAGAGGATAGGAGATGTGAGTAGGAATCATCATGACCCACCAAGGACAACTTATAGAATAATATGCAATAAGTATTCCTCCAATGGGAGAGAAAGGGGAGAAAGTCTATATGATCCCCCAAAAGGTGAGAAGGAAAGAACTCCCTACAAAGAAATGGTCCCTCCCAAAACAAGATGAGAAGAAAAAATATGTAAAATCCCCTTAAAAAAATTCCTATAGTGTTAGTAGATGCTTAGCATTAGATGACAAAGCTGATCCATGATCTTTGAACAATATTTCTCCCCTTGGGAAGAAGCAACACCACAAACGTGTGCAAGATGACTCTCATTTTGAATATGAATTTGCAAGAAGGATGAATGCATCTAGATTATGCACATGACCCCAAGACCTATACAATTCTCATGATGATGTCTTCAAATACTACTCAAATATTCCATGTGAAATTTGATATAGAAAAGGAACTAAAGATGTATATGTGGGAATAACAATGTTGTTGAGGCTATCATCAAATAGAAGACAAATATCCTCAATTGTTTCCTTCAAATATACAATGTAGAACTGTATAAACGTGAATGATATGTTTGGTAGAAATGCATCACAATATGGTAAATATAAAAAAATCGATGTCCATGTCCTAGTCTCTATAATCATTGGAAGCCATAGATGAGTAAATTTTTTATTTAGATGTAGCAACAAGTGATGGAGGAGATGAGATATCAATGCAAGCCATGGGACTACAGTGTTCATCCCTAATTGATGTTGATAGTGATACTTGGTTTAGAAGATGGTTTGGTGTTGTCCCATGGTGGACCCTTGATTTGCATTAGTTTTTTGGCATGATACAGGTCCTCTTGGGAGCATGTTATGTTTATTGGAGTATTTAATCTTAATTTGAGGAGATGTAGATCATGATGTCATGTTGTGTTCTTGATTCCATGGTTTCTTATTTTTAGATGTTTGCATTCACGTGATGATGGGTTTAAGATTTGTGTGGAGCTGCAGTGATCACTATTCTCACAGTCATGTTGTGTTCCTTGTTCTTTATTTTATTGAGTGTGGACAACTTGGAAGAGATGTGTAGAGTAGTTATTAGAGTTTTAACTTGCAACAAATTTATTTGTATGTTTTGCATATCTTTGTGTATTTTTCTTAGTAGTACAGGATATCAAGGTTACACCTTCTATGTGATGTTATTGGTAGACTTGGTATGCCATTATTTATTTTTAAAGTTGGCATTACCCATGTAATGAGAGTTCCTAGATGTGTATGTTCTTTGTTAACATGTTTTGTATACATAGCTTGTGATTCTATTTTATGGCTTTTATATGTTGTTGGCATAAGTTATATTGATGTTTAGATACCTTTAAGATATGGATGATCAGATGTATTGACATATTTTATGGTTGCTATTTCTAATCATGTGGATGTTTTCCTATTTGACAATAGCTTGGAGCCTTTGTTATACTTGTATATGATGTCTTTGATCTTTGGATTGGTGAATTTTCACATTGGCTTGTTCCTTTTCTTCTGTAGGTGGCATGTTGGAGGATGAGAAGAGTTATTACTTGATATGGAGGACATATTTGATGTTATTGTAGATATCTTGATGGAGCACAAGAGCATGCTCGAGATTCGTGTATTTTTATGTATGGCTTTGATGATATATGTCATTGATTGACCTTTATGCAATGCATATAACAAATGAGAGAATGTTAGGAATATAGTGTCCTACACCTTGCATAAACTCAAATTGATTTAATTATGTAAAATAAATATTTCCTTGTTGTGTATCATTAGAAGATGTGTTTAGTCACATTAAATATTTATTTGGGTCCACATGTAAAGTTGTATGTAATATTGGTTAGATGTTTTATTTGTGGGTTGTTGATGCAATTAAGGTTAGAGGGTCCAAAATGAATTGTCCAACCTTGTAGCCAAACATATACCAAAACACAACACACAATGGCATGCAGAAAGAAATATAAAAATTTCTTGATGAAAATACAATGACTACATGCCAACATGCCTTCACATGTTCCTTACATTCATTTTGTTGTCCCCACATGCAAGATAATGAGTTGTCATGGGCTTATTACTTTGATAACAATAAAATAGAAGTCTTTCAGATCGCCCTTTCCCTATCTACTACTCCCTTAACTACTATTGATGCTCTTCTATGCCTCCTGATGTGTTTAAATATCAATCCCTATCACTAGAAGTGATTCTCATTGACCTCTCAAGTCCTAAAGTTAGTGTAATGTTTGTATTTGTTATGGATGCTTGAGAGGGATCTAAATGCTAGTGCGAATAGGTCCAAACCTAACTAGATGTCACCAGGCCCCATATCAATCACACAACACACTCCATTAGTTCTATGAGGCTTGGAAGAGGTTTGCATGCTTCTTTGATTTGGTCCAATCTAGGTTCTTTCAGCACATCCCTGAGTTAGACCCCCAAGGTTATTTGAAAACTATGCCTCACACATTGCCAGGTGTGCTCCAAACCATCTTAGTTCATCTTTTAAGACCTAAGTTTCATCTTCTACAGGCTTGTTTCTCCATTTGGCTAGATATTCCTTGTACTCCTTCTTCCAAGTCTTGTGAATGATCTGACTATCAAGGATCTTCTCATTCTTCTCGAGTGGTGCTTGTGGTAACTGCTATTGATGTAATGCATTTGTGACATCCTCTTGTGCCCCATGAAACTGATATAGGTTCACAATGTTGAATATTGGTGAAATATTCACACCTTTTGATAATTTTACTTTGTATAAATTTTCAAAATCAAACTTTTGGATGATCTTGCAGGGTCAAAACTCCTTCATATTCAACTTATTATACGTTCCTATCAAAAATATCTCCTTTTGGAGAAATACCATGACTTAATCTTTGACTTTGAATTCTTTCTATCTTCGCTTGGTGTCTACTTTATCCTTGTACTGGTTGTTCATGTTCTCTAAGTGTTTCTTGACCTCCTTGTGAACCTACTCTATGTGTTTTAAAAAATCCTCTACCTCTCTTCTCTTTTTACCTTGTGGGTTGTTGTCCCAGAGTTTGGTCAATCCCTTAGGGTGCAATCCAATAATGATTTGAAACAGTGTCCTTCCAGTGCTCTGGTTCATTGAATTTTTTAATGCAAAATCTACTTGTGGCAATATCATAGCCCAGTTCCTAGTTTTATCTCCTACCAAGCATTTAAGTAAATTCCCCAAGCTCCTATTCACTACCTCAATCTGTCCATCAGTTTGTGGGTGAAATGTTGAACTGAATTTTAGGTCTATTTGCATCTTCTTCCACATCGTCCTCCAAAAGTATTTCATAAACTTAGTATCCTAGTATAAAATAATTCTCTTTGATACTCAATGCAACCTCGCCACATCTCAAAAGAATAGGTCAGCAATATGAACCACATCATGAGTCTTCTTGCAAGGAATGAAGTGTGCCATATTAGAGAATTGATCCAACACCACAAAGATAGAGTCGCATCCCCTATGAGTCCTTAGCAATCCCAACACAAAATCCATACTAATATCCTCCCAAGGTCTTTTCAAAATTAGAAGAGGTTGATACAATGCAGTATTCCATCTAACCCCTTTTACTACTTGACAAGTCTAACACTCTTACACATACTTCTAGGCATCTTTGTATATATGAGGCCAAAAGAATCATTTCTTCACCAAAGCCACTATTTTATCAACATCAAAGTGCCTCTCTAATCCTCTGGAATGTTTCTCCTTGATTAGATTCTCCCTCATTGAGATCTTAGTAATACACAACTAAATTCCTTTGAATAGCATACCATTCCTAGATGAAATAGTTCAACCACTTTCTCATGTCTATTACTACTACATTTTTCACATGCCTTCCATACCTCTACAAAGTTTAGATTGTCCTTATACAGGTGCTTCAATTCTTCAAATCCCATTATGATCACCCTCATTTGTATCATTAGATTTCTTCATTTTCTTAGTGCATCTACAACTTGGTTTTATTTTCCACTCCAGTGTTTGAGGACAAAGGTGTAACTTTGCATGAAATCCACCCATCGTATGTGCCTTTGGTTCAATTTTCCTTGACTATTCAAATATTGGAGTGATTGGTGATTAGTGTACAGTACAAATTCCTTTAGCAGTAGATAGTGTCTTCATTTATTCAATGCTTGAATTATGACATAGAATTATTAGTCATATATTGGATATCTCCTCTAGGCATCATTCAACTTCTCACTGAAATAGGCAATGGGTCTTTCTTCCTAACTCATAATAACTCCTACAACACTACCACTAGCATCATAGTGCACCTAAAAGAACTTATTAAAATTTGGTAGAGTAAATATTGGTTTGCTCCATCAATGTCTCTTTCAACAACTCAAAACTCTTTTGTGCTCTAGATGTCCACTTGAACTCCTTTCAGACTCCTCTCATCACCTTTGTCATAAGTGCACAAATAGTAATAAATTTTCCAATGAACTTTGGGTAAAAACTTTCCAAGCCATGAAATTATTATCTCCCCGATGTCTATCGGTGTAGGCCACTCTACAATTACTCTCACTTTCTTTGGATCCTTCTTCAAACCTTCTACAAAAATTAGTAATCCCAAATATCCTAGCTCATTCTTCATGAAACTACATTTTTTGATGTTTTTTAGAAACATCTCTTCCCTCAACCACTAGAACACTTGTCTTTGAAATGTTAGATATGTTATTCCCTTGTCTTGCTAAAAATTAAAATGTCATCCAAATAAACAATGAGTAACTTACCCAAGAACTCCTTCAGTACTCCATTCATCAACTGCATGATGTGTTAGGTTCATTGGTAAATCTAAAAGGCATGGCCAACCACTCATACAATCCTTCATTTGTCTTGAATGTAGTTTTCCACTTATCTCCCTCTCAGATCTTGATCTGATGGTATCCTCTCTTGAGATAAATCTTACTGAAGTATCTTGCACAACTCAAACAGTCCATTATGTCATCCATCGTCAATAAAGGAAATTCTAGTACTTCATGGTGATCCTATCGATGGCTCTCAATTCAATACACATCATCCATTCTCCATCCTTCTTTGGTGCCCAGACAACAGACACAATACACAAGCTTAGGCTTTCCTAGATCAATCCCTTATCCAACAACTCATGAACTTGTCTACTCAATTCAACATTCTCTATCAGTTTCTTTTGGTGTGCCACTTTGTTAGGTAAGTCTACTCCTAATATTAGGTCTATATGATGGATAATACTTTGGACTAGTAGCAATCCCTTCGAAACATTCTCTGATGCAATGTCTTGGAACTCCTTGAGAAACCCTACTACTTATTCTTGTGGTACCTCCTTTTCCTTTACACTAACATCTCTGACATCCCCAGTATTACATTTCTTTAGAATGAGTGTGAAACATCTCATGCTTCAATTCATCTAGGAACTTCTTTCCATGCACTAAATAGATCCTTGCATTGCCATGTACCACCTCCTCATGTTATTCCTCCAAAGGAATCAAGATATGTTTCTTTCTCTCCTTGGTTATGGTATATGTATTCTTCCTCCCATCATGTATAGCCCTTGTATCATATTGCCAAGGCCTCCCAAACAATAGGTGACAAGCATCCATTGGCATGATATCACACAATACTTCATCCTTATATGAACCAATGTAGAAATTGACTAGGCATTATTCACTCACCAAATTTTTTTGATAATCTTGTATCCAATAAATTTGGTATGGGTCCAGGTGCTTGATCCTCTTTAGACCCAGCTTTTGTACTATCTCCTCAAATACCAAATAGTCTATTCTTTCACAATTGATGATAACCTTACAACACAATCTTCTCCCTTGTGTTGGTTCATCTTTGGCTTCCTTCTACAACAAGGCTCTCCTCATGACCAATGATTCACCCTTTTACTAATGTGTGGCAAACCCAAATGATCTATCCATTTCCTCCTTGGCATAGGCATTCCTAGCTTCAAAGTCTCTTAACTTCCTAGCACATCCCCATTGTCATTCAAAGGCACAATGCCTAACCTCTTTGCACTTGAAACATGTTCCTTAGAATGTTCCCCAGTCAAATATTATTCCCCTCTTCTTGTATTTCTATCCCAATGATGGTCCTCTTTTTCTCTTCAGTCATGATGTGAATCCTCCCTAGGCCTCCTCTCTCCCCTCTGAAATGGGCTTCTTCCTCTAGCTAGCTCTACATATGGCCTCTCTTAGTTCGTTGTGTCCATCTATTTGGACCCCTTTGGTTCTCATTCCCTAGCATCTACTTTACCCTTCTGACCAACTTTTCTTCCACCCTTAATACAAATTGATAGGTTTCCTCCATGGTGGTCATCTGTGCAGACACCGAAAAATGCCTCATCACTAAAACACTAATTATTCCTCTTTAATAATTAAATAATTCTTTAATTATTTAATTAATCTAATTTTTATTCTTCTAAACTAATTTAAAAATCACATTTCATCATATCTTAATTAATCAATTTCCCTCCAATCAATTAATCATTTAACCCCCTTTCTTATTATTAATTTAATATATTATTTGATTAATTTCGAATTGATACCTTTGATTAAATAATCTTTAACATTTAATTAAATTCAATTTCTAAAAATTAAATAATTTCTTTTAGTTATTTAATTATCTAATTCATTCTTTACTAATTCAAAAATCTAAAAATCCACAAATTCTAATTTCACTTAATTTCAATAAAATGTGCATTTCATTCAATGATTTTGAAAATCCAAATTCAAAACAAATACAATTAAAATTTGAATTTCAAGTAAATTTCCTACAACACATGTAAATATCCTGATTGGGCAGTCAATTCATTCATCTCATTAGTTAACTCAATTAACTCCTCGATCACCTTTTCCAACTCCAAATTAGCTTTTTCTAACAGATCAATCAAATTAGTTAACTCATCAATTAACTCAATTGAATAATCAATCTATCCAGTTCACTAATCAACCAATTATGTCAACTCATCAATCAAATGAGTTCAACTCCTAATTAATTATGTCTCAACTGATCTCAACCATTGATTGATTATGTTCTCAAATGCATCTCGACAATTCAATCTTTCTCTTCAAAATCTATAAATTGAGCTTCATCTCCCATTTTCAATAATCATGATCTTCGAATTCTTGTGTCATATTGCTAGTTAACAGTGTGACTCGGATAGCCATCATTCCACAAGAAGAAAAAGGACAATGGAAGCGACCTTGCAATAGGGAGTTTAATTAGTTTATCTTATTTATCTCATTTGTACACTTTCATTGATATTATGGAATTTATTAATTGGATAGGGTTTTGTGATTTCCCTTTAATCTAATTATCCTAGTTTTTATGAATTTCCCTCGTAATACAATCTGAACCATGCTTAATTCCTCCTGAATGTTGGTTATAAGGCCATTGATCTATCTTTCCACCTACTCTCTTTTAGATTCCTTGTGTCTAGTCCTAATTAATATTTTGTGGAATCCCTCAATCTACTCCTTCATTATCTTCTCCCTTTACCACAAGTTTTGAAGCTTCTTCAACAATTCCAATCTATTGTTTGCAAATATGAATTAGCCCTTTAGTTTCATTACCATCCTATCCCACTTCATGATCTTCTCCTTCCCTCTTTGGTTTTGGTTTGACTGCACTTCTTTCCACCGCATGGTAGCATGTCCTTTTAGCTTGGTTTTGGTAAACATTACTCACTTTGGATCTTTTATCTCTTGAAATTTGACATATTCCTCCATCTCATTTATCCAATCAATTAGTTCTTCTAGATTCAAGCTTCTAGCCTAACTAGGGATCTCAATTCTTGGTCACTTTCCAATCTTCACAATTACCTTCATCATCTTGATCTAATCTGATTCCTCCTCCTCTTGACTCTCCTCATATTTCTCTTTCATCCCCATCTCTTCATTGTTGCTCTCCTCTTTCAGTCTTGGGTTTATACCCATCCTCCAGTCTTCCTCAATGACATACAGGTGATTATTCATGGCTCTCATCATGTCCATCATCTCATCCACTCTTCTAATGACACTAGCCATTTTGGTATCCTTGTCAAAGACTTGTTAATTTGAGTGAGAGAATGATGGCAATGTATGTTGCCATTGATGTTAACATTGTTAGGTCCCGGAGACAACTGAGAGGGGGGGTGAATCAGTTGTCAAATAAATTCAAACCAAAAACAACTTATCCAAACTTAATGATTAATATCAGTAAATCAAACTTTATATCGGTAGACAGTTTATCAGTTAATTGCAGTATCGGTAAAGATTAATGCATGAAATAGAAAGAAAATAACATCCACAACACATAACACCAATATTTGTACGTGGAAACCCTATAAGGGGAAAAACCATGATGGGAAACCTTACCCACAATCAGATGATACTACTGTAGATAGTATGTGTATACAAATGGGGTCTGCACATGCAGAAAGGCCAAGCACCTAGAGCTCACTGCTCAAACACAAATAGGAGTCACACTGACTACAATTAGATGGTTAAATCCAATAATGATGTACTGCTTAAAATAGTATCTTCATATGTTGGATTCAGTACTGGTTCGGTTCTTATTGCCTTCACAAAAATCTTGCTTCACCTTCAAATGATGTCTACGTGTATAGCTCTTCTTATTCTCACATATACCTTCTTACAATTCCTTTTCCCAATCGCATATCAATCTTACAAATAAGATCTTACATATATACCATAACCTAAGACCAATTTTAGTAGGTCAGCACTAAAAGATATTACAATAAAATAATTTATAAGTAAATCAATAACCGATGCAATATCCGATCCAACATGTCGGCTTAATGCATTTACAATAATAACAAAATCATCTCCAAAGAGTGTCATGCTGATTTGGAATAGATAAGCCTGTCGGTGCTTATTCTGGACCTATTTGTTGGTAACAACAAATATGCAAACTCAAATATACCAATGAACAAATCGCCAAGACAAAGTGTCCAAATGATGTCTTCGACATAACCAATTGTTTTCCATGTCATCCCAAGTGTCGATGAACAATATATCATGTCAGTGTACTAGATACTGGTGACTGTGCATAAGTCACTTGCTTGCCGGTGAACATTGTCAATCCTCCAAAGTGCCAAAGTTGATAAGTGTTAATAGGTGTTGACATCAATGAAAAAACCATATCAACATATCCAAAATACCAACAATCTCCCCCTTTGGCATTGATGGCAACACAAGATGGAAAAACCATCACAAACTGCCAAAACAGAAATGCCAAATACCAAAAACCAACGATCTCCCAAAAGAGATCATAACCAGAAATCAAAATTCAGATACAAAGAGTAATCAATTTCTCCCAAAGTAACAATCACTCCCAACATGTGTTATCCTTGTGTTTTTCCATATCAATCTCTCCCCCTTTGACATCAAATGCCAAAGCTAATACAAAAACCAGGTTCAAATACAAAATACCAACCAAATACCAACTACTCCCCCTGAGAAGTAGCTGTCCTCATGAAAGCCGGAGTAAAAGATTTCTCTGTTAATTCTGTCGGTTGATGACAAACATCAACTGTCTAAGTCTCTACCAGTGGGGGTATGACCCCAAGCCAATCTTTGAGATATTCAAAAGTCTCCTTAGGCAAAGGCTTAGTGAAAATATCTGCAATCTGCTCTTTAGTATTCACATAAACCAGTTTTACTTCTTTTGCTTCAAAATTCTCTTTCAGAAAATTTAATTTGATAGAAACATGTTTAGTTTTAGAATGTAGTACCAGATTTTTAGATATATCAATTGTTGCAGTGTTATCACAATATATAGTTATAGGTTCCTTGCATTTTACTTTTATGTTCTTCAACATTTGCTTAAGCCATAATACCTGTGTACAGTTAGTTGCTGCTGCAACATATTCTAATTCTACTGTTGATAAAGATGTGCAACTTTGTTTCTTACTCAACCAAGAAATTAATCTACTTCCAAGAAAAAATGCTCCGTCGGTGGTGCTTTTTCTATCATCCACATCTCCTCCCCAATTTGCATCTGTGTATGCACATAATTCAAAGTTTTCATGTCTAGGATACCATAAACCAAGATTTGTAGTGCCTTGTAAGTACCAAAAAATCCTTTTTACTGTTGATTCATGATTTTCTCTAGGATTACTCTGAAATCTTGAAACAATGCATACTACATTCATAATATCAGGTCTTGCTTGTGTTAAATACAGTAGGCCTCCTATCATAGATTTGTACCTAGTCAGATTAACAGGTGTGGATTCATCCCTTAGTGATAATTTGTCATTTGTAGTCATAGGTGTGCTTACCGGTTTAGAGTTCTCCATCCCAAATTTCTTTAGTAACTCCTTCAAGTAATTAGATTGACTCAAGAATATACCTTTATCGGTCTGTGAAATCTACAATCCTAAAAATAATTTTATCTCTCCAATCATAGACATTTCAAATTCTTGTTGCATTACAATAGAAAAGTCTTTACATAGTCCATCTTCTCCTCCAAAGATTATATCATCAACAAAAACTTTTATAACCAAGATGTCATCATTAGTCACTTTATAGTATAATTTGTTGTCAGCATTACCTTTAGAAAAAACAATCTTCAAAAGATATTTATCCAATCTAGCATACCAAGCTCTTGGAGCATGCTTCAACCCATACAAAGCTTTCCTTAACCTGCAAACCATATCTTTGTTATCTGTCAAAGAAAATCCATCAGGTTGCTCAATGTAAATTTCTTCTTCAAGATCTCCATTCAAAAATGCACATTTAATATCCATTTGATATACTTTGTAGTTCTTATGTGTTGCAAAAGCCAAGAATAATCTGACTGCCTCAATTCTAGCTACCAGTGCAAAGGTTTCATTATAATCAATTCCTTCTTTCTGAGAATATCCCTTACACACTAGTCTTGCTTTATTTCTGATTACCTTACCATCTTCATTAAGTTTGTTTCTGAATACCCATTTTGTACCAATTACATTTTTGTCTTTAGGCCGAGGAACTAATGTCCATGTGTTATTCTTCTCAATTTGTTCTAGTTCCTCTTCCATAGCTTTAATCCAGTGCTTATCTTCACATGCCTCATTAATTGATGATGGTTCAATTTGAGAAATAAGCCATACATCTTCATTTGCCAGTCTTCCTCTTGTCATAACTCCTTGATACTTGTTCCCAATTATCTCATTTTCAGAGTGGTTCAATCTTACATACTGGGGTGTCTTCGTTTGTTGTTGTTCCTCAGTTACAGTGGAATTTTTAGATGCTACCAATGTAACTGGATCTTCATTCTGTACCGGTGGGTTCAATGTAGGTTCATTTGTCAGTATCTCTATTTCTAGTTCAGAGTCTATAGACCTTGAAGTTCCTCTAAACTGTTCATCAATCTTCACATTTGTACTCTCAATAATTTTCTGCAATCTCTTGTTAAAACATCTATATGCTTTTCTCTTAGATGAATAACCAAGAAATATTCCTTCATCACTTCTCGGATCAAATTTGCCAATATACTCATCTCTCCTAATATAGCATTTACTTCCAAATATTCTGAAATATTTAAGAGTAGGAATAATACCAAACCATAGTTCATGAGGGGTCTTGCTGGTTTCACCTTTGATGTGAACTTTGTTGAATGTATAGACCGTTGTGCTTACTGCCTCTCTCCAATATACATGTGGTAGATTTGCTTCTAATAACATAATTCTAGTTGCATCCAAGATAGTTTTGTTTTTCCTTTCTACAACTCCATTTTGCTGTGGTGTCTAAGGTGTTGATAATTGTCTTCTAATTCCATTCACTTCACAGAATGTATTAAATTCCTTAGATGTGAATTCACCTCCTTGATCTGATCTCAGACATTTGATTTTCTTATCAGTTTCATTTTCTACCATCACTTTGAATAGTTTGAACTTCCCAAGTGCTTCTGATTTTTCTCTGGGAAAAGTAACCCAACACATTCTAGAATAGTCATCAATGATTAGCATGAAATATCTATCACCTTGTAAGCTTTTAGTTTGAGCTGGACCACATAAATCAATATGAATTAAGTCAAGAGCATTATTGGATTTTTCTAGAATACTTTTAAATGATGCTCTAACTTGTTTTCCAAATTGACATTCCTTACATACCGGATTGTGAGGTTTAACAATTTTAGGTAAATCTCTAACTGCCTTAGTAGTACTGATTTTCACAATGCAATCAAAATTTACATGACAGAGTCTCTTATGCCATAGCCAACTTTCATCAATATGTGCAATCAAGCATGTCTTTTCATTGTTATTCAAATGAAAGATGTTACCTCTAGTTTGATTACCGGTTGCAATTTCCAAACCAGTTCTGTTCATAATTTTGCATTTTCCATTCTTGAATTGTAATTGAAATCCTTTCTCAACTAATTGATCAACACTCAAAAGATTATGCTTTAAACCTTCAACATAGTAAACATTGTCGGTATTATGCTTACCTTCAAGAGATATAGTACCTTTTCCTTTGATCAAACAAGATTTATCATCTCCAAATCTTACCAGACCTCCATTATATTCCTGAAAAGTCAAGAATTTACTTTTGTCACCAGTCATATGATGTGAACATCCTGAATCAATGATCCATTCATCCTTAACTTCAATTTTAACTGTCAGGGCCTGTTCTACCAGTTGAACAATAGGTGTCAGTTGATCTTCTGTTATAGCAACAAAGACCCATCCATTGTCTGTCGGATCCTCATCAAAATCATCAGTTACTCCTTCATCAACAAGATAACAAGATTTGTCTTTATTCTTCTTAAATCTGTATCTCATATATTCAAGGTTAGGCTTGTATGTTCTTCTAGCTTCTTCTCTTAATCTAGCATGTCTATCAGGGCATCTTGAAGCCATATGACCAATCTTATTATAGTTAGAACATTTAAATGGTACTTTACCTTCATGCTTACTTCCAACTGGACCTTTAGGCATTTTCCTTGTAAATAGTGCTTCAAGTTCTTCATTTTCTCTCCTGCTTTCTTCAAATTCTCTTGCATAAAAGGCTTTCCAATCAGATTTGTCAAATGATGGTGCAGATGATGTTGATGCCTTAAAAGCTAAATCTGTCTTTACAGTAGTAACAGGACCAAATTCCTCAATTTTAAATGCTGAAAGTTTTCCAATCAATGTGTCCCTAGTTACTGATGTATTAGGCATTGTTCTTAACTCATTTATAGCAGTAACTTTCTATCATGCCCAAACGTTTGGGCACGAACAAGATAATTTTTATTTTTTTAAATAACAACCTAATAACATAAAATCTGCTAATATGAAACGCACTATCAAGTTTTGTCTTAACTATGTTTTGAGTTAACTCTAACCACTAACTCAAGTAAGCGAAAATAATTTAAATTAAATGCAAAATATTAACTCTCCAAAAGAATTTATTATTACCTCATCAATTAATAAATAATAAATTCATTTAAGCAAAAACCCCTAAATTAATTGACAAGGGATATTATTAATCTCAATTATTCTTTTTTAATTATTGTAGGAATTAATTAATTAACTCTAGCAATTGGATTTTTAAATCCCATGGATTAATTTAACAATAATTATAATGTGTCTAAAATTTGACTAAAGGGCTAAATAAATCCATAATAAAATTTGCCCTATAAAGTTTATTCTCGACAAGCCTAAATTTAGGTGAACTAAAGTTAATCCCCTATGGCAAAAAATCATACAAAATAAATCATTATAATTTCCTAAAATATAAAGCTTCAAAAGAATTAAAATTTAAAACATCATATTTAAATGTTTATATAATCATATATAAAATATGAATGTATAAATAAAATAATTAAACTATAATTAGATTTATACATTCATATATTCAACTCTCTCTCTATATATATATATAACCATGAACCCTAAAATTTTAATGTTATAAATAAAAGAAATTAAACTAACATTTTCTTTTCTTTCTTTTATATCTCCCAGAATACCCTAACCCAAGCTGAGTTAGGGTTTTATGATTAATGCAAGAAGGTGGAGGGCCGAAAGCATGGCGAATCCAAGAGAGGGCCGCATGGGGGGGGGGGGTTTGTTGCAGGTAGCGGCAAAGGTCTTTCACAGTGGGGCGGCGGTGTTTGGAGGGCGCGGCCACCACAGCGGCGCCGCTGGCGCCACTGTGGGTCGCGGTCCGCAAAGACGCCGCAGTGCGTCGCCCAGGGGGGGCGTGGGAGCCTCAGCTCCGGGTCCCCTTGGGGGGTAGGGTTAGGGTCCCCAAAATTTTGTTTTTAATTTTTTTTTTTGACATAAAAAAAATACCATATATATGTGTGTGTGTGTGTGTGTGTGTGTGTGTGTGTGTGTAAATATATATATTTTTCTATGATTATAAAGCTTTCAAAAACAGTTCCACAAGCTGAGAGCATTATTAAATAAAATATGTAGATCCATATATATATATATATTAGGAATAGATTTCTAATGTTGCCTAAATATGAATATATCTTTCTTTGCTTCCTAAATCATGCAAAAATTAACAATGTATTGACAACATGGAAAAAGGGGAAATTTTTCTTTTATTTACTTTAAAAAAATCTGATTATATTTCTTTTTCCTAACATCACATAAAGCAGGTTTTTTTTTCTTCTAACTAATAGATTTAAATCAATGTATTTCTATTTCTTCTAAATACCTTGTTACTAAAATTAGAGATAGACTATTAATTTTAGATTTATTTTCTGCAACAAATAAAAGGGAAAATTACATAATTTAATAAACTTTATTCAGCAACTACATTAGTCTAGAATCATTTAAATTAACCATGATTTGTATTTGGGGATAAATAATTAGGACTAATGCTTAATTTTCTCTTACTAACATGCAAGCTTTCTACTTTACTCTTTTCCCTTATTTCAATATGCATAAGGAGATAAAATGAACTTTTATTTTCAGAATAAACATAATTACAACAAACATTATTTCAATAGCTATAGGAACAAATTTCCAAATATAAACATTTCATTTTTGCAATAATAACTTAATAGAAGAATTTTTTTTTTTTGATAAAACAAGAAATAGAAAACTGTTATCATTCCCAAAATAGTAACTTTTACAAAGGGGAAGAAAACCCCTCTTAGCCTCTCTTTACTATCAAGGAGGCTCAAACAAATAAATACATTTCTTTTCAAAATAAATACAACATATAGCTTTTCTTTTACATTGCTGCAACTAAAAGATAATATCCCATTTCCAAATCTTTTTCTGCAAATCAAGTAAAATCCAGCAACTCCTAGCTTGTCTTTTTCTTTTCTTTCCAAGCAACCTGCAAATAAATCATGAGGCTATGACCATGGAGCGCTCACCTCCCAGCCTAGGCTTTCTAGAAGCCACCCCCAAGCTTGGAGAACCAAGCCCTAGATAGGTTACACACATGCAAACACAACAAGCAAGGGAAAAACATACAGCAAACACTTTCCCAACCAAGGCTACACTTCATCACAAAATGTGATGTTTTTACACAGGTGGTAGTGGACCAAATACCCTAAGGAGACTACAAGAATGGTAGATCACAAAGCCACCTCATGGCAAACAAAGATATATCATAAGTTCATTAACCCCACATCCTTATGCCCCCCAAGGCATTCATGCCATACTTTCTCCCCTTATGACCCCCAAATGCATAAACCAGGCCATGCAACAAGGGTCACATATACACCCCTTGAGTTCACTCTCATAATGAGAGCCTCTCACTCGAGGGCTATCAAACTTCTACCACCCACAAGACCATCCTACTCTCCCAAGAGTAGAAGGCCTTGGTTACTCCCAAATCACAATAAAATGCATAAAAGAAGTAACAGATAGGTCACATAATAATTTTCACAAAGGAAAATACAAGAAACAACTTTCATATACAAGCAATCTTTCCAACATAAACATGCAATGTAAAACGAAACAAAAGGAGAAGATGAACCAACCTTCAATCTGCCCAAAAGTTTGCTAGAACTAGTTTGAGGATAAGCAGCCCAATTCCACAATTCTTCCTTCTACACTTAGCCAAAATTCTATCCCAAAACTCTTTTCAATTTGCATGATCTCCAAAAATGGAGAGTGGGTGATTACCCACAAAGTCTCTCATTTTTGCCTAAAAAGACCTCAGTGAGAGTTCTCACAGGTTACTAAAACTGAAAAAGGAAAAAGTAAGAGAAAGTGGGAAAAAGGGTCTCACATCAAAAGGGAAGGTTATCTAACCTAGATGGCACCTTCTAATTTTGAATTTTTGCTCACCTTAGGAAACTCACTTTTTGAGGTGACTAAACAGTCACATGGGAGTAGACACATGCCTAAAAATACTCCTAACCTATAGGTATACCTTATGGACTTTAGGAAACACCTTTAAACTACCCCGAGGAGTCCATTTGACCCCTTATAAACCCATCTGAAGTTAACTTTCGGGTCAAACCTGAGTTGACCACTCCAAAGACTCTCTACCCAAGGAAAATTTAGAACCACATTCAAATGTTTGAAAAAGCTATGGTTGAAACAACTCCCTCCAAGAGACAAGTCAAAAATCAAGACATAAATCAACACGTGTCAAGTGACACAATAAAATACTTTACAAAATTACACATGAAATTTGTCTCTTGTTGGATTTACACAAATTAATAATTTGATTTAACACACATGCAACATTTACTTTCACAAATAAAATATGATACATACAAGGTGTTGTCTCTCCAAATAGGCAACCCCTGGTTTTACAAACGTACATAGGTCTAGGTTTGGTTCTCCATAATATTTCCATGGTCACATGGATAATTTTCCTGCGCATCTCAATTACACATTAGTACTTTCAAATAACCTCATATAATATTTAAACACATGAATAAGAATACATGTCAAACACTCTGCATACAATTGACATTAAACAAAATCAATATATCTTGTATCAAAATAAATCCACATAAGTAATTATCATAATCCTCATAATTTTGATCCATACATAAGACATGCATCCTATTTCTATCATCATAGTAAAGTCCTGCAAATCCAATAATGACCTACATCATCACAAAGTTACCCTATTCTAGAATCATATAGAGTTCTATATCTATAATGCATAGAAATGAAGCATCAATATACATCAATGTCATCCAAATCATGGAATCATATAAGTTCTAAATCCATAATGCATAAAAATAAACCATCCATAATAGTCTCAACATGAAAATCACTGAAATGCTAGGATGAGTCGAGGTATGGCCTCACACTTTCATTTTATATGCTGGTGGCAATCCTCTTAAAACTTTTGAAACAGTTTCATTTACTCTTTCCATAAAAGCAGAAATCCTTTCATCTTCTTCCATTTTTAGATTTTCATACCTGACCCGGAAGCTTTCAAGTTTTGCAATTTTGGTTGTGGAATCTCCTTCATTCAATGTTTCCAAATGGTCCCAAATAGATTTAGCAGTAGATCTATCTAATAATCCTATGATTTTCTAATCTGATAATGCGCTCAAAAGTGCTTCTCTTGCTTTGCAATCATTTTCCTCATCTTTTCCTAAGGTAGGTGGATTAGGCTGACTTTGAGTAGGAGCAATATAGCTATTCTTTGTAACATCCCAAATGTCCTTTCCAATGCAATTTATATGTGTCTCCATCTTGATCTTCCATATGCCATAGTTGGTTCCATCAAGTTTAGGACTGTCCTTCCTGAAATAGTTAGTAGGCATTGGATCTCCTCAAGCTATTAAACTTCTGTAAAAAGAGGACTAAGCTTTGATACCAATTGTTAGGTCCTGGAGACAACCGAGAGGGGGGGGTGAATCAGTTGTCAAATAAATTCAAACCAAAAACAACATATCCAAACTTAATGTTTAATACCGGTAAACCAAAATTTATGTCGGTAGATAGTTTATCAGTTAATTGTAGTACCGATAAAGATTAATGCATGAAACAGAAAGACAATAACATCCAAAACACATAACACCAATATTTGTATGTGGAAACCCTATAAGGGGAAAAACCATGGCGGGAAACCTTACCCATAATCAGATGATACTACTGCAGATAGTTTGTGTATATAAATGGGGTCTGCACATGCAGAAAGGCCAAGCGCTTAGAGCTCACTGCTCAAACACAAATAGGAGTCACACTGACTACAATTGGATGGTTAAATACAATAATGATGTACTTCTCAAAATAGCATCTTCATATGCTGGATTCAGTACCGGTTCAATTCTGATTGCCTTCACAAAAACCTTGCTTCACCTTCAAATGATGTCTGCGTGTATAGCTCTACTTATTCTCACATATACCTTCTTACAATTCCTTTTCCCAATTGCATATTGATCTTACAAATAAGATCTTACATATATACCATAACCTAAGACCAATTTTAGTAGGTCGGCTCTAAAAGATATTATAATAAAACAATTTACAAGTAAATCAATAACCGACGCAATATCCGATCCAACATGTCAGCTTAATGTATTTACAATAATAACAAAATCATCTCCAAAGAGTGTCATGCTAATTTGGAATAGATAAGCCTGTCGGTGCTTATTCTGGACCTATTTGCCGGTAACAACAAATATGCAAACTCGAATATACCAATGAACAAATCTCCAAGACAAACTGTCCAAACTATGTCTTCAACATAACCAAGTGTTTTCCATGTCATTTCAAGTGTTGGTGAACAATATATCCTGCCGGTGTACCAGATATCAGTGACTATGCATAAGTCACTTGCTTGTCGGTGAACATTGCCAATCCTCCAAAGTGCCAAAGTTGATAAGTGTTAATAGGTGTTGACATCAATGACAAAACCATATCAACATATCCAAAATAACAACAAACACTGATGTCTGACAATATCTATTGTTAGCTAATTTAGAATAGAGATGGATGTGTTGTAATTAGAAATATATCAGATGACAATATGATGGGTTTATTAGATGTTGGAGTTGTTTTGATAGGATGTTCCTTGGTGCAGTAGTCTATGTGGAGGCTCATTAGTTGATTGCATATTTGGTTGAAGTCATTGGTATGTGCAGGTTCTCATGGTCTATCATATGTTCTTATTGGGGACACTTGTGTTGACCTCAAATTCTGGGTGTTTGTCTTGGTTCATTTTCATATCTTGTGATTGAAGAAAAACTGTCTAAGTGTTGAGTCAGTAAATTTACTTGTGACTTCGGGTTAGTATTCTACTCCACATTTCTCTATGATATATTAGTTTGTTGTGAAAATTTGGAGTGTGGTTTGGTAATAGGTTTTTTGCATGCTATCGAGTTCTTATATGTTTCATTACCTACAGAAGAAGTTAGACATGTTTGATCACTTAGTCTTAGTTTGACAGAAGAACAATTTTGGGTCATATAGAAGAATGTTTCGCATTCTCTAGCATTTTTAGTTGTGATATTGTATAGTTGGAAACATTATATGGATAGTGTGTTGGATCTAGGTCAAATATTTCAAGTCCTTTTGTGAAATTGTGAATGATTTATTTCTTACTGGTGGTACCCAGTCTATCAATTTTATAGACGTTTGACAATTCAGTGATCTTTTACTTGAGCATCAATTTTCATTGATCAATTAATTTAGGAGATGATTGGAGAATGATTGTTGTTGGACCACATGTCTTCCTTGGTGGCCCACATTATGTTTTAAAGAATAGTTTGTGTTGGAATAAATCTTTAAGATGTTGTTTTGATGTATGAGGTTGATCCAATATTTTCCTTTGATTGTGGATAGTCCTAACCTATTCCATTTGGATTAAAGCACATTTTGATAGTGTGTTATTATTTTTGTTGAGGCCAAATATGATGAATAATGATGAACAGTAAGTACTCAATAGATACTGAGAGGGGGGGGGTGAATCAGTATAGACAAAAATTTCTCTAAACCACTTTGACTGTAAAGACTTCACAAACTGGTAAACAGTGTCACCGATCTAAAACAGGGCACTACCGGTAAAACACAATGAGACTATGAAACACATAAACCGGTAACATTGAGATCTTCACAAGACCTAATCTCTCCTTTCCACTTCACCCATATGCATAAACAAGTAATACATCATAAATATAAAGACCACTGGATCATCATGCATTACCACTTAACAGAAAACACTAATCATCACATGAAAAAGCATCACACGTGACACACTGATTTTTCACGTGGAAACACAACTGGAAAAAACCACGGTGGGGATGAATACCCACAAGTTGTTCTTTGAACTCTTCTGAAGTCCGCTATGTTAGGAGCCTAGTTCGGTTAAGGAATTTAAAATAGGTTTTGCTAGGAACCGATCCTGCTAGGGATCACCCGGTTAAGGGATGGCTAAATACCCGGTTAAAGGTTAGAACCCTGTTAAAGGTTACCTCGCAAGAACTCATTGATTTGAGTCACCCTGTTAAAGGATTTACACAAAGCCTGTTAAAGCTACCCAGTTAAGGGATTTTCCAACCGCTGAAATGGTTAGAAGTCAACAGGTAATACATTGATCTGATAACAACATTCAATGCCAAGGCAGATCCACTTTAGTTCCTTTGCTTCTGCAATCACACTCTGCAGGTATCAACAAACTTCTCCGGTCTGGCAAGAATCGAGTATCTCTTCACTTGGATACACACATAACATTTGCCAACTACTTCACAATGCAAATCATCATCGACCTTATAGGAAACAGATAGGTCAGTAGCATAAACCCTAAATCCTAAACATTTAGGTTATCAATACAGTCGGTCCAATACTGACCATTCAAACACATTGCATTGAATAAAATAGTCTTGAACAGATCTCAAGACATTCTCCATTGTTCATTCTTTGTCGCTTCTGGAAGCTGATAACCCATCACGCGCTCTCCACCGTTTACTAAGACTTCGCACATTCCTGAGGTAGATAGGATCAATCTTCTTCATGCAAGATCCTCAAGCAAATCCTTCACATGCACAAGGCTGATGTGGCAACACGATTTGATATCCATTTCAATGCTAACCCATCACAGGATGTCGTCGGTTGAATCACACAGATTTGAAATGCATCAACTGGAAACCCTGAAGCTGAGACTACCAACCGGTAGTCATACCAAATAAAACCCCGATACAAAACTTTCCATATACCGCTTCACATTCCAACATACCACTTCACTTGAACCAACATACCGCTTCACTTTTTCACATATACCGGTTCACACCATCATACCAGTTCTCTTGCCAGTTTTCTTACTTCAATATACCAGTTCATACTTCAGCATATTGACATCAATGACAACATACAATATCATCATGTCATCACACTCTGCACATATGCCAACAATCTCCCCCTTTGGCATTGATGGCAATATACAAAGATATCTCTCTGGTTCATATCTTCTCCACTTTACATCTTCTCCCCCTTTGACAACAATGCCAAAGTGGAGGCACAGACATCCATGTTCCACTATGCTGCTCCCCCTGAGGAGTAGCATCCTTCAACACACCAATCCTGAAAAGGTTTGACAATGCAATACCTGACTGATGTGGAGCACATACCTTTAGTTCACCTCTTGAAGGGGCAACACCCCTAATTCACCTCTTAAATAGGTAAATTTAGCCTTCGGTAGAGGCTTGGTGAATATGTGTGCTAACTGCTCCTTACTGGAAACATGTTCCAATACAACCTCTTTGTTCTTAACTTTCTCCCTCAAGAAATGATACTTGAGCTCGAAGTGCTTGGTTCTAGCATGCAATACCAAATTCTTGAAAATATTAATCGCACTTGTGTTATCACAAAATATGCTCACCCGTTCAGATACAGGGACTTTGAAACCACTTAGTACATGCTTCACCCAAATTGTCTAAGTACAGTTCATAAATGCTGCTACATATTCTGCTTTTGTTGTAGACTGAGAGATACAACTCTGCTTCTTACTCATCCATGAGACTAGTCTACCACCAAGAAAGAATGCACCACCGTTTGTGCTCTTGTGGTCATCCACATTACCAGCCCAATTGGCATCTATAAACATGAGGTTGAAATCATTACTGTATGGATACCACAATCCATAGTCTATAGTTCCCTTCAGATATCTAAGAATCCACTTGACTACTACCAAGTGGGATTCTCTTGGACTTTTATGGAAATGTGCAGCAATGCCCACTGCATGTGCAATGTTCGGTCTACTGTGTACTACATAGTGCAACTTACCAACCATTGATCGATATTCCTTCTCATTCACCAACACTGAGTCATCTTCTTTTGACAATTTACAACTGGTCACCATCAGTGTACCAACTAGTTTGTTGTCTTCCATGCCAAAGGTCTTCAACACCTCTTTGACATACTTGGACTGAGTGATAAAGATACTGTCTTTCATTTGTTGTATTTGTAGTCCAATGAAGAACTTAATCTCTCTGATTAGTGACATCTCAAATTCCTTCTTCATCTCATCTGCAAAATTATGACTCATCTTGTCATCTCCACCAAAAATTATGTCATCAACAAATACTTCATAGATCAGAATATGATCTCATTCTGACTTCAGATAGATATTGCTATCTTCACATGTTCTTTCAAATCCAATCTTCACAAGATGGGAGTGTAAACATTCATACCATGCTCTAGGTGTCTGCTTCAATCCATACAAGGCTTTATGTAGCCTACACACCATATCACTGTCTTCTGATAGGGCAAACCCATCTAGTTGTTCTATATACACTTCCTCTTCAAGTATTCCATTCAGGAATGCAGATTTTACATCCATCTCATACACTTTGAATCCCTTGAAGGTTGCATATGCAAGAAGCATTCGAACTCCTTCCAATCTAGCTACTAAAGAAAAGATTTCTCCATAGTCTTCTCCTTCTTCTTGAGCATATCACTTACATACCAGTCTGGCTTTGTTTCTTACCACGATGCCATCTTCATTCAGCTTGTTTCTAAAAACCCATTAGGTGCCAATAACATTTTTGTACTCAGGTCTGGGTACCATAGACCATGTACCATTCTTTTCTATCTGGTCAAGTTCCTCTTCCATAGCCTTAATCCAATCTTCATCTTTATGTGCCTCTTTAAATGTTTTAGGCTCAAATTCAAAGAGCATGCAAGAATTTTCTCTGACCTTTCTTCTTGTAAGAATACCTGCATCCTTATCTCCTATGATCTGCTTTGGATCATGATTCAGCTTTACATACCTAGGAATGATCTTAGCTGTTTCCTCTTGCTTTTCCTCTTTATCCTCATCTTCATTAGCATCAGCATCTACCAGTGTAGGAGCACTGTTACTGGTACTAGGTTGTTTTTCAATTGGTTCCCAGAAGGTTACAACCAGTTCATCTACCACTTGCTCACTGTCGGTTTCCTCAGGTTTCTTAGAGGTTTCATCAACTCTAACATTGATACTTTCAACAATTCTCTGAGTCCTATTATTAAAATACTTGAGATCTTTGCTCTTGGTGGAGTACCCTAGGAATATTCCCTCATCACATTTTGTATCAAACTTGCTCTGGTGTTCACTCCTCTTGATATAACACTTGCTACCAAACACTCTAAAGTAGCTTACTACAAAAGTCTTATCGGTCCAATACTCATAAGGTGTTTTATCCTTACCTTTCTTGATGAGCACCCAGTTCATCCTGTAGACTGCAATGCTCACCACTTCTCTCCAAAAAGTGTGAGCAACCTTCCCTTGAATTAGCATCGTTTTGGCTGCTTCAACCATAGTCCGGTTGTTCCTTTCTGCTAGGCCATTTTGCTGTGAAGTCTGGGGGGCAGACAGTTGCCTCTCAATTCCATTCTCTTCATAGTACTTATTGAATTCTCTAGAGGTGAACTCACCTCCTTGATCGGTTCTAAAGCATTTGATCCTCTTACCACATTCCTTTTCAACTAGTGCTTTGAAGGCTTTGAACTTTCCAAAAGCTTCAGACTTGTCTTTCATGAATGTGACCCACATCATTCTTGAGAAATCATCAGTAAGAATCATAAAGTACCTATCTCCCTGAACACACCTAGTTTTCATAGGACCACACAAATCAGTATGCACAAGATCAAGTAAATTTTCTACTGTGAAAGATTTACCTTTGAAGGTTGAGGAAGACATTTACCCCAGTTGACATTCTCTGCACAGAGGATTCTCTGGTTTGTTTAGCACAGGCAATCCTCTAACTGCCTTGATCTTATTGGCCTTCACAATATTATCAAAATTTACATGGCAAAGTCTCCTATGCCATATCCAACTATCATCAAACTTAGCCATTAGACATTGACTGATATTTGCATTCAACTGAAATAAGTTACCTTTGGTCTGTATACTGGTGGCCATTAGTTCACCACTCTTTCCTTTTATTTTGCATACTCCATCTTTGAATTCCAGAGTGAGTCCATTATCATTCAGCTCAGCAACACTCAGAAGGTTATGCCTGAGACCTTCTACCCAATACACATTATCAACATTGCTTTTCCATTTAGAGAGATGGACTCTTTTCCTTTTACCATACAAGGTACATCATTACCAAATCAGACTACACCTCCATCATACTCTTCCAGAGACATAAAATTTCTCTGGTCACCAGTCATGTGGTGGGAACAACCACTGTTAATAATCCATTCATTAGTATTATCAAAGCAAGAGACAAGAGCCTTCTTGTCTGACACATCTTCCTTGACAGCTACAAATACTACATCTTCACTTTCTTCATCTTCTGATTCATCATCGGTGACACCCTCATCAACTACAACAAGACAGTTTCTCCTATTTCCTCCTTTGAACTTTTTGAACCTCTCTGGTTTGTCCTTATTATCACCATTAGGACATCTTATAGCAATGTGTCCTATCCTATTGCAAGAAAAGCATTTCAAAGGGAGCTTACCTATGTATTTGACAGTTCCCTTAGGAAGTCTCTTGGCTATAAGAGCTTCAAATTCCATCAAGATTTCCTCATCATCCATATCTCTGCTTTGTCTAGGTTCACAACTGGTACTAGCTTCTTTACCCTTTCTAGATAGTGCAACAGATGCTTTAAAGGTTGAATCAGTCTTTTGAACACTGCCATCATAACTATTTAGCTCATATGCGGTCAACTTAGCAATGATAGAATCTAAGGACACCTTTGTCTTGTCAATAGATCTCAACTCTTGAATAGCGGCAACCCTTATTGCATAGACCAGTAATAAGGTTCTCAAAACTTTGCTAACAATGGTGGAATCATCCATTGTACCTCCTACACTCTTGATGTCTCCAACAACAATTTTAATCCTTATCCCATATTGTTGAATGGTCTCTCCTTCAACCATCTGCATGTCTTCAAAATTTCCTCTAAGGATTTCTTCCTTAGCTTGCTTCACATGCTCATGACCACCATAGATAGACTCTAGAGTATCCCATACTTCTTTGGGATTGTCTTTTTCCTGAACATCTATAAACTCAACATCAAATAGGCTGCTGATAAAAGCTTCCATTACTTGTCCATTCTCCTGAATTTCTCTTCTTTTATCATCGATGAGAGTACCGATAGGGACAACATAAGTATTCTCAACATAGCTCCAATGTTGAGCACCCATGCTTTTAATGTATATATTCATTCTGTCCTTCCATATCTTAAAGTTATCTCTGTTGAACTTAGGACCTTCCCTCTTCATCATTAGAATAGTATCTTTTCCTCAAGCGGTTAAGCTTACAACACAGAGGACCTGGAGGATGCTCTAATACCAATTGATGAATAATGATGAACAATAAGTACTCAACAGATACTGAGAGGTGGGGGTGAATCAATATAGACAAAAATTTCTCTAAACCACTTTGACTGTAAAGACTGCACAAACTGGTAAACAGTGTCACTGATCTAAAATAGGGCACTTACAGTAAAACACAGTGAGACTGTGAAACACATAAACCAGTAACACTGAGATCTTCACAAAACCTAATCTCTCCTTTCCACTTCACCCATATGCATAAACAAGTAATACATCATAAATATAAAGACCACTAGATCATCATGCATTACCACTTAACAGAAAACACTAATCATCACATGAAAAAGCATCACACATGACACACTAATTTTTCACGTGGAAAACCAACTGGGAAAAACCACGGTGGGGATGAATACCCACAAGTTGTTCTTTGAACTCTTATGAAGTCCACTCTGTTAGGAGCCTAGTTTGATTAAGGACTTTACAATAGGTTTTGCTAGCAACCGATCCTGCTAGGGATCACCTGGTTAAGGGATGGCTAAATACCTGGTTAAAGGTTACCTCGCAAGAGGATTTGAAGAACTCATTGATTTGAGTCACCCTGTTAAAGGATTTACACAAATCCTGTTAAAGCTACCCAGTTAAGGGATTTTCCAACCGCTGAAATGGTTAGAACTCAACAGGTAATACACTGATCTGATAACAACACTCAATGCCAAGGCAAATCCACTTTACTTCCTTTGCTTCTACAATCACACTCTGCAAGTATCAACACACTTCTCTGGTCTAGCGAGAATCAAGTATCTCTTCACTTGGATACACACATAAAATTTGCCAACTACTTCACAATGCAAATCATCATCGACCTTATAGGAAACAGATAGGTCGGTAGCATAAACCCTAAACCCTAAACATTTAGGCTATCAATACAGTCGGTCCAATCCTGACCGTTCAAACACATTGCATTGAATAAAACAGTTTTGAACAAATCTCAAGACATTCTCCATCGTTCGTTCTTTGTCACTTCTGGAAGTTGATAACCCATCACGCGCTCTCCACCATTTACTGAGACTTCGCACATTACCGAGGTAGATAGGATCAATCTTCTTCATGCAAGATCCTCAAGGAAATCCTTCATGCGCACAAGGCTGACATGGCAACATGATCTGATCTCCATTTCAATGCTAACCCATCATAGGATGTCATCAGTCGAATCACACAGACTTGAAATGCATCAACTGGAAACCCTGAAGCTGAGACTACCAATCGGTAGTCATACCAAATGAAACCCCGATACAAAACTTTCCATATACCAGTTCACATTCCAACATACTGCTTCACTTGAACCAACATACTGCTTCACTTTTTCACATATACCAGTTCACGCCATCATACCGATTCTCTTGCTAGTTTTCTTACTTCAATATACTAGTTCATACTTCAGCATATTGACATCAATGACAACATACAATATCATCATGTCATCACACTCTGCACATATGCCAACAAAATATTTGTTGGCACGATCTGCAACCTATCTTGGTAATATAGTATTACGCCGTTGGTCTGACTTATGCATTGTCACACATTTTACTATTGGGTCATATTTATCCAACCTAATAGGTGTTTTTGGATATTATGAAGGGTATATAAGGAACAAATCATTTGTGAAGTTTTACTCTTCAAGCAACATAACCTTTCAACTTAGTTTTTTCAAATCTTACCCTTTCTAGATCTTTAATTTCTTTATATTCAAAGTATTCCTCCATAGCATTTATCTAGTCAATCAATTCCTTAGGGTTTAGGTTTCCTGTTTAATTTGTGTTGGCAATTTGGAGGAATTGATTATGTGTTTCATTCATGTCAACACTAGTTGTTTTGCTATCTACCAGGTTCCGGTAGAGTGGTTGGATTATGATGTTGATCTGGAGATCTTCTCTGGTATGTTCTGGCTTATGGAATTAGTTTGGATTGGTTATTCATGTGTTCCTGATGCGTATCATATTAAGTTGGATCGGGATTTGATGATCCAGAAGCTATCATTTGTTCTAGTAAGTCTTTTGGTTACCGGTAAGGGTTTTACCGAAAAAGCTTTATTGAAGATGTTTTGATGAATCCAATAAGTGGTATTGGTGTGGCTTCTAGAAGGTTATCAGGATGTTGATGGTTATCATGTTCATGTTCCTATTGATCAATGGTGTTTCATTTGTCTTATGGCAACCTATTTTAGGTCCAGTATTATTCTGTTAGGTTATGGACTGGTTTATGTAACATGTTGGTTGATGCTCCTGATGCATTAATGGTTGGATTTATTGATTGGTTTATGTTGTTTCGGTCTTAGGCCGACTTGGTTTATCATTGGTTTGCGGGATTATGTAATGGATTTATTGTATTATCTTTTAGGTGGCAGACTGTTTAGGTCCCAGGTTGGTATAAATATGATGTAAGATCTCTTTGTAGATCGTGGTATGTGGGTTATGGGATTTTATGTGTGTGAATAAAGTTGTAATCGTATGCAGAGATTTTTGGTCGATCATAGGTGATCAAATTGGGTTTGTGTAAGAGGTTTAAGACCTCTGGTATTCATCTTAACCAGAACTATACTCGGGCATAGGAGATGTTATTCTTGTAGCTCATTCATCTTTCTGGATTGTACTCTAGATTTCTTTTGTAGTTAGTGAGGCTCCTTTTGTGATGAGCAGTGCGCTCTAGGTTGTTGCCCTTCCTGTATGTGCAGGCCCCTCTTATTGTAATCACATACTTACTACAGAAGTATTATCTGACTGTGTGTAGACTTCCCACCGTGGTTTTTCCCTTTAACAGGTTTTCCACGTACAAATCTCGGTGTTATGTGTTGTGGATGGATGGTAATTGTTTTGTGATTTATGTTTGTGCTTAATTGATATATCTGTTATTCTAGGTTTTGGTTTATGCATTCTGGTAAAAGGTTTTTTATGTGCTTAAATTTTCATAATCTGTTGACAACTGATTCATCCCCCCTCTTAGTTGTCCATCGGTTATCCTAACAATTGGTATCAGAGCCTGGTTCTCTCTGCAAAATCTTAACCGCTTGAGGAAGATCCTATGACATCTAATAGTTCATCTGCAGTTGTTTTTTGGAGAGAAACCCCTAAGCTTGATCCAACAAATTACATATTATGGAAGATTCAGATGGAGACTCATTTGAGATGTATTGGGAAAGAAATTTGAGAGATCAATGAAAAAGGATATACCCCTTATAATCCGGCATCTGGAAATCCTCCTCCCACAGACTTGGATAAGAACATTGAAAATGACTGCAGAGCTAGAGAAACCCTCTTGAGTGCACTTTCTGATCAAAAAATAATGGGATTAATTGACCAATAATATGTTGAGGCTATATGAGATAAGTTGGAGACTTTGAATGAAGGTGACCCTATTGTTAAAATTGCTAAACTTGATGGTTACCGGGTGAGGTATGAGAACCTAAAAATGGAAGAACATGAAAGGATTACTGCTTTTATGGAAAGAGTTAATGAAATTGTTATGGGAATTCAGTGTTGTGGTGGATCTCTAAGTGAAGATGATATTGTTTCTAAAGTACTGAGAGCTTTGCCACTGGCTTACAAGATGAAAGCTACTACAATTAATGAGTTGAGAACAATGTCTAACACCTCTGTCAATAGGGATACTTTGGTTGGAAAGTTATCTGGCTTTGAGTTTGAAGAATTTGGTCCTCAAGGAGTTGCAAAGACTGAATCTTCTTTTCATAAATCTACATCATCAACAGGAAAGAGTGATTGGAAAGCTTTATATGCAAAGGAACTAGAGGAAATGAAGAAAGAAGATGAAGAGTTTGAGCAACTTGAAGCCCTATTTGCTAGAAGATTACCTAAAGGTCCGACAGGAAGTAAGTATGAAGGAAAATCACCTTTTCAATATTTTGCATGTAATAAGATAGGTAATTTTGCATCTAGATGTCTTGAGAGTAATCGGCAAGAAGTAAGTATGAAGGAAACTCACCTTTTAAATGTTTTGCATGTAATAAGATAGGTCATTTTGCATCTAGATGTCCTTGATAACATCTCTTCCTTGGATCTAGTGCAACTACCTAAATTCAACAATTTGGCTATATGGTATCAACTACCTTAAAATTAGTGATCTTTTCATAACACTCACAATTTTCCTCAACTCAGTGATTTGTTCACCGCAAGGAATGTGTCTGCTCCACAAGGATTCACAACTTTCTCTAATACCACTTGGTGCAGTCATAGACGAAGGGTCTAGAAAGGACTGTCCAACCATGTAGCATAGAGTTCAACAGATCAGAAATAACATAATAAAATGCTTGGAAAAAATGATTTTTTATTGATTTCACCATCTACAACATTACATTACATCACATGCCTTCATATGTGGAAAGTCTAGGGCTCACAGGCTTGCCACAAGGTATTACAATGGGCTCATTGGCTTGATCACAATCTCACAGGACTGGTGACTTGGCAAGATCGAATTCTAATTATCTATCTCTTATGAACCACCTAACTATTATTAATTTATTACAAAATGATCTTTAAAATACTTTTCTCTAGCTCTAGCAAAGGTTAGCTCTAACAAAGGTTTGTGTCAACCGCAAGGGTTCACAAAACCCAAGGTATGGTAAATGTGTAGGTCGGCTTGAAAATAGAAGCTGATGTTATGTGGATGATAACAATGTGTTATGGTCCACAAGAAACATTTCCCTAGGACCCAAAATTCCTTCAATGATGTTCCACTTAGCTTTGTATGTTCCAGGAATGGTCTGCAAACCCAAGATGCTCCAATTAGACCCAAAATGCTCTAACAGAGAAATTGATTGTAACTTCAAAGAGCAATAAATTCCTAATGAAGAATACAAATCACAGGATTTCTAGATATGATGTAGATGATGTCGTGGTGAATATAAATTCAGATCTATAAGGGATGAAAGAATAGTGTGGTGAAATGCAGTAGAAAATGCTAAGACAACTATTAGACTGAATGCAAGAAAAAAACTATTTTTGGTTGATGTAATATTGCTCTTATAAACAGGGATGCTTCTACATCACCTATGTGTATGTGGTGGTTATGCCCATCATGGTAGTCTACAACAAGGGGATTTGTATTACAGAAATTGTAAGTTTTCCTTTATGAGAAAGTGTGGGTACATTTCAATTTGCCCTAAATTATCATTTCTAATAGGGATAGTAGGTTCCTCAACATATTTTAGTTAGTGCCATATGTTATAATGAACACCAAGTTAATGAAGTCTACTACATTTCACCCCTAAACTAATGGATAAAATAAGATGATCGTGATCATTCAAATTTTTCAAATGTGTCATTTAAAACATCCCCAAATATTGCCTAAAAGTCTACCTAATCTTCAACATAGATACAATTGTGCATTACATTTAAATATATATGACATAATCCATTTAAAGTAACCTTAGGAACCAGTAATTGACATCTATGCATGTAGTATTTCCAATCACATTGAATGATACATCACCATATGCATGCATAGAATGTAGTGATGTGTCATCTAGATTCATCAGTTACTATAGGGTACCAACCCAAATTATAAGGGAATGCATGATCACCATCATTCACCTCACTAGTTTTAGGTTGGTAACAATTTTGGTTTCAACTTCATGAAGAGAAACTTTAAGGGCCACATAGGAAACCTCGTCCCCTTCAATATGTAACCTACACCTCAAGTAGATAGGTGATAATTCCTTTGAGATTAATCTACCCCTTTTCTCATATTACATATTTTTAATACATAGTTGTTGTATCCATATTTTCCACCATTGTTGGACACCCTAAAAGTTCTTGATCACCTTAAAAAATTTCAAACACCTTCACAATGTCAAATTAAACATATACGTTATCATTCCACTAAGCACATATAAATTCACCTTTTTTAAGAAACTAAAAGAATAATTGGTTCCTCTCACCATGTGGTACAAGGGGGATAATTTCCCCAGTATGCCTAGTTGTTCACTAAGGACCAAATTAACAAAAAGGTTGTCACATTTATTGCATAGTAGTGGTACAATAGGGTCATCACTTCTTAAAGGAGGAATTGATTTGACTAAGATCCAAGTATATTTGGATGAGATTTACAAGGCTAAAAATAAGAAATCAAAAATCCTTTTTTTTGGTATTTTGTGTCTTTGTAATATGTATTTTTATATGGTTTCATAGTGAATTTGGTGCTTGTGTCTTTATTTAGTTACTTAGTGGGAGAATTTATGGCTACCCTCTAAATAACTTATTCTACTTCTCTTAGCCCATATCCCTAGGTGACTGCTTAAGTGTATTTTTAGCTTAAATTTGAGCATTAGGAGTTCCTATATAATTTTTTTTATCATGGGAACTAGTAATTGACACCTATGCATGTAGTATTTCCAATCACATTGAATGATACATCACCATATGCATGCATAGAATGTAGGTCCCACTATGGTTCCTTTGCCCATTCCGGCAGTGCCTCAGTTTGGCGTTCCTCCTTTGGAGAGCCCTCGAGACACGAGCGTTGTTTTGATTTTTGACCCTATTCTTTCCGTGTCGGTTGTTCTATCCTCGGAGCCTTCAAATGGCAACGCAAATCTCAAAGGATGGAAGAATGCACTGGTTGAAAAGGCAGACACTGTGGACCCCAACTTTGTCCCAGTTTACTCACAATCTGAGGAAGGAACGTCTTTTGAGCTTCCTAATGTTGTCTTGGACCGTATTTTGCTGAACATGACTAGCACTCTAGTGGGGAAGTTCTTCTCCTTGTGCCCAAAGGTGGAGATAGTTCAAAAATGGGTCAAGGACAAATGGAAGCTGAAGGGGAGTGTTTCTGTCAATGCTATGCCTGACACCCTATTCCTATTAAAACTCACTATCGAGGAGGATGTTGCCCATGTCCTCTCTGGCTGCTGGTCCTATGGTCGTAATAATCTCTCCCTCTATCACTGGAAGGTTGGCTTTGATCCTGCGACTGACTTACAAAAAATTGTGTCAATTTGGGTTCGTCTCCTGGGGCTCCCCCTTGAATACTAGGATGAATCCATCTTCAAATGGATTGGGAACTCATTTGGCCACTTTGTAGGTGTTGATGAAATCACCAAACCAAATCATGCCTAGTCTATGCTCTCTTTTGTGTCTAGGCTATTGTGAGCAAGAACCTCCCCAACTTCATAACCCTTAAATCCAGGCTGGGCAGCTGGACTCAAGCTTTGGTTTATGAAAATGCTACCCTCTTCTACTAGAAGTGTCGTAAATCATGGCATGTTATCTCTCAATGCAATGCCCCATCACCCCCTCTCCTCAAACTCAAGGGCTTGGCCATGGGGGAGGACCTAGTGCCAAATGCTCTTATTATTCAACATGACCCTGTTGTGGGGCCTATTATCCCCCCTACTCCTGGCCCAGACCTACCTCCCTCAGCTGTTGAAAGAATAGCCATTTGCTGAGAGTATCATCAACCTTCTCCAATCTCTTGCAAATATTGTGGAGAAAGCCTCTAATCCGACCCAGATGGTCCAGTGCATGTCCCCAACGGCCAGCTTGGTTTCCCAGGCTAATGAACTAGAAGATGGTGAGATTGTGAGGGACCCCTATCTCGTCCCAAAGACAACTCACTCCCTATTGGTGGCTCCCCCCTGAACCATGGCTTATCTTATCCTGGTGCCTCTGGTGCGTCACCTAGTGGCTGCATGACCCCTGCTAATGAGGGCTGGATTACTCAAAAATGCAAGACTAGGACTACTAAGCCTGATGTGGGGATAGATATCAAGGCGGGACGGTCATCGCAGAGACTTTCATTACAAAAGGAGGCAGCAAGAGACATTGCCAATGCCAGGTAGAGGACCTTGGAGATGACCATAAAAGGTAAGAAATGAAGGTCGTCTCTTGGAACATGAGGGGCCTGAACAACCCCCAAAAACAATATGCTCTAAAAAATGCAGTTTTGAAAATAAAATTAGGGTCCTTCTTCTTCAAGAAGTTAAAATGTCTTTGTCCTTCTTCTCCATGGTGGCTAGGAAAATTTGGCCTGGTGCTAAATTTGTTATTAGTGAGGCTATTGGAGCCTCTGGTGGTCTGGTCACCATGTGGGACCCCTCCCATTTTTCTAGCAGTTTTCTCTCCTCCTTGGCCAACCTTTTGGTTTCTAAACTCTCCTCCTCAATGTACTCTTGCATCCTTGTTAATGTTTATGCCTCTAATGTCCGATCTGGTAGATTAATCCTCTGGAATGAGATAATAACTCTAATACAAAATGATGCCAATGCTCACTGGCTAATAGCGGGTGATTTCAACTCCCCTTTGATTCCCTCTAAGAAGTTGGGAGGCCTTCCTGAATACTCTGATAGCACGACAGATCTAGCTGATTTCATTGGCAGAATTGAGTTAATGGATGTGGAACTATCGAGGCAAAAATTCACTTGGTCCAATCTTAGGAAGGGAAACTTGATATATTTCTCATCTCGAGTAACTGGGGATTGGTCCAGCCCTAAAGATCTATGCCCTCCCTAGAACGGTCTCTGACCACAACCCCCTGCTCCTATGGAATACCACTAATGCTGCTAGGAGGAAGTACCCTTTTCGGTATGAATTATTTGGAACTCTCACCCTGAGTTCAAGGTGTAGCGTCCTAAAATTGTGACACTTGCAATTTCGACTGCATTTGGGTCTTCACGATGGTGATGCAACATGGAACCTGAATGGAGACCCCGAAACTTGTTCATGACATCAAAAACTGCATTTTTCAGCACCCTGGCCTGATCCTCCTTGCACCCTGCTGTCCCTGGAGGTGGGACCATGGCGCCCAGTGCCCTGGTCCTTCTGGACTAGGGCGCCCAGTGCCCTGGTCCCCCAGGACCATGGCGCCCAGCGCCCTAGTCCCTAGCCCTATTTTTGGGCCCGATCTCTTTTGGGTCTCGGGTCTTTATGTTTGCAAATTGGAAAATATGTTTCCTGGTCGGCCTAAGGTCAGGAAAATCAGTCTTTTAGCCCTAATTGACAAGTATATAAACTACATTTCCCCTCTCAAAAAGAGGAGGATATATGTGTGCAAAGGCACGAAAGCAATATTCAAAACATTCAAGCATTCAAGCATTCAAGCATTCCTTCAAGCAATTGATCATTCTAAGTCTCCATTCAAGGCTAAGTGTTGCATTCAAGACAAGGATTCAACCATTGAAGAGGAGATCACTTACAACACATTACATACAACATACATTACACCTTCGCATGTAAGAATACAAACATTCTTACAACAAGGTATCAATACTTGTTTACATTACAAACATTTACATTTACAGCATTCTCATTTCTTGGTTAATTCCAAAACTGGGGTTTGACCTAAAGGCAAACCCCTCATCCCTAACCCCCCAATCGTCCTCTCTTTTCTGTGTGTAGGTTGCAGGTACGCGACTATAATTGAAGATCTGGAATCCTTGTGCAGAGACGAACAGATCCACCTTCGTTTCGCGGATTTTTCGGAGGACCGTGTGCACGCCGGGCACCATCGTCCTGTCAACTTTCGCTCAAATTTGCAGAACAGCATTGTCTCGACATTTTACTACTAATTCCAGGTCCGCAGCTTCATCCCATATCCCTATCTCTATTTATAAGCGAATATTGCCTACTTTACATGCATTCCTAGTTCAATCTTTCTATCTACATTCTTTACAAAAGAGGGTATCCTTGATGTCTTAACCCTTGAAACTCATATGGAATCCAATCTTGCATTGCGTGGGATTGGATCTTGTGGGTTTCAACCCCTCTTTTGAATGTAAAGTCTCTCCTAAGTGAAAACCATCAACCCTAGTGACTCTCCCTTTCTCTCTCCTCGGAGTTGGGGAGGGGAGAACGACTAGGGTTCGATTTTTCCACTTTACATTTTGGTGAACCCGACGTGAACATCCTCATTCTGATTATTCATGGTTAGATCTGAAAATTTTGTTTCCTTAATTGCATTTCCATGTTGGATCTTTTGCAAATTTTAGAGGTTGATTGCATAAAAAACCCTAAAATTTTCTTTTAAGTAATTAAACTTGTGAAATGTTTAATTGTTAATGCTTGTTTCAGATCTACCCTTCTATTGCAAATTGTCAATTCATATTTGTGCTTTAATTCTGAAAATTAAGTGGTTAAATGTCAAAACCCTAATTTTTAAAACCTTCTTGATTCAACCTTTGACTGATAATTTCACTAATCAAAACACCTCCAAATCGGCTGTAACTTTGGATTCCGCAATAAAATCACAATATCTTTCATCCCTGAAAATTTGGAAAAAAGTTGCGAGGACAGTGTGCACCCCGAGCGCCATCGTCCCCGACATTTTTTTCCAAAATTTCGGGAGCTAGATCTTACTGTATTTTTCTGCTAAAATCCAGAATTTTGGCTGATTTTATCAATTTTAACACCTTCAAAATTAAAGTCAAAGTTGGTCTAGCGATTGCTTGGATTGAGGCTTCTAATCATTCAAAAATCATTGAAATTGAAATTCATAGCAAAATTGTGTTTCTTGCTATCCTAAATCTGAAAAGTGTGTTGGCGTTCATTCAAAATTTCAGTGTTTTATTCAAATTTTTGCAATTTGTGACTTTTGAAATTAAGTGTTTAATTGCAACAACCTTGATTTCCACTTTCAAATTCGAATTTTGCATGAAATCGAGTCAACTTTTTAAATTTCAACACTTTCATTGCTTTCAGCATTCCCTCTAAAATCATAAAATTCAAAATTTCAATTTCCCTCTCTTTTTCAAAATTCAAATTTTACATTTTTCAACAATCTTGGTAGGGTTCAATTTCGAGATTGCAAATTTAATTTGGCCTATCTACAGATCGTAAAATCACTCAATTTTTTTAGATTAGCTTTAAAATCATCATAACTTTCATTACTGAAAATTTTGAAAAAATTTGCGAGGACCGTGTGCACTCCGTTCGCCACAGTCCCAGACATTTTTTCTGAAATTTCGGGAGATTGTCCTGAGTGCATTTAACAGCTTAAATCTAGGAGATTGGCTGATTTTATTGAAATTTGCTACCTCTAAAATTCAAAATCTTCTCTCTCTCTCTTTAGTGCATGAGTTTTACAACAATAAGTCCTACTTACACTATTCCCGTTAGACAAAGCCTTAGAATTAAGTCTTTCCAAGGTGTAATTACCGAGGAGATGGAACCTAATTTGAATGGCCTTTTTAACGAGCACATGGGTAATTCCTCTAATCCTCTTAATGATGAAGAAGCTCTCCATGAGGTTTCTGTAGAACAACTTTCAAAATTGGATAACCAATTTGATGATTTTTGACAATGGATGTCTCAAGAATACCCTGATAGTCAAGCTCTTTCATTAATTGAGGGTCTGAAACGTATGGTTCAAAGTGATAAGAATGGAATTGATATTTTGCGTGGTATTGCACACATTGTGGATTCGAATGTGATGCCTATGAAGAGTTGTGCCGAAACTTTGGGTTATACACAACCTCCTACCCAAGTCAATCATTCTATTCCTTTGACAACTCCTATTGCTAGTATACCTACTTTTACATCAAACATAATGACTACTTCAACACAAGACATTCCTCCTATGATCACCAGTCATGGGGGCAATCCCTCTTCTTCAATCAACCCTCTTCCTTCATTCAATCCAACTTCTTCATTCATTCCTTCAATGAGTGTCCCTATTTCATCTCCACAAATGAACATGACGCAAGGGGGCAATTCATTTAACCATTCTATTCCTCCTTGTAGTGTTCCTCCTGTCCAATCATCTCCTATGACTAACTATCATAGTGTCCCACCACCTTACTCTCTACCTTCTTTCAATAACATAACACCTCCATCACAATCTAACACATAATATGAACTCTTCGACTGAAGCGACCATTAACAATATTGCACAAACTGTCTCTTCTTTACAGCAACAAATTGCCTCTATGAATCAATCTAAGTTTAGTGTGCCCACATTTGATGTTGCGAGCCCACTTTCTCTTGACATTGTTCGAGCTATTCCCCCTAAACATGTTGAAATTCCGCATTTGGAGCTTTATAATGGTAAGGGTGATCCTCTAACACATGTTAAGACCTTTCAAACAATATGTACCGATTTTGCTTATGACCAAAGGTTGCTTGCAAAACTGTTTACTAGAA
Organism: Cryptomeria japonica; assembly: GCF_030272615.1. Classification (NCBI taxonomy): domain Eukaryota; kingdom Viridiplantae; phylum Streptophyta; class Pinopsida; order Cupressales; family Cupressaceae; genus Cryptomeria; species Cryptomeria japonica. Next base: position 75,368,539 of record NC_081409.1, read on the forward strand.
CATTAAGAGATAAAGCCCTACAATGGTATTGCTCGTTGCCTTCTTATTCTATTACTTCTTTCGAACAACTTGCAAATGCTTTCATTCAACAATTTCAAAACAATATAAGTCCTAAGGTTACTTTGATTGATTTAATGCATTGTAAACAAGGTGTTAAAGAAAAAGTGACTGATTTCATTGGTAGATATAAGCATTTGTATGCTCAAATTTCTTTTCCAGTACCTGACAATGATATTCAAAGAATCTTTATTTCTAATTTACAAAAAGATATTAGAGAAAAACTCCTATTTTCTGAGTTTACTTCTTTCCAACAGTTGTGCGCAACTCTTCACAATTATCAACTGACTGTGAGTCAAATGGAACAAGCAAATCCTATGACTCCGAGTGATAAGGGTGATAGTAGTCAACAACCATTTGGGAAGTTTAAACCGAACAGAGAGTCCATTAAATTCAATGAAAACATCAACAACAATGTGAATGCGGCATCAGGTGTGCCTCCTATTTCTAAGTTTTTCAAGAAAGAAAGAAAGTTTACTCCTTTGAATGAATCATTGCATAGTATTATGAATAAGTTATTGGAACAAAATGTGCTTACTCTTCCTCCTATAAAGCAAATAGATCCTGCAAAGATTAATTCACCCTATTTTGATAACAAATCTTTTTGTCAATTTCATCGTCATCCTGGGCATGATACTGAAAAATGTTTTGCTTTAAAGGGTAAAATTCAAGATTTGATTGATAATAATACTATCTCTATTTCTGGTGTGAATGATAAAGGCAATACATCTGTAGCTCCTCCTAACCAAAATCTTCAGATTTTTACTGATCCATTGCCTTCTTGTACCTCTAATGCGATTGATACTACTGATTCCTCTGTCTCACCTGATGATCTTGTGTCTATGACTCCTAATGTGATTAACTTTGTGGAGCAGCAGAAAATCGCTAAAGAACCTTCCATCACATTTGATTCCAGTGAAACTATCAGGGCACCTGATGGTCCTTTATATATAGTTGCAAAAGTCAAAAATACACCTTGCCGTGGAGTGCTTATTGATCCTTCTTGTATGGTTAATATCATTACTGAAGAATTTCTTTTTACTTTGCAATTGAATCAAGTGATCTATGATGAAACAAATGTGGTTGTGAAAGTATTTGATGCATTTTCTTCTCCTGCAATTGGTTCTATTACATTACCTATTGAGGTCCATAACAAATCCCTTGATGTGGACTTTGCTATTATTCCATCATCCGAACAATTTCGTGTGAAGCTAGGCTATCCTTGGCTATCTTCCATGAAAGCTATTGCTTCTCCTATTCACAAGTGTTTGAAATTTCCCCATAATGGTTAAGTTGTTACTGTCAATCATAGTCTCTTTAAACCAGCTGAAAGAACTTCTAGCGTTCCTATTGATTACTTTTGGCCTAAACAATTCCAATCTCTTCCTCCGCGAAGTGATCATCTTTTCAAATCTTATCAAAAGTGGAAAAAAGATATGATCCTATCTCTAAGTGAGCCTAGAACACCCAAACTTGACATTCCTATCATTCTTGAGAAGGAAGTTCTTCCTTTGAAAGATAAAACTAATGTCTTTCCTCAAGAAGATTCCCAACCCATCCCCATGGATGTGACTATGCCTGTGACTAATAAACTTCCTAAAGGTAGACCTATACCTCCTCGTCATGATGGGCTTGGTCTCCTTCCTAAACCAAATATTCCTCCCTTATATGGAGTAGTTCCTCCTCCTTCCTCTTATGGAGAGAAGAGAGCTTCCTCTTCTCCTATTATTCAACCTAAGAGACCACAACCTAAACACCCAAGTGATAAGGATGAGAACATTCCTCCTCCTCACTCTCCTAATCTTCCTACTAAGACTAGACGAAATCATTCTGCATGTGAACGCCGACGAAAGCATCGTCTTAGAGCTCAGGCAGCTGTTTCTCAAACTTTGCAATCCCCAAGAACACCTTCAGCTAGTATTATTCCATTTTCTCCTCAGCCGAAAATTGAGCCAAAATCTCCTAAACATAAGATGCATGATGGTCTTGATCCTGTGCGAGTTAAAGATCCTATTTTTATAAATCTTGATGATGATATAGATGAAAATGTTATTCATGATGAAAATGTTACTCCCGTTCATTCTGATAGTGAATATGAATATGTTGATGTTGATAACCATTTATCTAACGCATTTTCTAAAGCACTTATCCTAGCTCCTAGACAAGAACACCGCGGCTTGGGATATGAACATAGCCCTTGTTTGGATCTTGTGATAGCTCCATCTGCTGTGTTGGATGTTCCTCCTCTAGCGTGTTTCCTACCTTCTCGAAATACTGATCAGCAAGATCGGGGGGTAGATGACGTGCTAGACTAGTTTCATTAGCATAGCAGATTCTCTCCTCCTCTCTTTTGTTACTTCTTCTATGTGTTATTCTCATTCTTCTATTTGTTGTCCTTAGTGTTGTCTACTTGAGGACGATGCAAAGCATTGAGATCTCTTTTGGTCTCCTCATGTTGACTCAAAAGACACATGTGTTCCCTTCTTATAGGTGACCTTCCTTGATTAGGGAATGAAGAACAATTATGGATACATACATATGATATACATGAATTATCATACAGCATACTGACCCCGAGGAAAGCGAAGTCACCTTGTGCTTTGTGTCTATTATCCTTGGGCTTACCTTACACTTGGGGGCTAAATCCTTGTGATAACGTGCTCCTTTCCCTTCTCATTCTTATATGTATCACTACCTTAAAGCAATCACCCCCGGTGAGGCGTGTGCGATTGCTTTAACGTAGGGGGGCATACATCCCGTTCATATCTTTTCAAGATACTTGAAAATTTCTTGACAAATTTAGCTTTGCCTTGAAAATTTTTGATATCTTTCTTGCATGACTCATAGTGAGGGAACCTTACTACTGATAGTCATGGTTCTCCCTCATGATCTTCCCTTTTACTTTGTCAATCGAAGTCGTAAGATCCTTAGTCCACTGGGGGCTTGGTGTATCTTGCCTCCTTGACGTGGTGAAAGTTTTTCAATGTTGTTTCCTTGTACTTTACCGGAAGTATTGGCGTACGCTTATACTCCCGCTAAAGTGGGGGCTAAATGTAGTGTCCTAAAATTGCGACACTTGCAATTTCGATTGCATTTGGGTCTTCATGATGGCGATGCAACATGGAACCTGAATGGAGACCCCGAAACTTGTTCATGACATCAAAAACTGCATTTTTCAGCACCCTGGCCTAATCCTCCTTGCACCCTGTTGTCCCTAGAGGTGGGACCATGGCGCCCAGCACCCTGGCCCTTCTGGACGAGGGCGCCCAGTGCCCTGGTCCCCCATGACCATGGCGCCCAGCGCCCTGGACCCCCACGACCATGGCGCCCAGCGCCCTGGTCCCTGGCCCTATTTTTGGGCCCGGTCTCTTTTGGGTCTCGGGTCTTTATGTTTGCAAATTGGAAAATAATGTTTCCTGGTCGGCCTAAGGTCGGGAAAATCAGTCTTTTAGCCCTAATTGACAAGTATATAAACTACATTTCCCCTCTCAAAAAGAGGAGGATATATGTGTGCAAAGGCGCGAAAGCAATATTCAAAACATTCAAGCATTCAAGCATTCAAGCATTCCTTCAAGCAATTGATCATTCTAAGTCTCCATTCAAGGCTAAGTGTTGCATTCAAGACAAGGATTCAACCATTGAAGAGGAGATCACTTACAACACATTACATACAACATACATTACACCTTCGCATGTAAGAATACAAACATTCTTACAACAAGGTATCAGTACTTGTTTACATTACAAACATTTACATTTACAGCATTCTCATTTCTTGGTTAATTCCAAAACCGGGGTTTGACCTAAAGGCAAACCCCTCATCCCTAACCCCCCAATCGTCCTCTCTTTTCTGTGTGTAGGTTGCAGGTACGCGGCTGTAATTGAAGATCTGGAATCCTTGTGCAGAGACGAACAGATCCACCTTCGTTTCGCGGATTTTTCAGAGGACCGTGTGCACGTCGGGTGCCATCGTCCCGTCAACTTTTGCTCAAATTTGCAGAACAGCACCGTCTCGACATTTTACTGCTAATTCTAGGTCCGCAGCTTCATCCCATATCCCTATCTCTGTTTATAAGCGAATATTTCCTACTTTACATGCATTCCTAGTTCAATCTTTCTATCTACATTCTTTACAAAAGAGGGTATCCTTGATGTCTTAACCCTTGAAACTCATATAGAATCCAATCTTGCATTGCGTGGGATTGGATCTTGTGGGTTTCAACCCCTCTTTTGAATGTAAAGTCTCTCCTAAGTGAAAACCATCAACCCTAGTGACTCTCCCTTTCTCTCTCCTCAGAGTTGGGGAGGGGAGAACGACTAGGGTTTGATTTTTCCGCTTTACACAAGGACTGCATTAAAAGATGGTGGAGTACCAACATATCTGGTACTCCTATGTTCAGGATTGCCTAGAAGCTCGACTTGGCCAAAAGAAATGTCTAGAGCTGGAACAAATACACCTTCGGGGACATATTCAAGCAAAAAAATGAGCTCAATAATAAACTGACTTCTATACAAGAGCGTATTGATCAAGGTGACTCCCTTGAAACCAACCATATGGAGGAGGCAACCCTTCACAGGAAATGGAAGGAAAATTCCCACAAAAAGGAACTTTATTAGAAACAAAAATCCAGGGTTTAATGGCTCAAAGAAGGTGATAAAAATACTACTTTCTTCCACGAATCTGCCTCTATTCACAGGCATAGGAACCACATCTCTTCCCTTATGGACGAAAACAATTTGGTAGTCAACGACATTGATAGCTTGGGCCGTTTGACTACCAACTACTTTGCAACCTTATTTCGGGATGATCACGACTGGGGGGACCCTGCAGGGGAGGACCTTCTTAACTGCCTCCCACCACCCCTCTTGGTGGAAGATAACAACCTCATCTTGGCCCCTGTATCTGAGGAGGAAGTCAAGTCTACTATTTTTTCTATGGGCCCTTTCAAAGCGTCGGGTCCTGATGGTTTCCACTCGACTTTTTTTCAAGATTTCTGGGATGTGGTGGGCCTTGATGTTGTTTTGGCTACTAGAGATTTTTTCAGATTGGGAAGGCTCCTCAACAAACTCAATCACACCTTCATTGCTCTTGTTCCTAAAACTCAGGAGGCATCTTCTCTCAAGGACTTCCTCCCCATCAACCTCTACAACACTATTTATAAAATATTCAGCAAAGTTCTTGTCAATAGGCTTAAACCTTTTTTGGATCCTTTGATAAGCCCATCTCAGAAGGGTTTCATTCCTGGCTGACACATTCTTGATGCGGTCATCTCTACTCATGAGATTATTCACTCCATGGATAAATGTCATCAGGCGGGGATGGTTCTCAAGCTTGACATCTCCAAGGCTTATGACAGGGTCAATTGGAACTTCCTCTTCAAAGTTCTCAGAGCTATGGGGTTTGGAGACAAACTTATCAAACTTATTGGGGAATGCATTTCTACTGTTACCTATGTTGTGCTGCTAAACGGGAACCCTCTGGAGAAATTTAGGGCCTCCAAAGGGCTGCGACAAGGGGATCCTCTATCCCCCTACCTTTTCATCATCCTTGCTGAAGTGTTGGCCTCTAACCTCAACTCTTTGGTTTGCAGGGGTACTCTGCTAGGTATCAAGCCTGCCTCTACGGTGCCCCCCCAATGTTCTATAGCAGTTTGTTGATGATATGATCCTCTTTGGTGTCTCCTTTGTTTGGGACTTGCTAAGGATTGGAAATCCTTTCTTAAAGCCTATGCTCTGGCTTCTGGCCCGCATATTAACTATGATAAGAGCAACATTTACTTCTTTCACACTAATGCCCAACTCCAAGATAAAGTCTGCACAATCCTTGGCTGTCAAAAAGCCTCCCTCCCTAGCACCTATCTTGGTCTCCCTCTGACTGTTAAGAATGGCTCTAATTCCTTTTGGATCTCTATCCTTGAAAGAATGCAGAAAAAGCTGGCTAGCTGGAAAGGTAGATTCCTGAGTAGTGTGGGGAAGTTGTAGCTACTTTCCTCTTCCCTCCAGGGGATCCCCGTGTACTTTCTCTCCCCGTTCAAGATTTTTGTGGCTATGGCTGCTAAGTTGGAAAACATTCAAAAGACTTTCCTCTGGATGGGAATGGAAGAAAAGAAGAGGCTTGCCTTGGTGAGCTGGGATAAAGTATGTCTTCCCAAGGCCATGGGCGGCTTGGGAACTCGTAAGATCTCCAGATTCAATAAGGCCCTCATGACTAAAATTGATTGGAAGCTTTTGAACAAGGATTCGAATTGGAGTAGGATCATCAGGGCTAAGTATATGGGTAATGCAAAGTTTTCGTCTGTCCTGAAAAAGGAGGACCTTCCCAGGAGTTCCAAAATCTGGAATAACATCTTAAGCTGTAGGGACCCTTTGATCATGGTTTGAACTGGATTATTGGAAATGGAAGGAACATTCTTTTCTAGGAAGACTGCTGGTTAGGGGAGATACCCCTTGCTTCTTCCCCCTTCCTAAGACGGTTGCAGGAAGCCACTAAAGGCTTCTTTGGTGAAAGGGTCAGTGATTACTTCAGTAATTGCACTTGGAGGATATTGGAGGATTGTTGTGCTGACTTCCTTCTTCCTTCCTACTGCTAGATAGCTCCAAAAGCTTTTGGCTGGTATATTCCTCCCCTTGTTCCCTAGGGACGACATACTTATTTGGAAGTGGGACCCCTTTGGAGACTTTTCTATCAGGACTGCCTACACCAGCTTACTCAGGGAACTTGTCTCCCCTATCTGGAAAGAGGTCTGGAACCCCCAACTCCTCCCTAAGGTTAATTTATTCTGGTGGACTTCCCTCCTCAACAAAATTTTGACTCAAGACAACTTGGTCAAGAGGGGTTTTCATTTCCCTAACAGATGTATCCTCTGCAAAGTTGATGAAGAAAGTCCAACCCATCTCTTCCTCCACTGTGCCTTCACTTGAGAGCTTTAGGGGATGGTCTATAGTAAACTTAATATCAGTTGGGTTATGAATGACAATTTGGTAAATCTATGTCAGGAGTTTTAGAGCCCCTCTTCCAACCCCCTTATCCAACAATTGTGGAAGTAGATCCCCCCCCCATGTTAGCTGGTGTATCTGGAAAGAGAGGAATGATAGGATATTCAGAGACAAAGAGACCTCTGTGGAAATGGTGTTTGCTTGGTTCCTCAATCTAATTCTTGAGAACATATTTGTTTCATAACTTGAATGGTGTCCAAGCCCCCCTCTATCTGAGATTGGGGAATTGCCAAATGCTGGAACCTCCCCCCCTCGTTCTCTCTTGTTGACTCCTCTAAGAGACTTCTAAGACAATGCACGATTTGGTTCCCCCCGGCTACTAATTTTAAACTAAATTTTGATAGGGCCGCCAGGGGGGCCTAGCTGGTGGTGGTGGAGTGATCAGATCCCATATGGGGGCCCTCGTTGCTGCTTATGCAGGCAAATTGAATGGTCATTCCTCTAATCAGGCTGAAGTGATGTCCTTAGCTTGGGGAATCCGCATTTCCCTCTCCATGGGAATCAGAATTATGGACATTGAGGGGGACTCCATGCTCATCATTAATGCTGTCAAAGGGTGGAATAAGCTTAATTGGACAATTAAGGGAACCATCAGGGACACCTTGAGGCTTATCTCTAGGCTTGACTTGTTTAGAGTTATGCATATCTATAGGGAAGGCAATCGCATGACGAACGCCATGGCAACCATTGGCCTAAACCTCTCAAGGATGAGATGTTGGAGGAGTCACAAATCACTCCCAGACCATGTTAACTTCCTCCTCCAGGAAGAGAAATCTAGGATCCCCACTAATGATTGAGTGGCTGCTAATTGCTTCCCTCCCCCTCCTCCTTGGGTTTGTCTGGAGGCGGTGGGTTTATAATTCAAATAACGGGAATATTCCTCAGATCCCTTCGGATGAGGGGGTGACTCGTTCGGCCAGGCTAGAGATGACGCACGCGTTGTTGTGCTGACATTTCACTTGGGCTTGCAAAGCCATGATGAGGTATGACTGGATTGGAAACATGCTGGTTGCCACCACTATCTACTGGCTCTTAACACCTCATAACCAACAAATCATTACTAAAAGTGACTTCTTGTTTTCCCATGTGCCCAACCTCATTTCTCATTTATTGACGTTGGGCTCGCACATTCCCCATTTTCTCTTCCTGGCTTGCTTCTTGAAGGATCTCTGCAACTCAATCTGTTTATGACTAAGGAAGCTTTGTTGGCGGACAAAATGGGGGGCGACAGAGTGAGATATGAACCGAACAATCCGGATGATTTTAAAAATGACCCTCTCATCTAGAATTTTTGTGTTGAAGTTGGAATTGCTGATTTTCTAGACTGCCTGAAGGGCCATGATGAGCAGCTCTCGGCTGCTTTTGCCTCCTCCTGGTCTAGAAGACGGGTCTCGGTTAGCGGCATTACCTTTGATGTATCTGAGGAGACCATTGCCCAAGCTACAAAGCTGACCCTGGATGGCCGTCACTGGTAGTGTACCAACCATGTTGCAAACAGTGAGGGTTTGAAACAGTTTTTCCACAACCGTGAGGAACTTGTCAAGCTGCAAGGTGGGTTTGCTCGGGAGGAGATCAAGCACCCATGGAACATGTTCTGCTTCATGATCATGAAATACTTCACTCTCAAAGGCAGGTATAAGGTATTCTACTACTACCATTTGCCCCTCCTCAATCACTTCCGGAATAATGATTTGCTTTGTCTGCCATTTTATTTATTGCATTCCTTAGAGAGCTTTGTTAAGGACACTATGGACCCTAAGCATGGGGATAAGCCTCTGTTCCTCCTCCACCAAGGTCTTATTTATAGGCTATATAAATTCCATGAGGCTCTCTGCCCCCCTAAGAATCTTTCGCTCTCGCAGCCCCCAATGTCGACTCCCCAGCAGCTTGCGGCCCTGTCTCTGGCTTTCCCTAGATTCTTCCAATATCCCCAGGAGGGCTTTGCCACGACCACCATGTCTATGTCTTCCTATGCCTCAGCTATTTCTCTTTTGGTTGTCTCCCCTAGCTTAAATCTACCTGCCTCCTCCAACGCTTCTCGCTCCCTATCCAAGGGAAAAAACAAAACCTCTGCAAAATGCAAACGCGTTGTTTATGATGACAATTCTTCAGCTGAGGACACTGAGAACGACAAACCTTCCCCAGACTCGGAGGTTAAAAGGAGATCCTCCAAACTTGCTTCCAAAGGCCGCAGGAAGAAGACCCCGGTTATTGAGAATCTAGCCTCTGAGGAGGACCCCATTGGGGATAAGAAGGAGGAGGGGCCTAAAACTAAGGGGGCCCCTGATGGGGATGCTGATAATGTTAATATGACTATGGACCCTATTGTCTCAATCACTATTGGTGTTGTTGATATGACTACCCCTGAAAGGAAATCCCAGGAACTCATTGACGATAAAGTTACGACCCCTTTGAACATGGACATTGAGGGCCCTATGAGTATGGAAATCCCTGACAACAATTCTTTGGATCCTGGAAATTTGGATAAGGATTTAAACTTGGCCAAATAGGTGATGCATTCTATCCCTCTGATGGACCTGGTTAAGGATATTTACAACTCCATTGATGTTGGCGAACCCAAAGAGACTATGGAAACTAATGATGACTTGGCTACTGAGAAGCCCCAAGAGGCCCCTACTTTGCAGCAGATGGAAAAAATGAGCACGAATGTGCTGGACATCACATAGAGAATTGAAAACCTCGGCCCTGTTCTCTAATTGCAGTCTATCAAGGAGGAGGTCAAACAACTTAAGAACAAGATGGAGACTTGGGAAGCCCAAATGGTGGGCCTAAACAAATTCCATTTGCAGGTGTTACACATCCCCGCTCTCACCCTCTCTCTATTGAGGGAATGCTACACAAACACTGAGGAGGACAAACAGGAGGCTAGGGACCTCTACAAATTCTTGTCTACCGAATGGAGCAATACCATGGAGGCCACTGGGGTGCGCAAGGCACCCCTGTAGTTTGCTTTTTATGCTATTGTTTTTTATTGTTAAAAAGACTTGGTTCCTTTTTTTATGATTGATAGTTCTGCTATGTAAAGGGTCAGTGCCCTTGTTCTCATTGCTTTTTAAATAAAAACATATATAAAAAGACTAAATTTAAGTCAATAAATCAAAGTTGAAGGAATGCATGTATTCCACAAATTTTACCATATATTATGTAAGCTATCTCAAATTTGAATAAAAAGGCCATCTTGTTTAGCTTCAATAATTTTATTGTTGAATATTTACTTGTTTGATAATTATTATAAAAGGTACATCTAGTCCCTCACTAGTGTATTGTCCTTTAGATCTATGGCATAATTCAAATCAAACAAGTTTGAAGTGTTCTCTAAATTATAATATTATGGAGCAAAATAAATAATATGTAATATTCAAGGTTAATACATTTTTTTTTTTAAAACTTACCTAACCTAAAATGTTAGGTATGATAAATTGGTTGAATTAAAGTCATTGATTGAACATGTGTTGAAATGAAAATAAAATGGAATTAGGACTTACCTCAAAATTTGACACAAGGTGAACTTCAACTGATACAATGCTACAACAAATACCTAACAACCAACAATTAAAACTAGATAAAGTATTAGGGAGCTAAGACCATTGAGATATAGGATCTTGAGTTTGGGACATAGTCATAATTCCAAGTGGAAAATATTGCATCTAAATTGGTTTGATTACATCATGAGAAAAAATGGACCTTCAAAATTTGTAAAACGTATATGTTTGATGTGTATTTTAAGGCAAGCTTGGTCATGTTAGGGAGCATCATGAGATCAACTATGCAAGGATTGAATTTTTGGACTTTCTTATGCCTTAATGAAGCCAAGAGACTTGAGCCAACAATGGTAAAATAAATGAAGGGTGGCAATGGATGCCAATATGTCATGGAAGTGGATGCCATTATGATAATAGTTAGATCGTGTTACTAAAGCTTAACAACCCAATGAGCATATTTGAAGATGTACTTGGAGTATGCTTTCACAATGGAGGTTGATTATTTAATTATTATTGGTTGGGTGAATTGTTGATGCACAATACCAATAGATGAGGAATGATGGCTAATTCCTACAAAATGAGAAATGTTCATTGTTTCATTCATGCTTTATCAAATATGTTTATGCTAATGAGAAAGTTTATTAGGATTGTGTCTTTATATATACAACCTTAGGTACAAAATTTGAACTTGTGGCATGTAATTTAATAAGTAACAATTAGATTTTTGGATTGATACCTTGAAAATTAAAATTTTAAATTTTTTCCAAACAAGGGGACATAATTACACCTACAATCTTGTGTATGGAATGCAAACATAGTTGTGATCCAATCTAGTCTTGGTAATTGGTCTAAGCAAGTTTTGAATAGAGAAAAGAGGTATGATCAAGTGTTGGATTAGGTTTTGAGTTAGCGAGTGTGCCAAAATAATCAAATTATATTCTATAATCATCCATCTAGAATACATCAAATTAAAGTGACATAAAATGAGTAGAGAAGGTGTCAAGTGGTGTTGTTTCCTCCTTTTTAAAGATACACACATAAGAAATATAGTCTTTATAGTACATTAATATTACATGGTTAGTGTTAAACATGATAAGTTTAAATGATAAATTATAGAGGTATTTATAATGAATATTATGTCTTAAGCTTTTCAAATAGATTTAAAAAATGCATTGAATATCAAATTGAGTAAACTATTATACCTAAGTGTGTCATAAATCAAGCAAACCTAGATACAAATTTTGAATGATGTATTCTAATACAAAGGTCCAAATACAAATATTGAATGTTAAATATAGTAAACTATAACATCTAATTGACAAGACTAAATATATATACTAAACCAAATTAACTATCTCATCTACATCTATGTGTAACATAGTTTAAGAAAAGAAATTGCAAATGCTAAATAAAATAACCTTTGAGATCTAGTTTAAGGGCCATGTCAATTGTTAAATTAAACAATTTTAATAGAAGAAATACTCCAAAGAATATATGAAGGTGCATTTAATAGTTTTTATTTATTTATAACATAATTAGCAATAAAAATAAATTGAGAAACTTTTAAAGAAGCATATTTATTTAGGAGACTTTTGGATGTAAAAAAAAATGGAAACAAGGGGACATGATTGCACCCACAATCATGTGCATTCAATATACCATAGCTGTGATCTAATTTAGTCTAGGCACATTGGCGAAATTTGATTTAAGAAAGTATTAAACAAAGATAAGAGGCATGACCAAGTGTTGGATTAGGTCTTGAATTAGCGAGTGTGTTGAAATAACCAAATTACATGCTAAAACCATGCTCCAACACATCAATGACATAAAATGAGTAGAGAAAGTGTAAGAAGGTGCCATTTTATCCTTTTAAAAGATACACACATAAGAAATCTAGTCTTTATAGAAAATGAATATTATATGGTTAATGTTAATGATAAATTATATAGGTTTTATAATTGATATTATGTTTAATTTTTTCAAATAGATTTGAAAAATGCATTGAGTGTTGAATTGAACAAAGTATTACAATTAAGTGTGGCACAAATCAACAAGCAAACCTAGATACAAATGTTGAATGGTATTCTATTAACAAATAAAACCATGCCAAATGTTAAATTGGACTATTTTAAAAGAAGAAATACTCCAAAGAATGTATTAAGAGACATTTAACAATTTTCTTTTACATAATTAGCAATAAAAATAAATTGAGACACTTTCAAAGATGCAATTTTATATAGGAGACTTTTGGATGTACAATTATGGAATATAGATTTTAATGGTATGAAGAAAAAAATCTAATGATAAATTAGAATTTTATTCTATAAAATAGAAGTCCTACTTTTTAGTTCTTTAAATTGCAATAATTGTTGTGGAGTGGGGCTCGAAATTGCTCCTATGGACATATAATTTTGCAAAAGACAAAGAATCATTAAAAAGAACCCACCTAATTTAGGTAAATTTTAATTGTCTATATTTATGACATAATACACCATTATAATTTTTAAATGAATTATGAGATTCCAATCTTTATGAAACCATCCGACTATTAAAAAAAAAAATATTTTTAAAATAATACCCACTAAATTATTTTAAATAGCTTCCTCCCTAAAACCTTAAATACACATATTGAATGTTAATTCAAGTAAACTACCACTGTAATTAACAGGACTAAATATAAAAATTAAACCAAATTAATCTTATCTACATCTTTATACATAACATAGTTTAAGACAAAAAAAAAATTAAAGATGTTAAATAATATAATCTTGAGATCTAGTATAAGGGTGACATACTTAACAAATGAAACCATGTCAATTGTTAAATTAAACAAATTTAATAGAAAAAATACTTTAAAGAATATGTGAAGGGACATTTAACAATTTTTATTTATTAAAAATTAGAAACAAGAGGACATGATTGCACCCACATATGCAATCAATATAATCATAGTTGTGATCCAATCTAGTCTAGACACATTGATGAAAATTTATCTAAGAAAGTTTTGAACAATGATAAGAGGCATGATCAAGTGTTGGATTAGGTCTTGAAGTGCCAAAATAATCAAATTATATGCTAAAACCATGCATCTATTACAAGTTACATAAAAAGAGTAAAGAAAGTGTAAGGTGGTGTCATTTTCTCCTTTTAAAAGATATACGTACATAAGAAATCTAGTCTTTTATAGCAAATTAATATTATATAGTTAGTGTTAATTGATAAATTATAGAGTTTTTTATAATGGATATTATGTTTAAGTTCTTCAAATATATTTAAAAATGCATTGAATGTTAAATTGAGAAAAGTATTACATTTAAGAGTGACATAAATCAACAAGAAAACCTAGATATAAATGTTGAATGGTATTCTATTGACAAATAAAACCACGTCAAATGTTAAATTAAACATTTTAAAAGAAGAAATACTCCAAAGAATATATGAATGGACATTTAACAATTTTTTTTAACACAATTAGGGATAAAAATAAATGAACATACTTTTAAAGAAGCAATTTTATATAGGAGACTTTTGAACGTACAATTCTGCAATGATAAGTTTTTATGGTATGAAGAAAAAAATCCTACCATATAAATTAGAATTTTATTCTAGAAAATAGAAGTCTTACTTTTTAGTTCTTTAATTTGGCAATAATTGTTATGAGGTGGGGTTCTAAATTGTTCTTATTGGTATATAATATTTAAAAGACCAAGAATCATTAAAACCACCTACCTAATTTAGATAAATTTTAATTGTTTATATTTATGATAGAATACACCACTATAATTTTCAAATAAATTATGAAATTCTAATCTTTAAAAAAGAAAATCTTCAATTATATTTATGAAACCATCCAATTATTTAAAAACTTCTAATTTTTTTTTTTAATAATACCCACTGAATTATTTAAAATAGCCCCTCCCTAAAACCCTAAAACCATAACCTAAACTTCCAAATAGACCAATTTTAAAGACTGCAAAACATAATAAAAAACAAATCAAATGAAGATGAGAACGCACTCATATTGATGTTTAATTTTTTTAAAAAATCAGAATATAATGAAAAATGGATATGGGTAAGGTGTTGACTCCCCAAGAACAGCATTAAAAAAGGTAGTAGATGTATTATATATATAATAATAATTATGGGGATGGTGTGATGGGCACCCAGAGTTTTGTATGTATATGCAATGGGTGGAGTTGACTGGCTGATAAGTATTGAATAATAATAATTATTATTATATGTGCTGTGGATGAGCTGTCCCTGCATTAGATGCTCACTGCTTACTGCACACACCTCTGACCATACAGCTTGCCTGTATTGGCTGTTGGTATGAATGAAATTATTGCTGGTATTGTTAATATCGCTGCCTTTTTTTCAACAAAAAAGCAACAGGGAGTTAGAGCAGTAAATCCATGGACTGCATAAAGGACAATATGTTTGCCCTGGAAATGTGGAAAGATTACCATGTGGGTGCTCATTCAACAGCTGGGAAGAAGATGCCACCTAATGTTGATTATGGAAAAAAAAACACATCTTGGGATTATATTGAATTAGGTGTTTTGATGGGTTTGATTGCTTTCTATGTTGAAGATAGTGCAAGTAGGTTAGATTAGGGAATATATGGTTCAGAAAGAACGAGTTCTTTTTGATGGAAGGTTATATATAAATTTATACATATACATGTGCAGTTATTTTGATATGGGAGTATTAGTCATAGGTTGATCTTCTTCGATTAAGAGTCGAGGATTAAGGGTGAGAACATCTTTGACTAAGAGTCAAGAAATAGGGGTATCCATTTTCCTTTCAAATGGGAGCATGAGTCATAAGCTGAACCTCTTCAACTAAGAGGTAAGGATTATGGTTATCCCCACTGCCAAATTCATCTAGTCAGGGAACATCTTCAGTTAAAGAGTCAAGGAATAGGGGTATCCATTCTGCCATTCTGTCAAATTCGTCCATGTCACAACCATGACCTTATTCCTTATGATGTTGAAGCCTTGCACTCAGTAAGACTTGATCCCTGGTGGCCTCATTATGAAGCATTCAACTTCACGAGCAGACCCAAGATCTATTGACAGTTTATGAAGAATTTGAATTAACTAACATTTTATATATAATATTATGATTATAAAATGTTGACTATAAAATATTTCTTCAAATCTTAACCACTCAAATTCTAATTAAATATAAATTAAAGATATTTTGAAAAAATCCATTCAAGTCTCTATGTACTTGTCTTGATAACCCAATCAATCTATTCAGTTAGACCTAATCCAAGGACAATCGCCCATATGAATTTATAGCTGCGAAGGCATCAATGTTTTTTGAATAAAATTAGTTTTTAATTAGGTCATCCAAGTTGTCAGAATGAAAGGTGGTTCTACATATTTAACAATTGACAGGCAGAGCCTAAGTAGAAGATTCAACTAGCATGTGGCTGCAACTACTCTGTTGAAAATAACGATCAATAATCTAGTTTTATGAGGCAGAACCAAAATACAGGGTCCAGCGAACAAGCATAAGGATTTAGCATTTTTTAAAAGATTTTGGCTCTGTTAAAGCTATTGAACAAATGCTGTAGCTTAGCAGGCATAACCTAATATTACATAACCTAATTATTTGGCATGTGGTTTGAATCAAGATATTAAATAACCTAATTATCTGGCATGTGGTTTGAATCAAGATACTGAAGTAGTGCTCTGGTTTTCAAGACTTGAGGGAAGTAATCATTAAGTTTCTTAACGTCGTCAATGTGATAGGGTAATTGGCCATTGGTGTGTACCATATATGATGTATGGTACAAATTGACTCGATGAAAATATAGAGTCAAACATTTTTAAGTTACCCCTATTCTCGCCATTCCCAGCCCCACAACTCAGATCTTGGCATTTCCTAGAAACACCATGTCTTATATAGATTAGTGGCAATGCCTACTACCAACCTCTGACTTGGTTGGCAACAGCAATAGGCCTTTCAAATCAAGCCTAGTTAGAATCCAATTAGGGCTGTCAGGGGAACGTGGATGTGAGTGGGTATTAAAGTTTGGGTATGATGCAATGGTGATTACAAGGGTACTCCCATGTACTGATTAAATTGCACTGCCATCTGATGCTGTGAAAGTGACATTAGTTGTAAAACTGATATTAGTAGAATAATTAGAACAGTAATGGTAAGTTGTGAAAGAGAAAACCTAAAAGGGAACTTTGTGGGTGTTTGTTTTTTTGGCAGGTATGGCAGGGGGAGTGAGTGGTGCAGCCCTGGCTACAACTGTTATATGGATGTAACTTATTGTCTGGCTGCCAGAGTGGAGGTGTTCGTGTAGAGTCCTTCCTTTGGCTCTTGTTAATCATGTGGGTGCTTTTGATTATTCAAAAGAATTTGATAAGGCCTATCAAATAGAGGTTAAGAGATTTAATTTGGGTGAAGAGCAGACCCCACGAGTGGCTGCTGCTAAGGGCTGTCCCACAAGGCCAAGTGTGAACTGTGAAGTGGGTTGTAATTGAAATTGAAATCATTCTTGTGGCATTCCTCTTAAGTTCTCTCCATCCATACACATTCTAAAGCACGTGGTGAATGAATGAATGAATGAATGAGGAAAAGGGAGGGAGAGAGCCTACAGAGGGGCCTGATCGCTGACAGGAGGTATATAGGAAATGATAATTATTTTTGGTCTAACGGACCCATCTGGATGGTATAGAGCACTGAGCAATCAATTGGGGAATCTATTAGGCCCCCTAGAGGCGGTAGAAGTAGTAGTAGAATGGAATCAAGTGGAGACCATGGAAGACCACCACCACCACCCAAGTCAAGCAGCAGCAGCAGCACACAAAAACAACACCACCAACATGAGTCGCCTGCAATGGCCGCCTCCTCATCCTATGAGGGCAGAGGAGGGATTCTAGTGCCCTTTGTATCCACTTCTAGTAACCCCAAATTAGACCCCCATAATATGACTGTTGCATCATCAACTGCTGTGGGTGTGGATGCATCTCTGGCTATGAGTATGAGCATGAGCATGTCTTCTGCACCTCAGAGTACTACTACAAAGACTGAATCTTCAATCCTCACCACTTCTACACAGCAGGATAGCGGAGCTCTTGACCCCAATAAGAAGGCCCCTGCAAAGCGTTCATCCACCAAGGACAGGCACACAAAAGTAGATGGGAGGGGAAGAAGGATACGTATGCCTGCCACATGTGCAGCTAGGGTGTTTCAGCTCACAAGGGAACTGGGCCACAAGTCTGATGGGGAAACAATAGAATGGTTGCTACATCACGCTGAGCCCGCCATCATAGCTGCCACAGGAACAGGGACAATCCCAGCCAATTTCTCAACTCTAAACGTGTCCCTACGTAGCTCAAACTCCAGTGTCTCTGCCTCACATCATACGAAGTCCCTGGGCTTCCATGGGACCCTGGGGCTAGGACACAACAGCATGGGGGACATGAACATGGCAGCTAGACTGGACCACCAACTACGTGCCAGGAATGAATGGGAGAGAGCTGAGGACAGGACATCTATGGAGCTTGCTGTGGCAGCCAATAGAACAGCTGAAGATAGAAGGCTGCAGATTGGTGGAAGTGGTGGCGATCATCATACTATGATGGGCTACCATCAAGAGAACCTGATCACAGACCCTTCAGAACATCAACACCACATGCAAGGAGGAGGAGGATCAGATATAGGTGTTTCAGTTGGTGGAGGTGGTGGTGGTGATTCTAGTGATAACTATTTGAGAAAGAGATTCAGAGAGGATCTGTTCAAGGAGGATTCACCCGAGGCCCCTAAACCTCTGAGAGCAAGACAGGCACATGAAATTTCAATTTCAAGCCCTTCAGGGATTCCCCAGAGTAGACCGGTGCCTGCTGCTCCAGCTGCTGCTGCTGCCATGTGGGCTATGGCTCCTGCTGCAGGATTGTCTACCAGCGGTCACATGCCAGGGGGATTTTGGATGTTGCCCGTAACTGCTAGCTCAAGCAATACACCAGGAGTTATGGCTGGAGCACAATCAGAACCCATCTGGACCTTCCCTCCCACAGGCCCCAGTGGAGCTGCTGCTATGTATAGGATGCCGGCTGGTGCCTCAATTCACCTAGCAGGCACAACAGTTGGTTCAGGACCAACAGGTATTAATACCCTTCAAGCCCCTCTTCATTTTATGCCCAGAATCAATATTTCAGGTGCAGGGATGGGGTTGGAGTTTCAAGGTGGTCGCTTAGGTCACGTTCCTCTCGGTTCCATGTTACTTCCACAACAGCAGCAGCAGCAGCATCAAAGCTCCCAACAATTGTCAGGAGCAGGGCTTGGTCTGGGAGGGGGCGAAACCCATCTAGGTATGCTTGCTGCCTTCAATGCCTACAATAATAGGTCAATGAACTCAGACCATCCATCCATGGATTCAGTTCATCAGCAGCCGCAGCAACAAGGTGCAGATAGTGGAGATGACCACCAAACCAATTCTCCGTAGACTACTTAACAGAGGGGAAACTTGAAAAAACTCAAGGTAGTCACTGAGTCGGTATCAATTTGGATTTGAATTTTATTCGCTTCATCAAACTTCACTTGATGATCTTTTCCATAATTCAGAGTTCTAAGCCCTCCATCAGTATTGGGTATTGGATTGTTTCTTTTCCCTCCATAACCTTGAAATTTGGGATGGATTCCAAGCTGTGCATGAACTCCAGAATTACATGGAAGATTGAATAACAAGTCTGACTATCATCAACTTGTGGGGCTGGATACCCACACTTTGAGTTTCCACAATTAAATTTTCATTTTTTGATGGAGGCAGGAGTGATTAGCACTGTAATTCAGTATTCCTCATTCAACTGGAGTTTTAACACATCTTGCAGGTAATCAGCATCCTATTTGTGTAGCCATACAGTCACAGAAACAACCTGGATTTCATTTCCTTGGGACTTGTTTTTCTTTTTCTTATTCTTCTTCACAATAGACCCTCTCAGCTGACAGTGCTGCTTGAGTCAATGCCATTTCTTGGTCTAAAGCCGGACCACTGGGTACAGACTGTATAGGAATTTGTTTAACAGAGCATTGTGTGTAGTAGTATTCTTTGTTTGTATGAGTAATGAGAGTCAATAATTTGTTTGTGACAATAAAAAGATTGAACTTGACGGTGTATTGAGTTTGTGTACGAGTACAGCATTGAAGGCCATCATTCGGACTACAGTCCAGAGACTATTTTTCAACTGTAACAATCTTCTATGATACATGATGATCAAAATCTAGTTTTTCTTTTTGGTTTGGAAGCTTTTATGTAATCCTAGTCCTTGTGGGAGACTTGCCTTGGCTTCCAAGCAATTTTGATTCTGTTTTCAATGGTGTTGGTGTTTCATATCTTATTCAAAAATATACAATCTCCATGTAAACCAAATTACTTTTTCATGAAGATTTCTGTGGTATAGGAGTTTCATACAATAAAAAGCACATGATTGGAACTAAGCCTGAATTCTGGAGCCAGTCTACATTTTAAGTACATACAAGTTTCAAAGATGTAATTATGATTCAAAACCTAAATCAAATTCTTAGTGTTTTGCATCTGCAGATCATTATGATTTGAACACCCATGAATTGAATTGATGTATGCTTTGGAGGTCTTATTTTTAATGAAACCCTTATCTTCAAGCCTTCCAAATATTATTAGCTATAATGTTATGAGCATCAGTTTGTTGAATACAAGAAAAATCTTGAAAGAAAATAATGATTTTAAACATCCAACACCATCTCCCGGATGAAAAATCATTTGAAATGTAAACCAAGCTTCTAATCTTGTTATAAATTGACTATCATTATTAAAAATATGCATGAATGTTGTTGTTTTGCAGCTGTGTCACAGCCAGCACACTGAAAAAGTGAGTGTCAACCAGAGTCGTTAGTTACTGTTTGCTCAACTTACTTCGAGTTACAGGTACCAAAGGTCCATTTCAAATTAGTTTAGGAGTAAATGAATAAAAGGTACAATTAATATTATATTTAAATATAGGAACCAAAGATGTGGGTATGGGGACTGAATCCTTTTTCGATTATCCAGCCAACTAAAATGCAACTCATATAAACGACACCAGCGCAATGGAATGTGATTTTTCACTTGGTTTGGTTAATCTCAATAGTAAGCAGGCTTCCCAAGAGTACACACAGAATGAGCAACTTTATATCCTTGAAATTTGGGTACATTCATTACTGAGACTACAAAATAAAACTGTAAAACCCTCTGACATTGCTCACATCATACTGCAATATAGTTAAGGAATCATATTGACAGCCGCTGTAGGTGATGGACAGCTTCCCACCAACCAGTTGCTACAATTTAATTTGTCTGCCATGAAACACCTGTCCTATACATGTATATATGTATATACATAAAATCTGCAATCCCTCATGAGTTTTGTGGTGTGTTTAAATATATCCTACTATTGGATAGTGTGGGCCTCTAAAATATCTATAGTTTATTTGGACGTAATTCTATGTCCTTTTTTGAGCTGTGTTCAGTGGGTCCTTTCTAGACAGTGGTGCCTCAGAATTAGGTGGAGGAATTTAGGGATAAAAAGTGCATGAGTTGGGTTACCAGGTAGCCCATTTGGTCTTGCCTGCTGGAATCAACCATTTAAATTTTAGTTAAACAAAGATATAATTAATTCCTATGATATTGATAATATTAACGAGCTTTCATTTCTTGTTTATTCTTCTCAAGGGCTGAGTTGTGTCCATTTGTATAAGGCAAGAATGCATCTTACAACTAAGCATTATATGTGGACCTGAATCTTACAACTAGACTTGCAGGCCATCCTCGTCTACTTAACAAGATAGAACAAAAAAATAAAATGTAAGAGGACTTAGGTATATTATTAAATTATTAAGGTTATTAGTGGAGGTTATGAACTCAAATCCGGTTGAATTAGGAGCTTACATACCAATAAACAATTGTAATGACGAAACTTGCATATTCATGTCCTTTTCAATTTAGATTTTGGTCTATTTCGATAGAATGACATAATAGAATTATATAATGATAAATGTAGTAAACTTGTATGAAGTTGGGCTTAGTTCTTAATTTTTTTATCCAACCCCCACCTTCACATATTTTTATATATTTGATCATATATTATCTACATCTGCACATGTTCTTATACTTTGTAATTGATTATGTGAGAGTTGAGAAATACAACACCACAGGAGCCTAAAGATTTCTGCAAGCTGAATAACCTATTACAAGGAGAAGCAAGGAAACAAATAACAGAAAAAAATGATACACAAAAAATATGCTCAAAAAGATGAGAGCTCAATATTCACAAAATGTGTAATATGATAATCCTTACAATACAATAAAAATAATGAACCTCTAATAGGTCATGAAACCCTAAAAAGGAAAATCTAGGCTTGCACATAATAATTAATAAAAGAATTAATTATTATGCACCTAAAGTTAGCTTAAGTGTAAAAGAGATAAAGGGAATTTAAATAAATAAACAAATATTGTTTAATTAATCAAGTAAAGACCCGAACACTCTAACACCCCCCTTAAGCTAGATTTAGGGAGAAGCTAAAACCTAGAACAACTACTAAAAGCAAGAAAGATGGGTTTCGACAACAAGGCCTGATCAGGTACCCAAATACAACCAAATCTCTATGAACTGGAGAAATAAAGAAAACCACGTGGGAAAAAACTCTATTCCAAACATAGATGGAAAAGAAAGAAGAAGGATTGAAGAAGCTTCCAAACAAGAATGTTCCAAAAAGATAGGAACAAGAGAAGATCACGAAGAACACCACTGAAACATGAAATAGCTGCAAACATTGTCGAAGAGTAACTGCTGATCTGAAGAACCTCCACTGAAATAGAACATGACCAGGTAGAGAAGATTGTAATCTGCATGAGTGCTCTCAAATGACACTACTCGAATCAGATGGCAAACAAGAGCAAACAACTGAACTCAAAGATACAGATGGCGTGAGACACCAAAGCTTGAAGCACTGATCAATCGAACCAAGGAAGCATTAACAA
This sequence comes from Cryptomeria japonica, assembly GCF_030272615.1. Taxonomy (NCBI): domain Eukaryota; kingdom Viridiplantae; phylum Streptophyta; class Pinopsida; order Cupressales; family Cupressaceae; genus Cryptomeria; species Cryptomeria japonica. Next base: position 75,391,114 of record NC_081409.1, read on the forward strand.
AACATGACAAACCTCCCCATAATGCTGAAAAAGGGAGAGCGACAGGTGTTGGCAATATAACAAGGATATTGAGAAGGTTTTTGATGATTATGGACATAACTGATTAAAGATGTTTTACTGTCTTGATATTATTATTTTGTCATTGATGTCAAGAAATTGATTTTCTAATTCAGTATGATGTTGTCATATCTTAAGAAATATGATATGAAGATTATAAAGAAGTCGGTAAAGACACAGGAAAGAATATGATGAATAAAGGGATAAGTTATTCAATGGGCAACTCTACCGAGTCAGACAATGATGAGATCTTGATGTTTTAGATTGTTTTAACATCATACATATGTTGTAAATTGTAAAGGTTAATACTACACTATGTTATCAGCCAAAGAACCTAATCGGTAAACCCTAAGGTTATCGCAGTCGATTAATGAAGACAGAATGTCTACCGAGTAAAGTTTAGTATTCACCGAGTTGTAACCGAGCTATAACAGAATGCATTAAATGTTTACATGTGATATTTAATGAAAGAAGTTGATGAGCTAGAGTGGATCAATGATTGGCAAGTCGTGGAAGAAGTTTGTTAACAAATCTAAGGCAATGGAAAGTCAGCAAGAAGATCTACAACTAAGATTGAACTGCATTACCCTAACATAAGTTCCAAGATGATTGTGCAAGTTCCGAGGCAGGGTAAAACGTTTTTCAGATCATAAGATACAATGACCCTGGACAAGATTGAAGATCTGATGGCTATGATTGATAATGAGAAATTTGATCAAGGAGATTAAGCGGTTAGATGATTGTTTATAAATAAGGAACTGTTGATAAACAATGAATGCGGGCAAGTGTATGCACAGGGATGCTACTTAGTGATCACCGAGCACAGAAGCTTGAAGACCTGTTGGAATAACAGAGTATTGATGCCCAGCAGATAGACAAGAATAGTTCTATGTCTAGGTTGTGTTGAACAAATAAGAATCTGATTTAGCATTTTAGATGTAAAGTTGCAGATAGATTGTATTATTGTTAGCTTGTGAAAATAACAGAAAATCTCTTAACCGAGTGGACTTAACAGTCTTATAAGTAAATCCTCTAACAATGTGACATTCTAAATGAGTGTTTGAAATCCTTTGACAAGGTCACTTCTAATAAAGTGAAGATCCTAGAAAATTTGAGGGAAATCCCTTAATCGGGTCACATCTAGCAATGTGTTTTGTAATCTTTAACAGGATTGACTTTTAATCAAGCATACTCTAGAAGAGTATATTTCTTAGTGGGTCCGAAATCCCACAGTGGTTTTTCTCTATTTGGGTTTCCATGTTAAATCTGGTGTTATGAGGTCTATATTGTTCATATGCTTTTGAGTTTGCATGTTTGACAATTTTTATTCTATGACTGATATATGTTACCGAAGTTGACTCTGATGTTTTCATTGATGATTAAGTTTGTATGATTCACCCCCCCTCTCATCTTGTTGTCTATCAGATCTGTACTTATATTAAATATCAGAACTATCAATTGGTATCAAAGCTTTGGACTCCGAAAGGAAAGTTTAAAGGCACTTGAGTTAAAGATCCAAATATGTATAAGAGGGATGCACCTAAGCTGAATAAGTCAAGTTTCTCTACATGGCAGAAAAGGATGAAGCTACATCTATCAGGAGTTGGAGAATATGCTATATGCTATCTAGAGAATGATTTTGTTAGACCGAGCACCTATCCATTGACTATGGAAGAGATAAAGGCAAAGCAAGAACACATTCAAGCAATGATTGAAATAACATCTGCATTGATCGATTATGAGTTTAATGATCTAGAAGGCTGCAATGATGCGAAGGCTATGTGGACTAAGCTCATATCTGTATATGGAGGAGATGAACATGTTCAAAGAGCAAAATTTGATAGTCTAAGAGGACAACTTGAATCTATGAGAATGAATGAAGGTGAGAACTGTAAAGCGGAAAAATCGAACCCTAGTCGTTCTCCCCTCCCCAACTCCAAGGAGAGAGAAGGGAGAGTCACTAGGGTTGATGGTTTTCACTTAGGAGGGACTTTACATTCAAAAGAGGGGTTGAAACCCACAAGATCCAATCCCACGCAATGCAAGATTGGATTCTATATGAGTTTCAAGGGTTGTGATAGCAAGGATACCCTCTTTTGTAAAGAATGTAGATAGAAAGATTGAACTAGGAATGCATGCAAAGTAGGAAAGATTCACTTATAAACAGAGATAGGAATATGATATGAAGCTGCGGACCTGGAATTAGCAGTAAAATGTCGAGACGGCGCTGTCCTGCAAATTTGAGCAAAAGTTGACGGGACGATGGCGCCCGGCGTGCACACGGTCCTCCGAAAAATCCGCGAAACGAAGGGGGATCTGTTCGTCTTTGCACAAGGATTCCAGATCTTCAATTTCAGCCGCGTACCTGCAACCTACACACAGAAAAGCGAAGACGATTGGGGGGTTAGGGACTAGGGGTTTGCCCTTAGGTCAAACCCCGGTTTTGGAATTAACCAAGAAATGAGAAATGTTGTAAATGTAAATGACTGTAATGTAAAACAAGTACTAGTACCTTGTTGTAAGGATGTTTGTATCCTTATATGCGAAGGTATAGATGTTGTTGTTTGTTGTATGTTGTATGTTTTAGCATGTGATCTCCTCTTCAATGGTTGAATCCTTGTCTTGAATGCAACACCTAGCCTTGAATGGAGACTTAGAATGATCAATTGCTTGAAGGAATGCTTGGATGCTTGAATGCTTGAATGTTTGAATATTGTTTTCGCGTCTTGTACACCTATCTCCTTCCTCCTCAAATGGGAGAGGAAATGTAGTTTTTATACTTGCCAATTAGGGTTGAAAGACTGATTTTCCCGACCTTAGGCCAACCAGGAAATGTTATTTTCCAAATTGCAAACAAAAAGACCTGAAGTCCCATAGGAGACCGGGCCCAAAATAGGGCCAGGGACCAGGGTGCTGGGCGCCCTGGTCCTGAAGGACCAAGGCGCTGGGCGCTCTGGTCCCACCTCCCGGGACAGCAGGGTGCAAGGAGGATCAGGCCAGGGTGCTGGAAAAATGCAGTTTTTGGTGTCATGAACAAGTTTCGGGGTCTCCATTCAGGTTTAGTGTTGCGTCGCCATCGTGAAGACCCAAATGTAGTCGAAATTGCAAGTGTCGCAATTTTAGGACGCTACAAGAACATAACCCAGTACAGTACAAGACTAAAGGAGATTGTAAATCAAATCAAGGGAGCAGGAGGAACTATTGAAGAAAAGGATGTGACAAGTAAGTTGTTAAGAACCCTTCTACCTGCCTATGCAATCCGAGTCTCTACAATCAATGAATTGAGGTCTATACCTAATATGCAAGTTTCCTTGGATGCTACTATTGGTAAGCTACATGCATTTGAGTTAAGTAATTTTGATAACAGTGGGTCACCGGTAAATAAAGTTGAATCTGCATTTAGTTCTTTTCATCTGAATGAATCTAATGATTACAATGAAAGAAAGTATAAGTACTCTGGAGGAGATCATAGTGGAGCAAGTGAAAGATTTTGGAAGAACATGGAGGAGGTACACAAACTGTATGAAGATATCAGAAAGCAAGAAGAGTTTGAAGCACTATTGGCCAAAAGGTTACCAAGAGGCAAAGGTAAGTATAAGGGAAAACTACCTTTGAAATGTTTCAATTGTGATAAGATTGGACATATGGCTTCTAACTCTCCTGACAAAGATTTTACTGAAAAAAGAGATTACCGAGATGACAGACAGAAAGATAATCAGTACAGAGGTCATCGAGACTTCAGAAGAAGAGATAGAAAGACCTGCTTAATTGCTGATGAGGAATCTGAAGATGATAAAACAGATGAGATTGATACAGAGGAAGTTGTTTATGTGGCTATCAAGGATGGATCAGATGAATAAAGGTATGAAGAAAAAGCCCTAATATCTCACATAAACACTAATGATTCTTGGATTATAGATAGTGGATGCTCACATCATATGACAGGAGATAAACACAAGTTTGTTATGTTAGAAGATTATGATGGAGGCTATGTTAGATTTGGTAATGATGCACCATGTCCGGTAAGAGGTAAAGGATCCATAACACTTCTTGATAAAGCAAGATGCAATGATGTTTATTGAGTTGAAGGTTTGAAATATAATTTGTTGAGTGTAGCACAGCTAAACAACACAGGTTACCGAATAGAATTTCAGAAAGGAGTTGTCAAAGTTCATGACAAAAATAGAAATTTAGCTGCTACTGGGACACAAACAAAAGATAATACATTTCACCTTGACTCTACTCACAACAAGTGCTTGCATGCAAAGATTGATAACACCTGGTTATGGTATAAAAGGTTTTGTCATGTTAATTTTGATAATCTGATCAAGATAAGTAAGAAGCACAAAGTAAGAGGTCTACCGGGTCTTGAAAAACCTGAGAATGCTATGTGCCGAGGATGCCAAATGGGCAAGATGACAAGATCCAACTTTACAAGTAAGTCCTACACTTCTAAGGGAATTTTAGATCTTGTACACACTGATCTTTGTGGTCCTATGAAAGTTCAAAGTTATTATGGTGATAAGTATTTCATATTATTTGTGGATGATTATTCAAGGATGATGTCAATAATGTTTTTAAAAGAAAAATCAGAAGCTTTTCAAATGTTTAAGTGGTACAAGGCTAGAGTTGAAAATGAAACAGGAAGACAACTGAAATGTCTTAGATCAGATAGAGGAGGAGAGTTCACATCTGATGAGTTCAACCTATTTTGCAATGATCATGGTATTAAAAGACAAGTCTCTGCACCGAGGACTCCACAGCAGAATGGAATAGCTAAAAGAAGAAACAGATCTATTGTGGATTGTGCTAGAACACTGATGATTGAGAAGAAGGTTCCACAAAAATTTTGGAGAGAAGCAATAAGCATAGCTGTTTACACCTTGAACCGAGTTCAATTGAAGAAAGGTACTTTGAAGACACCTTATGAAATATGGTATGGCAAGAAACCTAATGTAAGTTATTTTAAGATCTTTGGAAGCAAATGCTATGTTCATAAAGATGATAGAAATGGCAAGTTTGATAAAAAAAGTGAAGAAGGAACATTCCTAGGATATTCTTCTAGAAGCAAAGCATTTAAATGCCTGATCAAATCATCTAACAAAATAGTAGAAAGTGCAAATGTGAAAATTGATGAATTTGCAGAAAGAACTGATGACAGGAATTCCAAAGAACCAGAAGACTATGATGAATTTGTCTATGTGAAACTAAAAAGTCCTATCGAGATAACTGTTGAAGGAAATGAGGAAGATATCCAATTACCGAGTGATGAAGAGGATCATACAGAGCCTATCGAGCCTGTATTAGCCAAATATGTCAGAAGAAATCATGCACCAAGTCAGATTATAGGAGATAAGGATGATCCAATGATGACAAGGAACAAACTGAGATAGAACACATGTTTGATATCTGAATTTGAACCAAGAATAGTAAAAGAGGCATTCAACAGTGAAGATTGGATAAATGCTATGACTGAAGAGATTGATCAAATCAAGAAGAATGACACATGGACACTAGTCCCAAGACCTAAGGAAAAAAATGTAATCGGTACAAAGTGGATCTTTAGAAACAAGCTAAATGAGAAAGAGGAGGTCATTCGGAACAAAGCAAGATTGGTTTGCAAAGGTTATGCCCAAGAAGAATGAATTGATTATGGTGAGACTTTTGCACCTGTTGCTAGACTTGAAGGAGTTAGAACATTGTTGGCATATGCTGCTTTCATAAACTTCAAGGTATATCAAATGGATGTTAAATCTGCATTTCTGAATGGAATATTAGAAGAAGTTTTCATTGAACAACCTGAAGGATTTGTTGAAGACAATAATAAAGATCAGGTATGTAAATTGAACAAAGCTTTATATGGTCTGAAACAAGCACCTAGAGCATGGTATGAAAGACTGCACTCTTATTTGATTAAGATTGGTTTTATAAGGACAAGTGAGAACAACAACATGTATATGAAGAATGATGAAAATGGAATACTAATCTCAGCCATATTTGTTGATGATATTATATTTTGTGGAAATGACTCTTTATGCAAGAACTTTGGTAATGAAATGAGCAAAGAATTTGAGATGTCATTAATCAGTGAGATAAAGTATTTTATAGGCTTACAGATACTGCAAATGAAAAATGAAATTTTCATTACTCAATCCAAATACATAAAGGAAATCTTGAAGAAATTTGGAATGGAGGATTCAAAGCTAGTAAGTACTCCTATGACTACAAACTGCAAATTATCAAAGAATGATGAATCTGCATCTATTGATGAGACACTCTACCGATCCATGATTGGAAAACTACAATATGTTGTTCATTGCAGACCTGATACAGCAGATGCAGTTTGTATTGTTGCAAGATTCTCTGCAGATCCTAAGGAAATACACATGACAGCAATCAAAAAAATTTTCAGATACTTGAAAGGCACTGAAGATTATGGCTTAGTATATCAGAAAGGAAATGATTTTGATTTGAAAGTCTATACTGATGCTGATTAGGCAGGCAACATTGATGACAGGAAAAGCACAAGTGAAGGAGCTTTCTTCTTAGGAGAAAGACTAGTGAGTTGGCTTAGCAAGAAACAAGGATGTGTTTCTCAGTCAACAGCCGAAGCTAAATATGTTGTTGCAGCACTGAATTGTACCAACATTGCATGGATCAAATAATTGTTGGAAGGTATAAATGAGAAAGTTACCGAGCCAGTAACTATATTTTGTGACAATACTAGTGCCATTAATATTTCAAACAACCCTGTTATGCACTCTAAGACAAAGCACATATCTATCAAATATCATTATCTTAGAGAAGAAGCTCATGAAAAGAAAGTGGTGTCGGAATATGTTAACACAAAGGAACAAATAGCTGATATCTTCACCAAGCCACTACCAAAGGACACTTTTGAATATCTCAGAAGTAAGTTAGGGGTCCTACCCCTATCTCTTACTCACTGACCGAGTTCGGTGAAAGCATCACTTCGATGAATCTATTGAATATCTTTTAGGGAGCTGATGCTGGAGTGATACACTTTAAGAATGCTTTTGTGAAAGTGTACTGGAACAGTATTGGGATAATACAGAAAATGATATAGGGAACAGGAATTGTAAACAAATGCTCTGACCGAGACTCAGTTGATACACATCAGCAGGAAATAACTTCTTACAGGAACAACTTATGTTTTATTTTTTTTCTTTTTGACATTGTTGTCAAAGGGGGAGAAGACTACCAGGGGGAGAAGATCTACCCAAGGGGGAGAAGGCTAAAGGAGGAAAAGACTACTAGGAGGAGAAGACCTGAGAAGATTGAGAGAAAACCAGAAGAGAAGTCTGATATATGGGGGAGAGCATTTCAACATTTCAGAATCACAACAATCCAAATTCTTAATGGTCAAATCAATTGGTTTTGCCATCAATGCCAAAGGGGGAGATTGTTGGCAATATAACAAAGATATTGAGAAGGTTGTTGATGATTATCGACATAACTGATTAAAGATGTTTTACTGTCTTGATATTATTATTTTGTCATTGATGTCAAGAAATTGATTTTCTAATTTAGTATGATGTTGCCATATCTTAAGAAATATGATATGAAGATTATAAAGAAGTTGGTAAAGACACAGGAAAGAATATGATGAATAAAGGGATAAGTTATTCAATGGGCAACTCTACCGAGTCAGACAATGATGAGATCTTGATGTTTTAGATTGTTTTAACATCATACATATGCTGTAAAATGTAAAGGTTAATACTACACTATGTTATCAGCCAAAGAACCTAGTCGGTAAACCCTAAGGTTATCGCAGTCAGTTAATGAAGATAGAATGTCTACCGAGTAAAGTTTAGTATTCATCGAGTTGTAACCGAGCTATAATAGAATGCATTAAATGTTTACATGTGATATTTAATGAAAGAAGCTGATGAGCTGGAGCGGATCAATGATTGGAAAGCCGTGGAAGAAGTTTGTTAACAAATCTAAGGCAATGGAAAGTTGGCAAGAAGATCTATAGTTCAGATTGAACCGCATTACCCTAACACAAGTTCCAAGATGATTGTGCAAGTTCCGAGGTAGGGTAAAACATTTTTCAGATCGTAAGATACAATGAACCTGGACAAGATTGAAGATCTGATGGCTATGATTGATCATGGGAAATTTGATCAAGGAGATTAAGCGGTTAGATGATTGTTTATAAATAAGGAACTGTTGATAAACAGTGAATGCGGGCAAGTGTATGCACAGGGATGCTACATAGTGATCACCGAGCACAGAAGCTTGAAGACCTGTTGGAATAACAGAGTATTGATGCCCAACAAATAGACAAGAATAGTTCTATGTCTAGATTGTGTTGAACAAATAAGAATCTGCTTTAGCATTTTAGATGTAAAGTTGCAGATAGATTGTATTACTGTTAGCTTGTGAAAGTAATAGGAAATCTCTTAACCGAGTGGACTTAACAGTCTTATAAGTAAATCCTCTAACAAGGTGACATTCTAAATGAGTGTTTGAAATCCTCTGACAAGGTCACTTCTAACAAAGTGAAGATCTTAGCAGATCTGAGGGAAATCCCTGAACCGGGTCACATCTAGCAATGTGTTTTGTAATCTTTAACAGGATTGGCTTTTAATCGAGCATACTCTAGAAGAGTATATTTCTTAGTGGGTCCAAAATCCCACAGTGGTTTTTCCCTATTTGGGTTTCCACGTTAAATCTGGTGTTATGAGGTCTATATTGTTCATATGCTTTTGAGTTTGCATGTTTGACAGTTTTTATTCTATGACTGATATATGTTACCAAGGTTGAATCTGATGTTTTCATTGATGATTAAGTTTGTATGATTCACCCCCCCCCCTCTCATCTTGTTGGCTATCAGATCTGTTCTTATATTAAGTATCAGAACTATCAACAGGTACACTAAAAAGAACAGCCAACAAGAACTGCACGACGAAGAATCAGGAACATCGAAGACACAGAGAAAGTACATAGTGTCGTGGAAGGAACACTCACTTGACACACATCATGAGGCGAATTTTATGGAAGGAACACTCACAGGACAAAGGTAGATGGCAAACAAAAGGCAAACATCAACCCCCCTATGACACTTTATAAGTAGTGCATGTACAATAAGGCACAAGATGTACAAGATCCGAAGTAAACAATGCATGATGGCACTTTATCTCAGTGCATTTGCATAAAGGATATGCTACAATGATAAGAAGACTAGAAACTGAAAAAAGAACCAAAACCGAGACATCCTACTTAGAGAAGAGATCCCAGGATCTGAAACAACCAAGATATTTACTATAGTGTAGAAAAACAAAAAAATTGAATAAAATATTCCTGGAGAAGAATCTAGAAAGAAAATTCATATGGCTGGAAAGTACACAAAACAAGCTTTCCAACGATATAAAGTTTTCAAAAAACGGAGTTCAGATGTTCATTTTTTGGCTCCCGGGGTGCAAAAAAGAGACCCCACTTTGAATGGAAAAAAACATAGTCAAACAACAAAATTGGAAAAAAAATTCCAACACCACGAGGTCCGGCTCGGAACCAGCTTTCCGATGCCTATTCATTTTTGAAAAAATGACTCCGTTTGCCCAAGTTATGGCGAAAAAACCAACCCCCCCCCAAAAAGGCAAGAGGGAGGTGGTTTGGAGGCAGGCCCAGGCGGAGGTGGCCCGTGGGTGGCGCTGTGGTGGTGAGCAGGTGGCGCAGTGGTGGTTTCTGATAGGCACGATGAAGGGCAGTGACGACGATGATGGGAAGGGCAGTCGCGGCGGCGGAGAGCACCGACGACGGCAAGGACTAGAGAGCAGATGCCAGCAAGGGCCGGGGGCCAGGGAAGGGCGACGACGGTGGCGGGGGCCTGGAAGGCTGGGCCGACGATAGTTGGGAAGGTGGGGCCGGCGGTGGCGAGTGCAGGGGTTGGCGGTGACTGACGATGATCGGGGAAGCGTCGACTGGGGCCCCGCACGAACAGTTGTAGGCCCTGTGGAGCCAGGGGGAAACCCCCCAAAAAAGATTTTTGCTTTGTTTTTTAAAAAAAAAACACTTCGCCTTTTAAAGTTTTTGATTTTTGACTGATTTTTTAAAAAAATCTAAAATTCGGCTTGCATGCTGTAAAAAGATAATTTTTTTGAATTTTTTTTCTCAAACTGCGTGTCAAGGCCGTACGACCTGGTACTGGAGAAAAAATACTCCTAGAGGCTCAGGAGCCAAAAATGGTCAAGTTTTAAGTGACCATAGAGGTTTTTGGTCCTTCTGAGCACGATGGTGAGATCCGTTTAGGCCCAAAGTGCTCAGAAAAAAGGCCTATCCCTAGGTGCATAAAAAAACTTCCTAAAAAACCTCAGATTTGCTTCCAAGAAAAAAATCTCAAAAAGAAGAATAGATAGCTGCAGATCTGAAGCTCTGATACCATGTGAGAGTTGAGAAATACAACACCACAAGAGCCTAAAGATCTCTACAAGCTAAATAATCTAATACAAGGAGAAGCAAGGAAGAAAATAACAAAAAACCCAATACATAGAAAATATGCTCAAAAAGATGAGAGCTCAATATTCACAAAATGTGTAATGTGATAATCCTTACAATACAATGAAAAAAATGAACCTCTAATAGGCCATGAAACCCTAAAAAGGAAAACCTAGGCTTGCACATAATAATTAATAAAAGAATTAATTATTATGCACCTAAAGTTAGCTTAAGTGTAAAAGAGATAAAGGGAACTTAAATAATTAAACAAATATTGTTTAATTTATCAAGTAAAGACCTGAATACTCTAACAGATTATGCCTATTATACATTCTTTCCCTCTCTTGTTGTTTACACTATAGTCTTGTTAAATCTTGTGGCGTGTAGGATTGATCTAACCACACATAGAAGTGACCCACAACTTGAAAATCCAAATTTATATTTTTCGTTCATTTTTACCTATTTTAATAGTTGCTATGAGTTCACTTGGTAGACATTTGTGCCATTAATTGCTATATTTTGATTCAATATGTATTCATTTATATTTGATTTTGAAATGTTTGGAAATGGGGTTTCACTAGTCTAAACATGAAAATTAGGAATCATTTCCAATCTCATCATTCATTGAAGAACAACCAATTAAGCCCAACTTCAGTCCCTTAGGAGAGTTGGGCACTATGGTTGATTGTTCTCTTTTTGATGAATATGATCGGATATGAAATGATGCAATAACTAGGTAAAATGATAGGAAATTGACAATATTTAGCATAAACAGAAAGATATAGAACTGAAATTCAACATAGAAGGGCAGATTTGGAAATAAGACACAAAAAAGAACCTACCATTGAAATCTGGGCTTGAAATTTGTGGACCAATGTGCTAGGTGCCTCAGTCTTGACAAGTCTCTTGTAGCTTGATACTTCAGGTCCTGGATCAAAATGCTTTTCGGGTCACACTCTTCAAAATTCAGTCAAAAAGTGTAGGACAAGTGAGCGAATTGACATAGTTTAGGGGTTTTTGTCTATTTGAAATATGGAACTATAGGTCTCAATTTGAACTCTACAACTCTACAACTTTCAACAGTCAGATATGTTACTTGCACACGGAAAAGGGGGGAAAATGTTGGGTTGTATAGGGGTTTGCCTAAGTGAAACCCTAGATAAGAATTAATCTTCACTACAACAATAATGATTAGAAAAGAGAGCTTACCCTTAGTAGGGTAGAGGCTAAAAACCTTAAGGAAATTCAAAATCAAGCAAATTCAAAATCAACAAATGATACTTTTATAAATGAGAAGAGATGGTTCAAATCATTTTAAGCATAATTCATGAGGAATTTATGTGGCTTGATAAACCCTATATGATCATGAAGGAGGCTATCAAAGATGTTACTAGTCTTTCCTCTATCAGAGAGGTTCTCGTTATGAAACTAGTGAAGAATGATGAAGTTTAGAGGCTAACAGGAGCAAGATTCAACAACATGGCTCTTACAATTGATGACATCAGAGATCTTGGTGTAATGTATGTTGCAATGGGGATTACTTATTGTTGACGTGTTTTTTATGACAACGTCAAACACAAAATAAAGTTACCAACGATCACCTTATCCTCTCTTGATCAAAATTAGTCTATATGCTAAGATTGCACAAAAGTTCAAACGACTAATTCCAAGGTTCCTCCAGTGCATGGACGTGACTTAGTTGATTGATGGGTTTGTTGTTAACCCAAGGGGCCTTACGTATGTTCAATTGAAGAAGACAATAAACTCGTGCAAGTTCAAGGATTTCTATATGGATGATTTGCAATGAAATCCCTAATTTTTGATTTTTGATTTTTGATTTTTGAATTATGTCGAAAGTAAATGAGAGTGGGGTAGAGAGAACTATGCTAAAGCTAATCTAATCTTAAGAACAGGAGACAAGATCACTCATGTAGAATCAAACCACGCTTCGCTTTGCCAGCAGAGCACAACTACACGAAGGCGGTGCAATCTTCAAAGGGTGTGTAGAGGTTTTTCAGATCACCAATATGGACCATCGGATCGAACAATCTTCACTGATGATTGAAGTTAAGCGTACACACATAACAAAAGGCTCAGGCTAACTTTTCACGGTATGCAACAATCAGCTGCACACCAAAAGTATGAGCTCGTATTTTGCAACAAGTACTCCTATCAAATCCGGTTCTCCTAACAACATGTAAGAAAATCTAATCTAACTGAAGAGAGCAAGACCATGGACATTGCTAAAATAGAACAAGTATACACCATCAAAATCGAACAATGTATTAAGTTGGCTACTTCAACAATCCTGATGCAACAATCTCAGATAATAATATCTCCTTTTACGAATGAGGGGGATGACCCCTTTATATAGGCCTCATGCCATGATTACATGCAAAACCCTAATTAGGGTTTCACCCTAGAAGATTCCCCACTCAAGATGCAACAAGGTGGGAATCGGCAATAAATACCCCATAAAGCCCATATACAATTAATGACAATCCTTCAAAAAATGGCACCCATAAAGCATTAATTAACCATTACATTCAAAAAGTGCCCACTATGCAATGAATGTACCCTCATGCAAAAATCGCCCATGATGCCATAAATGCACTATCATCTCCTGAATGTGGCGACTGCATGCAAAGAGATGCTTCATTAATTTAGCGTGCATTGACTTGACTACCACTTGGCGAGAAAACCTTGGAGAGAGAAAACTTCAGGAGAGAAGAATTTGATCCATGAAGAATTTTCTTGAAGTTTCTCTAACTTTCCTTGCTCTGGAGGAGATTTTTCATGATTTTTCAATATTTCCTATTTTTTAGGAATTTTCCACAAATTAAGGTTTCAAGTCCAGGGGGAGAGAATTCTCCCATGATTCCAAATTTGTAAATTTTTTTGGACTTTGACAAGATTTGGTGTCTAAAAATGGAAATTTCAAAAATTTTCCTGAGGGGATTTCCGCTTTTCCATCCCTCCTTGACCCCTTGGATTTTCATGCCTTAGACAATTTCCTTAGTTTTCTGGCTTGGGTGTGGAATTCACTTTGCATGGTGGAATTTCATCATTTTGCACTTCTTCCATGCCTTAGTCGTTTTGAAGCTCAACTCTGTGGATTTCATTATATCATGGTTTTCTTTGATTCTCCATGACAATGGAGTTTTAGAGTTTGAATCTTCCCTAGGGCGCAATTCCTCATAAGGCAAAGAATTCATCCTTTTTTCATATTTTCCATTCCTACCTCCATTTGGCACCTTGACTAGGCTTGGGGTGGATTTTTGACCTTGTCATGGAATTCACAATTCCTTCCATCTTCCATGTTGACCTTCCTTTAGCGCCATGCAAATGCCTTGGGCGGATTTTTGAATTGGAGGAGGAATTCCATGCCTTGTGCATTTTTCTTGAACACTCTAATTTAGCGCCCCTCATCATTCCTAGGCACTATTTCTCCCTTGTGATGGAATTCCTTCCATCTTGGACTTTCCTTGATGCTCCTTCTTTAACGCCTTAATCCTTCCTTGAGCGTTATTTATCCATGAAGGAGGAATTTTGTAATTTTTTATCTTTTCCTTCACCACCTCCCTTTGGCGCCCTACCTAAGTGTTGGGCAAAGTTTTGAGCCTGTCAAGGAATTCACTCATTTTGCAATCTTTCCCTTATCTCCCTATTTGGTGCTCTCTTGAGGAGTAGGGTGGTTTTTTCATGTGTGGAGGAATTCATCAATTTGGACCTTTTCCATGCATCCTTCATTCGGGTGCCCTTTCAACTCTTAGGGCAGAATTTCTTCACAGGGGAGGAATTCACTATTTTTTCTTCCTTCCATGACACTTCAAATTTGGTGCCCTCCTGAGTGCTTGGGCAGAATTTTCACTCAAGGAAGGAGTTCAATGTTTTCTACCAATTCAGGACATGTATATATATGGAATATAAAATTTAAGTATATATTGGCAGGATGTTTGAGAGTGGTTTCAGGTCCCTAGGAATCATAATGCAAATTCTGGATTTTGGAATATCTTTCAAATTTTTAGACTTAGTGAAATTTCAGGCCATTTTCGGATCATGATGACATTGGTGGATTGATGTGAATTTCTAGACTTGGATGATTTTGCATGCTTTCCTCTTCTGAAATAGGAGTTCCAAAATTAACCATTTTTTTGATCCAACTTGTCTGCCTTCTGACTCTTTCGGATTTAGAAATGATCTTCAGGAGCGTTCAGTCTTTAGTGTCTTCAGGGATGTTCAGTTTTTAGTGTTTCCTTGTGAAGAACCTGCCAAAAATAGATTTTCCCAAATAGTAAGTGTTTCAAAATGTCAAGGTTTGGACAAAATAGGCCATGAAAGAACTTACTAGAAATAGTAAGTTTTATTTTTGGCAAAATTAGACCAATCGGGGAGGCAGTGAAACTTACTAAAAATAGTAAGTGCTCAGAATTCACTCAAATTTTAGTGGGAGGTTCCTTGAAGGGTCTTGATTCTAGTTTTAAGTTCATTTTTTCCAAAACCCTAAAAGAAACCCCTAAAATCTAGGACTGAAGGAAGAAACCCTAAAATTAACAAAATGAGTCCTAGACTTCATCAAATTCACCCAAACGAAAAGCAGACTTGACCAATATGAACCCCAAACACTTGCAAAATTAGAGAGAGACTGGAGACACTACCACCAAAAAGACCCCAAAAATGAAAGCCAAAAGACTGGGAGGGCCTAAAAAGTAGGGGGTCCCCATCTGGAATGGGGCGATGTGTGAAAACGTCACAAAACTTATAAAATTTATTTCACTAATAAAGAAGGTACTGCATTTGCCACTACTATCCACACTACTTACCAAATGGTGAAGGAGAGAAAGGACATTGATTTGTGTGAGTTGTTGAGGCTGCAATTCTTTGAGAACCTATGTAAGACAAAGGAGTCAAAATATCCTTTTCGGTATGGTTCACTAATCATTTCTTTAATGTTTTATTTCTTGAGATAATTGTCCGCTAGACAAAATTTTGTTTGGGAAAGAGATGTTTATGTTGGATCTCAAATTAAGAGGTATATGCTCAACTATCCAACAATGAAAGAAAGCAATGTTGCAGACTGGGGCTTTATCAAAAAAATTCAAGATGAAATGAGAAATAGGTATAGGATACCAAGAGATGTACTTGAAACATATAAAGAAGTAATTACTTTTATGGTAGATAAGGATATCTGCTAATGTATGGAGGTCGTTGAGCTGAGGGTAGGTTGGGTTCCTAAATTATCATATGAGTTGTTCGAAACTAAGTGGGTAGCCTATGTTGATTTGTTACATTAGAAACCAATTGATCCAGATGAAGAAAGATTTGACACTTATGATGAGTTTACAAATAAATTGATTAGAAAGAGGGTGGAGGAAAAACTTGAAAAGAAGAAAGTGGATGAGAGATTTTAAGAGATGAAAGATGATTTGGAAGAAAAACTTGGTGTGTGTGTGTCTACATAATTAGGATGGAGAAGATCCAACAAAACTGCTAATATTGCTACTGGCACATTGCCCACATCTTCTATAGCAACTGCTCAGAGTAGAAAAAGAGCAAGTGCTAATTTTTTAGAGCAGTTAGAGACCTCCACAGAAAGGAAGAAGTAAAGAATCAAATAGAAGGGAAAGAGAGAAAAGATAAAGGTTGTAAACATTGATGATGACGATGATGAAGAAGAATAAATGAAGGCCTTTGAACTGAGAAAATGAGAAAAGAGACCTACAAAAAGTAGAGAAGGAGAAGGCTTAGAGAAGACAGACAATGGGAAGGCAAGATAAATTAAGAAGTCAAGGAAGGATTTGTTACAAGTATGATTGTCATTGCACCAAAAGATTGACCTATTAATGCCCGATACAACCATTAGACTTATAGAATTACAAGAGGCATTTAAGCCATGTCACAAACCTGAGCGTTGCGCTGCACAACACAAGGAGACCAAGAGCGCACACCTCGCAACAATTCCCCCCAGCGCAAGGGAGGGGTTTGAACCTATGACCAAGCTCTAATACCACTTGTAGGTATGTTTGTCATTGTGCCAAAAGATCGACCTATTAATGCCCAATACAACCACTAGACTTATAGAATCCATAGGAGGCGGTTAAGCCATGCCACAAACCTGAGCACTCCGCTGCACAGCACAAGGAGACCGAGGGCACACACCTTGCAACAAGATCCCTTGAAGTCAGATGAGGGATGTAAACATGATCTTTAATGCCATAAAGTGCCATGGTGCACTGCAAAGAGTTGTTGAACTATATCTAGATATACCCATGTATGACCAAGAAGCTGTAAAATAGGCTATCATAATATACATGACAAAACATAATTAAACATTGAGTGATATCAAAAACCAACTTCCAAAGTTCCTTGTAGATGTTCAAATAGAGAGAAGATGTGAAGCAGTAGAATTAGAAGAAAAAATGAAAGAGAAAGCCATCAGGCATATTTGTGCTACATTGTCTCAAAAAGAAACTACCCGACTAACTCAAAGACGGGGGCAAGAGCTAAGGACAAAATGGAGGGTTAATGCTCTTATGAGCATGAAAAGAGAAGAAAAAGAACATATATTAAAATAAATAGAGGAAGTCATTGCTAGAATCTCATGGGAAATGAGAGAAGGTGGTGTTGTGACAAAAGAGCAAATCCATTTAGGGGATGTTGGTTTAGCCAATATTGATGTTGAATATCTTGATGCAAAGGAAATAGAGAAAGAAAATGAGAAGTGTGTTCCTATTCCAAAGAGTACAAGCCAAGTTGAAGAATAGATTCCGGAGGACATAGAGAATGTAGATGTGTCTGGTGCTAAGGAGAACACTGATATGGAAGAGAATGCTAATAAAGAAGGTGCAACATCCTAAATTGTACTCCCTTACAATTTTATCCGCATTTGGGCCCTCACCTTGGCATTTGTACTCTGAGGCTTGACTAGGACCCGATTTTGCTCATACTATGCAATTTTGCCACTATTTTCACCTCACACTTCATCCTGCCCTCAATTTTTGGTCTCTGATTGGGCAGGACTAGGGCATGGTGCCCTGGTCCTCCCAATTAGGACCCATTTTTGGGCCCCTTAATAGTCACAAGGTTTGGGCAGGAATCAAAACCCCATGTCATCTCATGACGAAAAATTAAGTTGTTTTTCGATAGGCAAGTATAAAAGTAGGCCTACCCCTTTTGATATATAGTCAACACAATTGAGCATACACACACATTAATTTGAGTATTCAAGAAAGTGAGCAAGTAATTAGTCTTCTTTCAAGCATTAGAGAAGAGATAAAGTCAATATTCAAGCATTGGAGTTGACATTCATGTTCTATGTTATTGAAGACTTCACAAAATCCTAATTTTGTGTGGAGACAATCAAAACTTCACAAGGAGGTATAACATTTGTGTTTTAGTCGTTATTCAACATCTACCTCAAAAGGAGAACATTTTCATTACTACAATTCAATCATATTTCATTTCTATTTCATGTTTAATTCCAAAATCGGGGTATGACCTAAGGCAAACCCCTATTCTCAACCTATTTCCCTTTCCTACTGTACACATGAGCAAGTGTTGAGCTGTGATCTTCAGAATTGGGTTTATTCATACTGACGAATCAATCCCCCATTGGAGTGCAAAAAGTGCGAAGGACCAGAGTGACCACCATCCCGCTCCCGATAAATCAAGAGCTCCTTGTGGGCACAAATCTGAATACTCTTACAATCCTTTGGTCCAAGTTTGCGGTTTGATCCAATGACTGTAGCTTACTATTTATGCATTTTTACATCAATTCTAACACATTTACCCTAATTTTAGTATTTTCACAATTCAACTTAAAAGAAGGCAGTCCAATCCAATAGAATTCTCGACCCTTATCCTTACTCATTTGTGGCTAGATCAATTAGGTTTACTTCCCTCTTTTAAATATAATAGTCGCCAAGTAAAAAATATCAGTTTTCATCCTTCTTGTGGTGAAAACCCTAATTTTTTACCATTACAAAAGGATAGGAGGAAAGTGCTAGAGAAGAGAAAAATATTGAAGAAAAAGAAAACTTTTGAAAAGAAGAGGAAAAGAAGAGAAAAATAGGGGTTGGTGAAGAAGAGGAGGGAGATACACCTATTGAGAAATCCCAAAATGCTACTGAGTAAATGCATAAAGTTGGGTCCCAATCTCGAGGAAGTCTATGGGTTGGGAAAAGAGCCCACTAGATACGGTTGCCCAATTTTTACAAATCGGGCACCCATTTCGCTTTGGGTGTCAGAGGTATTAAAAAATGGGCGCACGTTTTTCAGATACATGCGCCCATTTTGGTTTAGGTTCCCAAAGCTAAACGAGCACAAATCGAGTGCCTGATTTGTAAAAAATGGGCGCCCATTTTTTGAATGTATTTATTTATTTTTTTAATCCATTTTCCATCATTTGCACTACAAAAATGGGTAAATGTTTCAGAGGAGCACGAGTACCCATTTTTTTCATCCCAGCTGACCCCCCCAAACCATTTTTTACCTCCTTCCAGGTATGTAGTTTTGTTTTTATATTCTTTTATATATTTTTTTATTATTTTTCATAAAAAATTGTTATTTTATTGTTATTTTTTAATTGTAGTGTTTTAAAGTTTGAAAAACCTTTTTTATTTTATTTAATTTCATGTTTAAAATAGTTTTTAGTTTTTAAATATTGCAAAAAACATGAAAAGTAAAAAATAGTAAAAACTTAAAACCGTAGGAAAAAACAAAAAACAAAAATGTAAACAAACAATAAACATTAGACACAAAAAACAAACAATAAACCCTGGATAGAAAAATGAACAATAAACCCTAGATAGAAAATAAACGAACAAAAAACCTTACAAAAAAATCAACAATAAACCCTAGACAAAAAAAATGAACAAAAAACCCTAGAAAATAAATGAAGAACAAACCCTAAAAAATTAACGAACAATAAACCCTAGATGAAAATCAACAATAAAACCCCCCTCTCTCACACACATGTACATGTTACCCTCTCTGTCATTCTTTCTGTCTGTCTCTATCTGTCTGTCTATCTGTATGTCTGTCTATCTCTCTCTCTCTCTCTCTCTCACACACACACACACACACACACACATACACATTACCCCCTCTCTCTCCCTCTCTCTCTCTCACACACACATTACCCCTCTCTCTCTCTCTCTCACACATTACCCTCTCTCTCTTTCATTACCCTCTCTCTATCATTACCTACTCTCTATCTCTCATTATCTATTCTCTCTCTAACTCATTGTATCTCAAATTACCTACTCTCTCTCTCTCCCTCTCTCTCTCTCTATCTATTTTAATCATTTGTAAAAGTTTGAATGTTTAAATTTATATTTCTAAATGTTGTATTTAATTATAAATTTCTTTTGTAAAAGTTTTATGTTTAAATTGAACTTTAAATTGATCATGTGTTGAAATGTTACATTCTATATGTTTCCAATGTTATGTATAAACATTAAACATGTATAGTTAGAAGTTAAAATGATATCCTAGGACACCTTAGTATAACCTACAACCTTTTAAGATACCTAAGACCCCTTATAAAGATACCTAACTACCCCTTAGTAGGACCTTTAATACCATGATTCTCTCTCTCTCTCTCATTACATACTCTCTCTCTCTCTTATTATCTATTCTCTCTCTCTCTCTCATATTACCTACTCTCTCTCTTTACATACTCTATATATCTCTCTCTCTCTTTACATACTCTCTCTCTCTCTCTCACTTATTATCTATTCCCTCTCTCTCTCTCTCATATTACCTACTCTCTCTCATTACATACACTCTCTCTCTCTTATTATCTATTCTCCCTCTCTCTCATATTACCTACTCTCTCTCTCATATTACCTACTCTCTCTCTCATTACATACTCTCTCTCATCATCTATTCTCTCTCACACATCATCTATTCTCTCTCTCTCTCTCTCTCTACCTACTCTCTCTCTTATTATCTATTCCCTCTCTCTCATTATTTATTCTCTCACTCTCTCTCTCTCATATTACCTACTCTCTCTCTCATTATCTATTCTCTCTCTCATATTACCTACTCTCTCTCTCTCTCATTATCTACTCTCTCTCTCTCTCATATTACCTACTCTCTCTCTCTCTCCTATTATCTATTCTCTATCTCTCTCTTATTATGTATTCTCTATCTCTCTCTTATTATCTATTCTCTCTCTCTCTCATGATTATTTTTATGACTTTGATAGAACTTATACTAATGCATCTTTAGATATTAAATAAAATTCTTGTTCCTTATATAATATTGATCTATCTTAAATCAAATTAATTTATCAAATTCATGTTCCATATTAAAAAAGATTTATATAATGATTATTAAAAAATGATATATATTAAGAAAAATAGGTAAAAAAGTATTGTTTGAGTTGCATGGGCATTATGATGTTTTATTTTGTAGAATATTTCTTATACTTTGATTTAAGTGGATAATATTTCTTAAATGATGCTTATTATTAAAATAGATCCACCTATTAATAATATAGATCTTGATGAATACTAAGAGGGGGGGTGAATTAGTATGGCAAAAAATACTCTAAGCAGACTTTTAAACAATTTAGTAGATAACCGGTGCAACAAATTCACTAATAAAATGGCAAGGATAAATGCAAACCAAATAGCAAACAAAGCATTCACCCACAAGGGCACAATCACCATAACACAAGATATTTGATGTGGAAACCCAAATGGGAAAAACCACGGTGAGCAGAAACTCACAAGTAACTATCTGCAAAATAGTAACCAGACCGGTTAAGGTCATACAATGTTCTTCACCAGAATAGATCTTGTTAGGAATCTAGATCTCTGTTAGGAGATAAGTCCTGTTAAAGACTACCTGTTAGAGGATTTAAGATCCACAGTTGTGAACCACCTTGTTAGAGGATTTACAAAGGCTTTGTTGAGCCTACCCGGTTAAGGGCTTTAGATTTGTCGAAGATGTGAGTAATCAACAAGTGAATGATCTAGATGCTAGCATAGTATGCTTAATTAGATCCTTGACAACTCCTTGTTAATGCATTTCAACGTTACTTCAGTCTTCAATATCTCCACACTCTATCTCTTCACACATACCTAATCTTCTCTTCAATGATCACACATAACCTTTTCTATTCTATATCTCACACATGCAAACCCTAGACATGACGTCTTTATAAAGGAATCTGATTTCATGTCGGTCCAATAGAATTAGACTACAAGTTCCTAGGTACAATGCATCTAGACACATTTGGTAACATGACACAAACACACCACCAAAGTGTCGGTGGATGATAACTCATCACACATTACAGTAATACCGGTTGGTAACTCATCATAGATATATACCGGTTAATACAATATATCGATTACTGGTTGTAAAAAATGAAGACTGGAAGATTGTAGTGTTCCGATCAAAAGTTAACTACTGCTTGGGTCCTTCGTACCACTTGAGATCCTTGAACCGCTTGGGGTCTTCATACCGCTTGGGATCTTCAGTCAATCTGTGACCGGTAAACCATCTTCTACAAAATACCGATAGTCTAAAGACTATTCATTCAATAATACACAATACCGGTTGGAACAATTACCGGTTGAGCATAACTCATACATCAAGAAAGTGTGTACATCAATGACAATCAAAACATCATCAAAATGCCAACAGATCTATGTGAGTTTTCTTTTTTTATATTTAAGTTGGTAAATTGTATTTAATTATAAGTTTTTTTGGAAGGTGAAATGTAAATTAAATAGTAATGGTAAATTTTCATGTTTGTATATATATGTAGATTATTTTCACATCATGGACGAGTTTGAGATAGATGAGCTATTAGGTCTAGTGCCACCTCCACCACCTCCACCTCCACCTCCACCCGATCAGTTGAGGGAGAGCATTAGGAGGAATATTGATTCTCTGATTAGGGATATCCACACCATTATATGCAAGCCTCATCCTCCTCCACAACTGTTACGCCTTGCAGATAGTATGCAAGAGATTGTTCAGTCTGTACAAGCTTTAGATAGTGAGTTGCATAGCTATCGTAGTTGGAGGGAGGGATTGCGTGCTTTTTACACTGATGGCCTATCATATAAACAAGTCAATGAATTGAAAATAACAAAAAATGATTTGAAACGATATTTTGTGAACCCTAAGATGGGTGAAGAGATAGATTCGAAGAAGCCATAGATCTCTATTTGATGTTGTAGGAACCCTGGCATAGCTAGACACTTTTGAGAGTAGTGGTGGATGGTCTTTGACTATCTACCACACTCCAATCATGAGGTGCTCATGTTTTTTTTTTTTAAATTGTGGGCCGAATTTGAATTGGGTAAAAAACTCAATTACTTTGACATTAGATCATTTCAGAGGGTTAGGAGAGGCATGCCCCAAGATAGGCCAGGGGCCAAATTGAGCGACAGAGTTAGAAACCATGTACACGATGATCCCTTGGTTCCTCTTCCTGCACCGGTTCTTCCAGCACCTGCCCATCATCGAGCAATGGATTCTGCTCTTGGTTCATTGAGTGCCTTGTTGGGCAATTTGGTACAACAGTTGTGCAAGGTGAGGGTTGCCCCCAACTTAGCACTATTGGAATTCAAGAGCACTGAGAGGGGGGGGGGGTTGAATCAGTGTTCTACCAAAATAATCAATTTTAACCTTATTAAAACAAGCATACACCAACTGATATACTGATACATATAAAATTGAAACCACAATGGGATTTGTGACCCACAATATCAATCCATTGGCCATATGAAGAGATATTACTGTGTGGGAGAAAAAGTGACACTAAGCAAACATGCCCTAATCTCACTTTCAACCACACACTTGTGGAATACGAAAGAGCCTAGAGGTATCACACAATTGGCTACTTCTTCTTGTGAAAGAGAGAGCCACGGGCTACCTATTAGGATTTCTATTCCTTTGTTGTAATTGAAAGATAAAATGATGCAAGTTCAATTCCTAACCCCAAAATGCAAGTATGAACTAATGACAAGATTGCAGAATTGAACTTAAACAATGGAAAGCTGTAAATACAAGGATAAGACAAGAATGCAAATGCGTACCCGGAGTTAAAATCTGATTGAAAATGTTCAGGACGGGGGCGCAGGCGCCACTGTCCTGATTCTGCACCTGAAACTACTGTTTTGCACTCTGGAAAACTGTCGGAAATGTTGTCTGTCAGGAGGACCAGGGCGCCCGGCGCCCCTGTCCCAGGGACCAGGGTGCCTAGCGCCCCTGTCCTGGCAGGACCAGGGCGCCCCACGCCCTTGTCCTGGCAGGACCAGGGTGACCCACGCCCTTGTCCTGGTCTTTTGCTCTGAGATTTGGTGGGAAGGTCGGTCTCAGTCTGCTTCTTCCAGATCTGCAACTTGCGGTGTCGTCCGAATTCTGAAACCTGCACTTATATCTGAAAAGGTGTTTGGGCAGCTATATAGGGTTTTGCCTTAGTCAAACCCCCGCTTCGGTGATTTCCACCTCCACGAATAGCCAAGTTGTATTGTAAAATGTATTGTGTGTGCAAGGTCCTTAAATGCAAGAAAGCAAACTAGAGCAACCTAGAAAGTAAACCCTAATTGCTTGTAAATGATAATGTAAATGCTCTAAATCAAGATGCAAAGTGATCTAAAGCGTGAATAAAGGATATATTGAAGCTTATGCAAAGACATGAAAACAACATGAAATCACACCCATCCCTTAAGGGAGGAGTACAAGCCAATCTTCAGTCGGTAATCTCCTATTGTTCTTCAATGTCTTCCAAGCCCTAAATGGATGAATGGATTTGATAAATGCTTGATGGATGGATGTTGAATGTTCTTGAAGTCTTCAAAGATCTGCTCTTTCACTGCATAGAAGGTCCCTGAAAACAAAATTCGGATCCTTTCAAATGAAGAAAGAGAGCTCTTATATATGAAACCCTAGGTCTTAATTTCGACTTTTGGCCGACCTAGAGATTGAATATCCCGCCAATTTCTTGGGGTTAAGCTTTATTTTTTGATTGGATCGCGCTCCTAAAATTTCGGGAAAAATGTCCGGGACCATGTGCACTCTGGGCGCCATGGTCCCGACAACTTTTCACCAAATTTTCAGGGCCGTCGAATATGATGATTTTAGAGAGAATCCTAAAGTTACAGCTGATTTCGAGATGTTTTGACCCCCGAAATCAAGCCCCCAAGTTCAAAATAGGACCTAATTAGGGTTTTTGATTAAATGATGTATTGGAAGAATAAAATGAATGGGGCACACTTTAATGAAAAGGGCCCAACTTTATGATATAGGAGATGATAAAATAGAACCCTAGACCTAATTACTTTAATTAATTAAGTGCTAAAGGGGAAATGCAATGCAAAATGCAAATGCGCCAAGGCGGGTGCTAAACTAGTGTGAAATTGTACCACCCTAGCAAGTGCGTACAATTTACGACGCTACAATTACAAAATATAGGGGCCTGCACTTGCAGGAAGGCTTACAGCCTAGAGCACACTAATCAATCACAAAAGGAGCCTCACTAACTACATACAAATCCAGACTACAATCCAGAGAAATGATTGAACTGCAAAGATAACATCTTCTATGTTTGAATACAATTTCGATTAAGCTCTATCTGTTCCAGTCTAAAACCCTAAACCTTTACTGGAATACCCCTTACATAAATATCCTCACATACATGATCTCTCTCATATGTTTTACATCTCCTTTACATTCCATAACCTTACACACTTTCCTATGATATCTAAAAATGATCTAATCAATTGACCTATATACCCTTTACAATTCATCATGCCTTATGTTAGCTTACAAAGATATTTACAATACAAATATACATGTCAGCTAGTTAACATAAATACATGAATATCAAAAACAATTGCCGATGCCGGATCCAAAAGATGTCGGCCTCCAATACCGATAACCTGATTCTAAACCATGTCGGCCTGCATTGCTAGTAATGAAAGAAATCTATCCAACCTGTTGGTGCCGGTGCCGGTGCCGGTGAAGTGTTTGTGATGTGCCTGTCGGTGCACAACTAACCCAAAATATGAAGCCGGAATAAATTACCATGTTGCCATCAATGACAACATATTGAAACCAACCAATTGAGTGTCAAATGCCAACAATCTCACCCTTTGACATTGATGGCAACACTCATGTGAAAAATGGTCATGGTTTCCAACTGTCGGTTTCATCCTGAACTTGCTCCCCCTGAGCTAAATATCCATCAATACAAAGTACTCCATATCTCCTTATCTCCCCCTAATGTAAACAACTCCCTTTTTCTTTTCACATCAATATCACTCCCCCTTTGACATCAATGCCATAAAAAATAACAAAAAGCCAAAAACTGGGATGAAGAATGAAAAGACTGTACAATGAATATGTCCCAAAAATACCTTACCAGAGCTGAATGTATTTGAAAATATCTGGATAGGCCTTTTCCAATAGATCTGATACCAATTGTTGGAATCCAAGAACACTAAGAGGGGGGGGGCGAATCAGTGTTCTACCAGAATAATCAATTTTAACCTTATTAAAACATGCATACACCAACCAGTATAGAATTGAAAGAAGTAAAGCAACCAATAAGCCAATCACATAAATGAATATCATAACACACATAATTATACATGGAAAACCTCAAAGAGGAAAAACCACAATGGGATTTGTGACCCACAATATCAATCCACTAGCCATATGAAGAGATATTACAAAATATAGGGCCCTACACTTGTAGGAAGGCTTACAACCTAGAGAAAACTGATCAATCACAAAAGGAGCCTCACTGACTACATACAAATCCAGACTAAAATCTAGAGAAACAATTGAACTGCAAAGATAGCATCTTCTATGCCTGAATACAATTCCGGTTAAGCTCTGTTTGTTCTGGTCTGAAACCCTAAACTCTTACCAGAATACCCCTTACATAAATATCCTCACATACATGATCTCTCTCATATGTTTCGCATCTCCTTTACATTCCATAACCTTACACACTTTCTTATGATATCTCAAAATGATCTAATCAACTGACCTATATACCCTTTACAATTCATCATGCCTTATGTCGGCTTACAAAGATATTTACAATATGAATATACATGTTGACTAGTTAACATAAATAAATGAATATAAAAAATAATTGTTGATGCTGGATCCAAAAGATGTTGGCCTCCAATACTGATAACCTGATTCTAGACCATGTCGACCTACATTTCTGGTAACCAAATAAATCTATCCAACCTGTTGCTGCTAGTGAAGTGTTTGTGATGTGCCTGCCGGTACACAACTAACCCAAAATATGAAGCCGAAATAAATTACCATGTTGCCATCAACGACAACATATTGAAACCAACCAATTGAGTGTTAATTGCCAACAAGCACATGTTTGCATGAGCTGCGGGAGTGTATGTACAGGTCCATAGAGTGAGGTTGCCCCTAGAGGAGATGGTGATTTTGATGATGCCGATGGTTCCCATGGTGGTTATGATGATACCGAGGAGGGTGCACATGATGATGTCATCTCTTCATATGTTGATCTCCTGTGTGCAAACGATGATCAGCCTACAAAGGTACAAATTTATTTATATAATTTATAGTGCAATATTAAATTCCATATATATACACATATGAACCATAACACAAGTCAATTTTTCTGAATAGATTATGGATCATACCATGTCATTGAGGGAGCAACATCATGTTACCTCAATACCTAGAGATGTCGGTGCCCTATTTACGATATGCACTTTCATCTAGATACATTGTATTGATATGTACATTTAAAATAAACAATACAAATTTTAATGTAATGATGTGTATGATATGTTTTTTTAATTTTGTATGGTGCTTTGTGTAGCACCGAGGTGGATAGTTCTTCATGCGACCCGTCGACCACTGAGGCTCAGCCTAGAGCACATTGCTCATTGCAAAAGGAGCCTCACTAACTACATAGAAATCTAGACTACAATCTGGAGAAGTGTTGAACTGCAAAAGATAGCATCTCTTATGCTTGAGTACAGTTCTGGTTTAAGCTCAATACCAGAGGACTAAATCCTATTACATAAACCCAATTCGATCTCCAATAATCGACCAACTCCTCTGCCTGAATAATATTACATTATTCGCACATTACATTCCTTGACCATGACCTCTAACAATAACCATGATGATCTACAATGAGATCTTGCATCTATATTTTCCAAACCCTTGACCATAAACAACAAGTCAGCCACTAGAAAATAAACCAATTACATAATTACAAACCATGTCAGCCTTAGGCCAAACAAATAATGTCAACACATAATTCATCCCAAAACTACATCAATAGGTCCTATCCACATGTTACATTAAAGCTGGTCCATAAGCTAGATCAATTGGGACCCAATATAGGTCCACACGCTTCAGCAGTGATCTTCATCTGCCAAGTCCGGAACATGATCGTCAATAGCATCCTATAACTCCACCAGAAGCTGCACCAACACCACTTATTCAATTCATCAAAGTTCTCCACCAAAAGCTCTACCAGTGAAACCCTCGCCGGAACCAAAAACCAAGCTTCTAAGTAAGCAAAATAGCATCCAATCAACAGACCAAAACCAACTGACCAAATATGAGCATGAGTATCATGAACAAGACAATTCCATCACCAAACTATACTAGAGCCTACCGGATCATGCTGGATCCAAGTTAACCAGAAACCACTCAGCCTACCGGGACCATAAGGGTGCTAGTAAAGCATCCAAACAGCTAGTGTTGGCATCAATGACAAAGCATCAATGCAACACATAATCAATTCCACCAAATGGCCAATAATTCATCCATTAATTTGAAGTATTTATATGCTTACTAATTTATGTACAACTCTGATTCATGTTCGTTAATTTTTGCAATTGTAGGCTTCTGGATTGTTTGATGGTGCATCACATGTATGCCTTCACCCATCAGTTACTTTGGCTGCACATGACACACCATATATATGCTTTTCTACGATAAACTCATAGTCTATATATATACTTTATAATTTATGTATATACAAATTTGGTTCATGCTTTATACATGTTGTTCAGGTCAATACCACTACCAGTATTGGTATGGCTACGAGATTGAGCCAGATGCAACCATCGACATTGTCATTTGCGGTGATGATTGGAAAAATAATTTCTTATTTGTTTATAATGTGTACCTGGCTTTTATAGGGATTATTAAAATTGATGTACAATGTTTTTTTACAAGACTTGACTACAACCACTTTTCTTGTTCATGATAATGGACCTCCACGTACCAGCGAGGGCATTGTAGATCACAGTCATATGGTAATTTATTTTAAATTTTTAGTATTTAATTACTTTATAAGTGAATTATGCAAGTAACTTATTCTCATGTTAAATCTTCTTCTCATGTTAAATCTTTTAATAATGTACGGGAGGGTGGAGACACTGATATTGCACACACACATGATGGTGCATCTTAGGACCACGTGCAACATGATGATTCATCTCAGCCACCTTCACATGGAGTGAAGAAAACTACATATGAGATGCACGAGAGTTCTTAGCTTATATATTTTAGATCATTTCATGTTATTGTATTATGGACTTTTTATGATGACACTTGTTATGTTATCTTGGGACTTGTTATTATGTTATTTGGACTTGTTATTATGTCATCATGACTTGTTATGTGATTATATATAGGACTTTTTATTATGTCATTTCCTTTCTATTATGATATCAGGTCTTGTTATGTGATTATATATGATCAGTTGTTATGTGATTTGGTGCCCTCTAGTGATTATATATGATCTATTTATGACTTTATATTTTAATATTGTGATCGATCAGCTTATAGTGCAATAGTTTATAATTCAATAAAATAATAATCCCAATTTACAATAACATCCTATTCTTAAAATAATAATAAAATCAAGAACTTACAATTAATCTATGAAGATATTACGATAAAATAAATATGTCATAAAAAAATAGAATGATTGTAACACAATTACAATGTGCACAAAATAACATTAAGAAGAAGATAACTAATACAATGATGTTTATGAAACCAAAATTGTATCAGAATGTAGACAAATACAATGTTAAAGGGACAAAGAAAAAAAATTATCATAATTAAATATAAAAAAGTTCACACAATTAACACAATCTTACATGCATATAAATTTGATTCAACCTAATGTACCATTTGCATCCTCTCTCTTCTACAATGCATCTATGATTGCCTCATGCTCTTCTTCTGAAAGTGTCCACAATACCTTATTAGTAGGCCTACCTTTGTATCTTTCTAATTTGAT
Source organism: Cryptomeria japonica (assembly GCF_030272615.1). Taxonomy (NCBI): domain Eukaryota; kingdom Viridiplantae; phylum Streptophyta; class Pinopsida; order Cupressales; family Cupressaceae; genus Cryptomeria; species Cryptomeria japonica. The sequence continues at coordinate 75,420,932 of NC_081409.1, forward strand.
GTTTTTTGCCACCACCAAATGAGAATGGTGTATAATCTTCTTTTCTAATTGGTAGTCTTCATAAGCTGGTAAGCCATTCCTTCTTGTTAAGTATTTGCATAGCCATGTGCCAAATACCACAATAGACCCAACTGGAAACTGAAAACCATCATCATCTACTTTATCACATATCAACTTTTTCTTAGGTTCTACACATCTAGCTAGCCAATACTCAACCTGCTGATCATTATCTTCAGGTGCAACAACATACACATGTCCTAGAAAAAAAAATTAAGTACATGTAGAAATAAAACCTGTTAGAATTTATAATTCAAATACAATCATGAATTATATGACAATACATAAAAATATATAATTTAAAGTTATAAACAAGAAATTGAATTAAATTACTAGGTTGTATGAGGTCCGAAACACGATCATAATCTTCTGATGCAAATGCATGATCCGGGTCTTCATTTCTTATAACATCTTGATATTGTGTCTCACTAGGTGTTAAGGATTTTTGTTGCCATTCTTCAACCCATTCCATATTCTTGCATTCTTCCCATTCACTTGCAACACAAAATTGACAAAAACATGCAAGCTCTCTAGTCTATATAGTCCAAGTGTTAGAATTAGAACTCTTAAATGAATGCCATCTAGCTGACCCATTGATTGTATCACAATCATATCTTGGAAGGATATTCTCCTCTTTAACTAGCCAAAAGAAATTTCTAATTGTAGAATTCTGACTTGATCCTGTGGATAAAGTTGCACTACACCAATCCACAATTGCACTTGGATTTTTAAATTTAGCCTTTTCCTTGAATTTGAGTTGCTCTTTGTAAAGGGCTCTCTTAACACATGCACTAGAACCATCATGTTCTCCTTTCCCATGTCCAACCTCAAAAACTCCACGTGTTTGATATTAGTTTGCTTATGAATCGTACTCAACCAATAAAATATTCTATCATTCTTGAATTGCCCTGTGCAATTATCTGACCATATTAGATCTTATGTCATATGAATTTCTCTCTCCATCAAATTCTCAAAAAATGTCTTGAAGCAATACTGGACAAACTCAGATGAATGTAATTTATTATCACTCATATAGAAATGGTACTCTCTCAAAATTTTACGATCCTCTTCTATACTATTATGGTGCATGCCTATAGACAATATAGACAAAAATCGATACTTGCACTGAATTGTAGTATTGTGATTGGATCTCATCTTGTGGTGCAAGTGTGTAGTTCTCTGCAAAGTCAATGACCAAAAGTATACTACCGACAGGAAATGTATCCTTACATATTTGAAACTAACCATCAAGCCATCTAGCATTTTGAGAGTGTTTAACATATTTAGGTACGATCTTACTCTTAAATTCATTCATAAATGCATGAACACTAACTTTTTCAGTGATTAGATCGCACCATCTTCCAACCTTTCCATCCTTCAGTGGATACGCAATAGTTTTCAATCTTTTAACATCAACTAATTGTTGTCCAAAATCAATTGAAATATTTTCATGCAAACATTCATCCAACAATGCAAGATTGCCACATATATCACATACACCGGAAACACATGCATTGAAAAGAAAGATTTGCTCATTTGGTGGGTTGCAAAACAAACTTGATATAAACTCCTTTATAGTTTCAGGTGGTATATTTATACCACATTCTTGCAACATTCCATTACTATGCATGGTAACACGTATATATCGAAATACATCATAATGGTAGCGAAATTGAGCATGAGTTTTGCAACAACATGTGACTCTTTCCTTGTTAATTCGAACATACCAAGGTTTACACTTTTTAAAATACCTTTGACGAATGCTAATAGTCAACACCTTATCATCCAATTTCTTTTTGTACAATTCAGTTTGAGTCATGTCCAATAGGTGTTTTGGATGTGGATCACAAATTTTTGACCCAACTCTTAATTTAAGAACATCTCTAGCATTAGGTGATACTCTCGTATTATCGTTCCAGAATTTTTCGATCAAAGTTTTGACTTCACCAGTAAGTTTCATATCAGACCTTGGTAGTCTACCACTAAAAGTCCACAAATTGTTTTCCAGATCACTTTCAAAGTTAATTCTTCTTTTTACAACTATTGACAAAGTTTTACGATGAATATTAAGATATCCACTTATGTTACTCATCATTCTTTTATCAGAAGTTGTTTGGCTTACTAAAACTATTGTTATTGCCCGTCGTGCCACATTTTTATCTTTAGAACAACTTTTCTTTTCGATTGTATCAAAGGCTCTAGTAACAGTCGATACAACTTGTTTTAAAGACTCATCCTTCTTCTTAGGTTTTACATAAAAGCCTAACTTCTTCATCACTTTTCGCATTTTAGTCATTTTAATTAGTTGTACCATTAATTGACATTGAAACCCAAATTTCTTATTATAAAAAAATGTCTAAACAATCTATTTGCATGTGTCCTAATCTGTCTCCATGAAACCAAGCCAGGAATATTGTCTAGTACATCACTTTTATTTTCAAAATTTTCATTTGTTTGATTATCATTCAAACATGTTCCATTTTCAATTGGTGTTTCCATGTCTACATCCACATTATTGGTTTCAGTTGCAAGTGGATTTTCAATTTCATTTAGAGTTTCAATTTTGGTTTCAATTTCAGTTTCAAGTTGAGATCTAGTTTCATTTGGGGTTTCAATTTGGATTTCAATTTCAGTTTCAACTTGAGTTCTAATTTCATTTGGGGTTTAATTTTCAATTGGTGTTTGATTTAATAAGTAATCTGCTTCTACTAAATCACCAATTTCTTCATGAGAAAAAACATAGTGCTGTAAAGACATACCTGTATCCAGTAATGGATTAGAAGATGCACTTGAATTAAATGGTTCTATTGTGTTTCCTTCGTCAACATTTATGGTCTCATCGATGTTCTCCTCTTCTGAAATGATTGTGGAACTTGAAGCTCCTTGTTTCATTCTTGCTCTTCTCTCTCATTGACGTATTGCCTCCTCCCTATTATTTGCAATCTCCTTAGCTATCAGAACCTTCCTTTGCCTCTTCTTGTGTTGATTTGATCCCATGGCTGCACCAAATTTTGAATTCAAATCGATCTCCTTACCGAATTGATAATAAGACAAGAAAAGAGAATGATTAATCAAAACATTCTCTTTGCAGATCGTACCTGTCAGGCAATGATTGAAAAATCATTCAATCATTGAGATTTGTGCTTATGGGCTAGATTCTGGCCCAATGGATCTTTTCAGAAACAGGTGTCTGTTATTTAATGAAACAGGTGCCTGTTTCTAAAAATGGGCGCCCGTTTTTCTTTCAACAGTACAAAGCAAAATGTGCACCCGTTTTTTAAATTTAAAAAACGTACGCCCATTTTTTGAATTTAAAAAATGAGTACCCATTTTTTAAAACTAGGGGCTAGAAACAACCCTTAGCCTTGTTTTTTTCTTTGGGATAGGCTTGGTCCCACCAAACCTATGCTTGGATCTCCAAAAAAATGGCTAAGGTAAAATGACATCAAATTTCTACCTTGGCCTAATTTTTTGAGGGCCTTCCTGATTGATTTTTTTGATGAAATGAAAACCCATTAGAGTTCTTAGCATCCTGATTCCAAAAATGTAAATTTCATAGTGATAAAATCATTTTTACTATTTTTGTATTATTTATTAATCAAAAGTGGTACCTAAACCTAAAATACCAAGGTTTAGTAAAACTTTTAAACCTTTTTGTTTTTAGGTTCTTAGAAAAATAAATTATATGACATCAATCTAGATACAACTTTTTATTTATTTTTGGCAAGGTGGCAATGCCACTTGATATATTTTATTAATAATATATAAATTTTACAATATATTTAAAAACTAGTTCAAACTAAGCTCCCTAAGAAAAGAACTAGCAAGAAAAACTCCGGTCATTGCTCATCAACATGACTATAGAAGAGAAGTAGTGAACAATCTTCTAGCTGGAGCTAGTTTCAAAATAGAGATCAACAAAGGAGCATGCAGGCTCATTTACAAATAGGAACATAGAAGCTCATTTTATAGAATAGGAGCATGCAAGCTTATTTACAAAATAAGGACATGAAAAAGAAATAACATAGGCTGCCCAGTGAATGAAGAAGAGAGCTTCAAAAAGAAAGAGGACTAAACCAACATTGAAGGGTAGATCCATCTTCATAGGATATCTTGAAGGCACTGCAACAAAGAACTCCTGCAACCAAAATTGACATGCCCCTGCACCAAAAAACACCTGCAACCAAAATATATATATACTAGAGAACACAGAGAATTTACAAGAAACACAAGGGTCCAAAACATGACTGACACCAACAACATGAGATTTGCGGTCTGCCATTATAGACAAATGCCAAAGGAGAAGAGGTGAATGCAAAAATGATAGAGAGAAATGAAGCCCAAAAATTTTATGCCATAAATGAAAAGAAAGAAGAGATATATCATAAAAAATATGACAAACCAAAAGAAGTGGCGTACAGAGATAATCATGAAAACAATACAACACCAAACTTTAAATGGTGTATGAAGGACATATTCCCAATGTGAAAATAAATATCTCCAGATTTTACACCAGAAGAGAGTACCAAACACACAAACAACATCAATAACAACCAACTCATCATTAATGAATGCCAAGTGATGATCGAGTAAAGAAAAGTACCTCAAATCAAAACCAAATGGAATTATGAAAAGGAATACCTCACCAAGAGAAGAGAATATCAACTCATATAAACAAGCAATCATATGATAAGAAAGATTAAATACTCGACTCTCTGCAGGCTATACTTAATAGGTTTGGGAAGCTCATCAAATCACACCCCAATCGAGAAGAATCAATAATAGTTTTGTCACGACCTATATTAGTGAGGTAATCAACCAATGCATTACCTTCATGATAAACATGTGAGATGATGAGGTGCTCAAATGTATCAAGAAGAGTCCATATTTGTTCAAGAATATACCAAAAATGCCAATTATCAACTTTTCTTTCCTTACAAGCATTAATGACAATAGCCGAATCACCTTCAATATGAAGGTATTTGAAACTCAAATCCTTAGCCATAACAAGACCTTCTAAAAGAGCACAAGCCTCGACCATATTATTTGTGCCAGAAGAAATTGGAATAGCTTTTAATGCTAATAAAGAACACAAATGACCACGAAAAACTATCCCTATTCCTGAATCACTAGGATTTCCATGGGAGGGTCCATCAAAATTCAATTTACAAAAAGGGGCATTAGGAGGATGCCATTTTATGGAATTTTTGTCTACAGGTGTTTTCTGAATCCTTGGAAAGGTGGGTGATACAGGAATAATGATACTTTTCCAAGAAGAAATCATAAAATTGTCCCAAGAAGAGAACTTTGAATTCATATTAAAATATTTTTGAACATGAGCATTAACTTGCTCAATACCACTTCTTTCCAAAATCCCAAGAACAACAGATAAATCCGATGAGTCACATCTAAAAATGTACTTGTTTCTTTCCCACCAAATGGCCCATATGACTGAAGAGGGAATTATAAACCACAAACAAGCAAATAGAGAAGATGAATACAAAACTGGCCAAGACTGAAACATGTCCCATAAAGATAAAGGCAAAGGGAATGAAAGAGATAATTGTTGGAGGACAAAATGCCAACAACTACTTGCAAACTCACAATGAAGAAAAAGATGATTGACATCTTCAAGAGCTTTACCACATAAGACACAAGAAAAGGAGTCTGCAATATTAAATTTGACTAAATGATCACTAATCAAAATTATATTTTGCAGTGCGAGCCAGGAAAAAACACCAGCTTTAGGTAATACTGAATTATTCCAATAGAACAAAAAGGCATGATGAGGAGCATTTTGATTGGCCATTTGTTGAACAACAAAATATCCTTCTTTAACAGAGTAGTTTCCTAATTTAGAAGGGCACCAAATAAGCTGATCTTTGATGTTAGAAAGGAAAGCCACTCGGTCTCGCAAAACAAATTTAAAAATTTGAATTTCCTGCAAGGACAATGGAAGAGTAGAGGGATCCTTCCATGAGACCTTGTGAGAAAACAAATCAACACTATCTACATAATCAACCAATCTAACTCCCCATGATTGAGAAAGAACAACTGAAACAGAAGCAAGAGAATCATGTTGTGAAAGAGGGGGAAAGCCATTCCAAGAGTCTTTCCAAAAAAGAATATCCTCCCCTGAATGAACCTGCTAGGAGAGAAAATTAGAGACCACTTCCCTACATGAGTTCATAAAGTTCCAAATAAGAGACCCCTGTGGAGGATTAGAAATTGTGAAGATCCTAGCAGGATTCTGGGAATTCAAATACTTAGCCTCCATAATTTGGCACCACAAAGATTGGGGCTTAGTATACATAGACCACACTAGTTTGCCCCCCAAAGCCTTATTTCTTTTAGATAAGTCTTGAATCCCAACACCACCAACTTGCTTGGAAAGAGACATCTTGGTCAAAGAAATCAGTGGAATCTTTTTATCTTCTGTCATGTTATTTTTCCAAAGAAAAGATTGAATAATCTTTTCAATTTGGGAGATGACTGATCTGGGAGCTTGAAGAACTGAGATATAGTAATTAAGAATGGTAGATAGGACTGTTTTAATGAGAAGTATCCTACCTGAAAGAGACAACCACCTAGTCTTCCAAGTAGAAATACGAGATTTAAGTCTCTCAATAACCGAATTCCAAAAAGAAGACTTAGCAGATCTCATAAAGAAAGGAATCCCCAAATAGGTAGAAGGAAGAGAGTCTACTAGAAAACCTAAGACATTGACAAGTCTATCAACCACCAACTGAGGAGTATTAGAAATGAAGATCTTGGATTTATGGGGGCTAATCTGTTGGCCAATAGTATAAGTATCCAAAATAAATTTAATATGAGTAGCCTCTTGAATAGAAGAAGACCCAAATAAAAGTGTATCATCCGCAAAAAGGTTATGAGTGATTGAAATATCAGAATTAGGAATTAACACCCCTTACCAAAATTCCAGATCCCTTTGCTTAATAACCAATCGACTAAAAGCTTCTGCCATAATGATAAATAAAAAAGGAGATAAAGGATATCCTTGTCTAACATCCTGGGTTGAAGAAAAGTATTCAGAGGGAGCTCCATTAATGATGACAGAAAATGAAGCAGTAGAAATACAACTCTTGATCCATTTACACCAACTTTTAGAGAAACCAAATTTTCTCAAAACTTTGAGCAAAAAATCCCAACAAACTTTATCATAAGCCTTCATCATATCAAGTTTGACCACAAAAATTGGGATATTGGACAAATTTATGGAATGTAAATTTTCATGAGCAATAATTTCTCCCTCATGAGTTTCCCGAACTAGAACAAAACCTCCTTGTTGAGGAGAGATGATACGAGGAAGGGGAATTTTAAGTCTTAAATAAATAGCCTCGGTGAAGATTTTGTAAATAGAGCTGCACAAAGAAATGGGTTTAAATTCAATAAAAGTTTGGGGATTCTTAGATTTTGGGATAAGGGCAATATTAGTGATGTTAAATTTTTTAAGGATATACCGACCCCTCCTAGACTCTTCCAAAGCCATTAATAAGTCAAAACCAATAAAATCCCAACTTTTCTGAAAGAACAAGATAGTAAACCCATCAGGGCCCAGAGCTTTGTCAGGGGCCATGGAAAAAACAACATAATGAAGCTCATCTAAAGAAAAAGGCCTCATAAGAAAGTCATTATCCTCATGAGAAATTAGGGAGGGGATAGAATCTAAAAGAAAATCCACATGATGATCCATAGAGGAAGAAGAAAAAGAAGGAGATAACAATTCCTTAAAAAAAGACACCCCTTCCTCTCTAATCTGCTGATTTGAATTAAGGACATAACCAGACTTAGAATCCTTAATACTAAAAATTGTAGAAGCATCTTTTTTAAGCTTGGTTACAGCTTGAAAGAAGACAGTAATCCTATCACCTTCTTTAAGCCAAACCTCACGAGACTTTTGCTGCCAATAGATTTCAACCCGGGAGCAAAGGATCTCCCCGGTAAGCTTGCAATTTATTTTGAGCATCATTAGTGGAGGAATTAGTGTCATGTCTAATAATATCCTCATTAAAAACCTTCAAATCATTGGCAACTGCCTCTTTTTCATGAAAAATATTCTTAAAGACCAATTTATTCTAAGCCATAATTTGAGATTTCACAAATTTCAGTTTGGAATAAAATTGAAACATCTTAGTACCTTTGCAAAACGGAGCACTTATCTACCATTGATTTAATAAAGAAAGAAAATGAGGATAAGTGAACCACATTTTATCAAACTTAAAAGAAGGTCTAGCAGAGGAAACATGATCCAATTTATCAAAATTGAGCAAAATTGGGAAATGGTCAGAATCTGAGGAGGTAAGAATCGTAGAAGAAAAGGAAAAGTTTCTCAAATGTAGGTTTAGGGAAATAAGAAATATATCAAGGCGAGAGGCAATCTGGCATTTAGATCTCCTATTATTCCAAGTGAAAGAACCATTAGAAGGGAAAATATCGAATAACACACTGTTTTGTACAAAGGAAGAAAAGTCATCAATAACCTTCTGAGTTGTAGGATTACCCCTTCTTTTTTCATCTGGGGAAAGGAGA